>NW_027286734.1:325000-332500 GCF_022747635.1 Hetaerina americana | reverse complement strand
AATTACTCTTCCAAGTCACTGATTCCCTCCTATCGCTTTACGTTCACGATTCTCTTATACTTGTGAAAGCTGTTGCCTGATGCAATGCTTCTTTTATGATGCCCTAATTACGTACTTTTAAAATGTTCTACCATGTATTATTACTTGAAGCTACGCCTTCCCCGGGTTCCCCACATCGACTGACCCCCCTTCCGTGGAGACCCTGCTTTTTATTAGCCAGGAAACTAAGTTATCCGTAGGGGTTAGTAAAAAAAAGTAGGGTCCGTAAAGGCCGGTCGACCGGGTTGACATTGGAGGGGACTCAAAAAAGTTTGCAAACTTCTACTCTTTAGTAAATTTTACGCATAAAATTCACGTACAGCGGGATATTTGAACAATTCACCCTTTCCTTTACGCAGGGAACACAACACAACATTGGTATATTTAAAAATATGGATGCCCACTGCATTAGCGACACTTACAAAATACAGGACATGGTATCAGGCGGCTAAAGTCGCACTACATTCCATCAAGTTAATTGCATAAGTACGATAAACATAATAAGATTTAGTTACATTAGTTTCTGGGATTGCAAAGGTGAAGATGGAAGGAGTTGCATCGGAGTGCAACACCAGTTCCTAGGTAAAATCACAAACTTGTCCTCTATAAAAATATGAGCAATTATATAAGATAACCAATTGATATCTCTTAAGAAAATATCCTTTATGAGAAATCGCGGAAGTGAGAAAATATTTAATACTTGTGAAACACATCCGGCGATTTGTTGCGAATTCTTATGGGAGCAATGTGGAGTTAATGTAATATATATCTTAAGTTTTGCTACCGAGTCCGGCACCGACAGTTGTACAGAATTATTCGTAGTGTCTATGAATACAACCAAGAAGATTATCCCACGTGTTGGAGTTATCGCGCTTTTCTGGAAATTAAAGGTGACACCCGAATTCCAGAATTAAATCTACCAGTGCGTTATCCTCAAGAGGATATAGTAGTAGTAGTTTTTAGGGGAGGCAACCGACAGCTAAGGTCATTTGCGCCATAGGGGATGGACAGCAAAGGATGAAGGGTGGTGAGAAACCCGGCGTCGGCATTATCCTTCTCTTTACGAAAGGCGCCAAGGGGTCCGCAGTTTAACGTCCCATCCGACGGACGGCGTACTCACTCAAAGTGCCCTCCACAAAGCACCTCAAGTAGGGATCGAGATACCTCTGAAAAATATTCAACATCACCGGGATTTGAACCCGAGCCCTCACCGTGGGAAGCCAGTACGTTAGCCCCCGCACCATCTCGATCCCCTAAAGAGGATATATGAAAGGGAAGGAACAGTATAGGCATGTTGGACGGAATGAAGGGATGAAGGAAGTACTCAGAGATGAAGAGGGACCTGATGTAAAGTAGGTCGCTGGATTGTGTTTGGTTTTGTTAGGAGTCACGAAATATTGTTTGGTAGTTGCGTCCATCCAAAAACCTACCTTAACCGGTAGATTACCTTATAATATATATATTATGCATACATAACATTTGTACGGCAAAATAGAACACAAAATAAAATAAATAGAACACAAAATAAAATAAATAGCACGTACAAGGGCACTCACATTTTAGATTGTTTGAGCTTTCGGCCTTTTTCAGATCGGACTGGAAATTCTCAAAGGGAAACTACGGAGTCTGGGGGAAGGTGCAGGGAATTTCAAAAGATCGAAAAGCTAGCATGCATGCGGATTCGCGAGTTCTCACCTCTATATCGGTGGCTGAATCGGGTAGGGATTCTAGGATGGTTACACTGGTTGAAAGAAAGGTCGTGAGAATTTGCGTGTGAAGGGATAGGAAGAGAAGAGAGGGAGGCAGAATTACAGGAGTAGCGGCGATTGTTCATTCTAATGGATAGGGGAGTATTGCATTCTCCTATGTAAAATGAAGTGCATTGTTTGCATGACAAAAGATAGATAATGTTTTTTCGAGAGGCAATCAGCGTGGGATCAAGGTAAGGGGCAATGAGGGGATGTGGGGAGAAGGGAGCAGATCTGATAAGCAGACATGTTTTCCATTGAGGGCGGTTGCAATTAGACACATTCTTAGTGCCCCAATGGTAGACTGGTTAAACTGTTGTACTCTAGTTTTTCTGACTATTTTAACGTCTCACTTTGAATTACTGCTCTGGAAAACCTCATAAACTTTTGTTTTGCTTACAAAAATCTTCCCGCCATTGTTTTCACACTTAAGCGATGATGCATGGCTAGCTAAAGTTCTATTTTATCAGCAAATCTACCGACTTTCATGAATTCTTAATCAGCCTTTATTCATATCCCCGGTTCTTCCCATTCCTCGTCCCCACGCTCTCCACTTATGCGTCGAAAAGTGCGTATAATCATGAACGCCCACGAACGCCAACAAAATAACGTACGCACGTACAAAATTTTTCCAAAAAATTGAATAATCACGTGCTCAGAAGGCCAAACCTAAGTGGTGTCGAGACTTAACCGGCTCCCTTGGTTCTCTTAGCGTACGCCCTCGTTCAAATCTGAAATCCGGACTCATTCGTGCGAGAGCGGCAGAACTAAGCTTCCCTCAGCGGCTCAGACGGGTGTAGGGGTAAAGAAAGGTGAGTGCTGCTTGAATCTCCGGGAAAAAAAACAATCGCACCGTGGGGAAGGGAATGGGGGGGATGTAAAAGTTCACGGTCCGGTCGAGCCCAGACTATTTACTTCCGAATTCTTCAACCTAATGAAGGTCTAAAAAAGCGATGTGATGAAGCACGTGGATAGGAATGAGAATTCTGAGAGCACATTCATTCACCGGAGAGAAATGCTATATAAATCTAAAAGAAAGAATTAAAATAACCTCTACAACTTCGGCGTATTCTGCAAGCTACCAAGGAGGCGTGTGGTGGGAGGTGTTTGGTCACAAGTTGAGGAATGAAATAAAATGTGTAAAATTCACAATATAACTGAAAAAACGGTACATCTACGTCTACATAATACCCCGCAAGCCGCCACAAGGGCGTGTGGCGGGGGGTGTTAGGTCATCAACCGTAAAAAGGAAAGGTACTACCGATTTCATCACATATTAGACATATTCAGGTACTCATGCATTCACCAGGACACCGTCAGGTCACCTACGTAAAGAAACCGATAGTAGTATGTCAATAATTTTGTTGTGGATTTTACAAAGTTTATCTAATTTATCAAGATGAATGTTCACAGGGTTGAGCCCGATCCACTGAAAAGTGTTCGATATTTGTGGCCAAGTTTACCGGTCTTAGTTTTATCGTTGGTTTAGCATATACTATATTCAGTAAAAGGAAAATAATCAAATCACATGGGATAGGTGTTATAAAAAATGGTATATTTAAGATGTAAGCACGATAGCGACAAAATGCATATAACCTACCAATTTTCAATATCCTCTTCACGGCTACGACCATATTTATTCTTATATCTAATCGTACGCGGAAAGAACTAAATTTAAAACTTCCGTTCCACAATCTATATCCCACATTTTATGCACGTGATCTGATCTACCATATTAAACTGTAATGTGTGAATGAAAATATTCATAAATAGCCAGGAAAAATATAAATTAAGATAAAAGCAATTGAGAGAACCTTAATCTTGAACTAGTATGTTTGGGGTAAGATTAATAAGAAACCACATGTTTAATGTTTTAAGAGACACTCTACAATGGAAGGTCAGCGGAAAGTGGTGAGAGGAGGGGGCGTGTGCAAAAGGTATACGGATTCTGATAGGGGGGAGAAAGGCGTATTCTTGCCACGTGGAAGAGAGGGAGAAAGAGAGAGGAGAAAGCGAGAAAATTTGATTTTGAAGGGAAACCAGGAGGCGTGAAACGCGATTTTCCGTTTTAATTTCCTTGGCGAACAAGGGGCGAATTCGGTAGGTAGGCAAAATTGAGACTATGGGTTAGGTATGCAAAAATCGAACAGAGTTTTGAAGTATTCGGGAGCGTAGGTGAATGAAAAAGAGAAGGTTTGAGGGATGGAATCGAGCAGAATGGGCAACCCTACGATGAAATTAGATGGAGTGAAAATTATATAAATTAACACCGCTACTCTGTGCGCGCAGAAGAAAGACTCCGAAATTACCGACATGAGAGGAATTCAACACTAATTCTCGCCTGACTTGAATAGCCAACAAATTCTCCGTAACGCCTGCATATTGTATATCGATTTCAGTCTTAACTGCCAGCATTTGGCATTGAATCCGAGCAAAAACAATGCGAGGGAAACAGGCTACCTTTAATTACAACGAAAAGGATTACTCTTAATTTTGCTAAGAATTTTATTAGGTTCTAACCCCAGGAATTTTAAGTTGCTCCCAATTTTCGCAATATATCAACAAACAGATATTGTTATTTTGTATATTTGATTAGTATTAACATATTGACTTATTAGTGCATTTATTAATTGAAGAATACATTTCAGATTTATTATTTTATTAATAAATTTAAGTGATAGAATTCTCCAAAACCTGGAAAGCTGAGTTCAGCATCTTTAAATTAAGAGGGAATAAACAAAAGCAGGTGGAGCACTTCATGTTTTCAGGCAGAATTTTGGGACGGAAAGAATCGTAAAAGAATGAACATCTAGGATGGAACTGAAGTTATTGAAAAGGCCTTTGAAAGAAGAACAGAATTGATGGCGGATACCTAGAACACATATGTGAAGAAAAGATCAGCAAAGACTTGAATATATACTTGACCGTAGTGCTTTATGAATGTGAGATCTTTGAGGTTGAGATGAAGTAATTGGGGCATGAGGAAGATTTCGACTTTTGAGATTTCGATTGAACGGAGAGTGAAAAAAATAATTTCGACAAAGAGAAAGACGAAACGCCGATGTTTTAAATAGGACGGAGCAAGGGAGGAAGTCACTGGGAGAAATCAAAAATAGGAAGATGTAAAACATGGAGGAAACACTGAAAGGCATTGGTATGTACGAGGCCATGATATAAAGGAGAACATTGAATGAGCACGGTTGAGGAAAGAAGAGAGTGGGCTTTCTAAGCTGCATGAATATAGGCAGTAAATGTCGTTACGAAGAAATGAAGGAAGAAATAATGTAGGACAAAGGAAAAGGAATGTGACCACGAGACTCTGCAGTAAATATCCGTGGGAGACCACCCAATTATCTAACTATAAATAGGCAGAATGCCTTAAATTATATTTTCAACTGATTTAGGCGAGACGTTGTTGAAGTTCGTCATCATGAGAAAAACAAATTTGCGGAAAATCTGTGAAAAATTGCAAATTTGTTTTTTTCGTACCTTAAATTAATTACGTTCAATCTATATATATATATATATATATATATATATATATATATATATATATATATATATATATATATATATATATATATATATATATATATACACTCGTATCTTTTTTCGAAATGAGGTTCGCTTGACCTAAGAGGTCCAAAATTCGAAAATACTGGGTCGAAACACTTCCAATTGATATTATATTGAAAAATTTCTCTTATCGGTAACTATTGCAAATTAAAATATTATTTAAGTCCCAGGATTTTCTTCCTTCGTATTGGCAGAATGTTCAAGATCCAGAAAATATATTAAATACAATACTCTACGCAACAAATGAAATAATGTCTCCACATTCTTCCCAAAAATATTTCTTGAGTTTAAATGTAAAAAATTCCAGAGAATATTGCATCCCAGAGAGAAGAAATTATAGTATATTGATGATTTGTTTTGACAATTATTACGATTCCCAGTATCAATATCTGCAAGATAAGCATAGTTAAGCTTAAGCCATTCATTTTCCTGGTTAGAATTCTATGGTCGAACTGAAAAAATCTTTCTGCAAGGCGATCAGTGGCAGAAATGAAATTTTTCAATAAAAGACGGTCTCCCCTTACAAATTTGGATAGTCTTTCAAACATTCCAGATGCGTTCTACCTTTGGGGAGAATCAGACAAGCGCTCATAGCGCCAGGAAAAAAAACAGGGAGCATGAGCGGCGTCCCTCTATGGTAGGCGAATTCCTAATGCAAAAAAATAAGTAAATCACAGGAGAAAAAAGACCACAAGAAGATGTCCGTGGATGGAAATTGTAATATATAAGTTTTCCAAGGAAAATGAAGTGCCTATTCCGGCCACTGGATAAGGTTTCGCGCGTACGCCCATACTCTTTCTCTAAGGAAGTCCCCGAGGGCTGCTCCTGAATGTATGCTGTCAAATTAACTTCGACAAAAAAATGGAAACGGCAAATGAAAATCCGTAGAAGGTGCATAATTCTAATTTCGCATATTTGAAATGGGAAATTATTGCTTCGGTGTCAGAATGGAAGGAGGCTAAGAGAGATATAAAACTGAAAGCGATGCGTGCTTAAGTGAAAGGAAGTCGCTCTTTCAACCGTTGAATTGTTACCTTCTGGATTCCGAAGGTAGGATATTATTAGTGGTAGCCTACTGTTTAAGGTGAGTTTTAGATTTACACCAAATTAAAATCTCTACGAATCTTAGGCTCGCCAAAAAATACACCATATTTTAAGCCCATCCTTAATCCCGTACAATTGCGGCCTCCTTACATTCTGTACAAGTGTCACATACTTCTCCTCTTCATACATTTTCCATATACATCCTCTCTTGTACATCACTTGCATTTTCTCTATCATAGCCTTCAGTATTCAATCGCCAATCAAAATGCTGCTATTCCCCATCATTCTTACCTCCCTTGGTTTTTTCCCATTGATTCCCTCTCTGGTCGCTCTATGCCCACCATTTCCTCGTGTGTTTTCCTTACCTCCTATTTTGCCTTTTACATCATTTCTCCCAGATATGAACTCGGATTTTCATTTCAGTTGCGAAATCCTTCACAAAAAGAAAATATCTGGATAAAATATGTTCGCATATTCTGAGCTAGGCGATTATGACGCTAAAAGACAACAAGAAGCATAAGCGACGGAGCGATGTTGCCATTGGTATATGGGTGTGGCAACATAACTCCCTTTTTTGAAAGCGTTTTGCAGTTGAAAGAAAAAGGAAGTTACTATATGTTGTCGCTCCCTGTATTTTTCACGGAAGACCAAGTCCCACCCAATTTTATGAATACGTTTTGATAATTTACCTGTAAGTCAGTGCAGCATGAGGGATACTTTTAATTGCGACCAAAATGAGTAATAGGTAATAATCTTGTTAGACATACGTCGGTAGTATAGAAAAAATTATACAACGAGTTAATTCATGTAGGAGACGATCGGTACAACTGAATTTTTAAAATAATTAATATTACCTAAGCATCTGGATCAATACGGCGGACTAAAATCCTCCGTTGCGACGTTTCGCAGAGAATGTTTTCACACCAACCATTCAACATCAAAATTCAGTGGTCCTTAAATTTTAGTTACTAATAAATATGGAACAAAATTCCAATAATGAAAATTGATTTTTGGAAAAAGGTGTGCGCAAAATACTTTTCCACGTATCTTGTGTGTGAGATGAGCTTCCATTTGGGTGAGTAATATAATAAAT
>NW_027286734.1:0-317500 GCF_022747635.1 Hetaerina americana | reverse complement strand
TTTTTAACTCAATCCAATTTCGTACAATGTTATCTCAGGGAAGCAAAAGAATTACATTCCTTATCTCCATCCAAGAAGCGTGAAAACATACCAAAGAAGAGAATTTTTAATTGAAAGGAGAATGATAGGAATGCAGACGGAGGAGCGAAGACAAGGCATTGTTCTGAATAACGGAGAAAAAAATGAGATTCACGGGGCGTACTAATTCTTAAAGAATTCCACCCTGCTCTTCGGGAATTTTATGGGAAATTCATTTTTATAAATACACCCCAGGGGTGGAAAGTTCCCAATGGAAAAGTTTTCGCACAATCTGCTAAGAAAGCTGCCTCGTGGAAATTAATCCTGCCAAAAGTTTCGCAAGGACATAGATAAATAAAATGTCGACATTTGGAAGGTTTGATAGCGTTCCGTGTAAAAATTTTCGCCCCATCAATTTCTAGGAAGTCGTTCGAGGAACCGACAAGGAAATTTTCACCGACGTTAAGAATGCCATAATATGACGCGCGAAATATATGGCATTGAAACAAAACAGTAAGTGAATGATGAAAATTAGTAGGCATGCTGTTGTTTGATATGGTATAACATTTATGCATACACTTTTCTAAATTTCAATATGATATTCTATGCCTAATTATTTTCCTCAGAAAAATTCCTGAGGCTAGCAGCCATATTCAGACTCGTTATCTTAAAAATTTTAATATATATGATCATATATTTGGCATAAAATTCAATTAATATAAGTAAATACTGCACCAGAGTTATTCAGTAGAAATAATAAAAAAGGAAAAGCGTCATGAAATTCATAAAAAGTAACAATATCAATAGAAAACTTCTTAATTTTATAGTGCCCACCTTGAAAACTTCCACATGATTCACTTCAATACTCAACGGTATCGTGAATCCATGGAGAATATGGATAGTGTATAAATTGATAAACGTTAAATAAATTCAAATCCCATATTCACATAAGGTTTTCCTACGTAATGAAAGGGTTTCATTTAGTTTTCGGGTACAGAAACCAATATAGATGCAGTGCAGCCTTTACATCTTGCCTTTGCAAAATGGCAGCTACCAGGACAGATATAAACACGTCACAATAAGTTGCTATTTTCGTATTTTAGCGTGTAGAATATTATTTATTATTAATTGTATTCCACCGATTACGATAGCTGTTGGATGGACACACAGACTAATCGCTATTTTTCTCTAATACCCATATTCGGCTAAACAACCTGACACACTAAACTAAAATAAAATCTTCTTCGATTTCGCAATAGATACTGACAGCATTCCTGTCCTTTAACATGCTTATTCTTACAACAAGTCATCCGCTAAATTTTCATTACAATGGAACAATTTCAGATTGTAAAAATAATTCGCCTTGACCAGGATTCGAACCTGGATCCATCGACGTCCAGCCGAGTGCTTCAGCCAGTTAAGCTACCGACTCCCGCAATGTCTTGGAATTTGTCAAAGGTAAAAAAAGCACCATTGTGTTTAAATTTGGCATTAACCCCGAGGAATGTGGCGCTTCGCGTTCGACTACGAATGCCTGTGGTGTTGTATGTACGGCATTTCGTCACAACATTTTGTTCCTTCAAAGCCTCCAAAATTTCAGAGTTTAAGAGGATGCCACGGTACCTTAACCGGCTAAAGCACTCCACCAGACATCAAGATATCCGGTCTCGGTTCCCGGTCAAGAGGAATGACTTTTGCCCTACGAAATTGTTGCCTTGTAATGCCCATTCACTTTATTTCACTACAACGACATTCCTAAATGCTTCCTAAGTATTGCTTAACAAGACGCAAGCTGACATCTGACACTGCAATGAAAACCTTCATCAATTGTGAATACTTTCTACTCCTCTTCATTTCATCCAATATGCATATAGTTTTCCACCTCATAGATTCTTGAACCGAAAATTTCCGTTTTATTAGGGATACGTCAAATTACTATAAATGTAGACATTTATTAATAGCGGTTGATTTGGTTTTGAACACATGAAAATTCGCTAAGGTCACAGTTATAATTCAGTAAGTATTTTTCGATTTTGTTTTAAGTTACAAAGAAATTAGTAAATGCGAATAAATTATAACCATTGTAAAGAATTAGTTTGTAATATTTCAATTGCATAAATTTTAGATTAATTCATTGGATAGTTGCCATTAACTATCGGCCATTAAATGAAATGTGAGCTTTATATCATAATTAAAAATAGCAGAAGGAAATATAGGAAGATATACACACAAAATACAACGCAATAGAACTACATTTAAATTTTAAAGCCATTCATTTCACGTTCGCTCATTTTTCCCCGGAAGGCATTTAAAATAACATTATGCAAACTTGACTAACTAAACATTTGAGATCCAGATAAAAATGTATGATATATTAACTTCGCGAGGGAATTACGAAAAAGTTTAGCCCCACCACCCCATATCTACCCCCTAGCAAGATAGCCACATCCCCTGCCTCTCCCTAGCCGTCGAATAATGAGAAAATACGGCCATGATATCAACATTAGAAAACCTCCTCTTCCCTTAACTTGAAAGACTGTCTCGCTGAAGGAGATATACATAACGTCCGCCGAAACTTTTAAAGCTAAGACAAAGCCTTTTCCGCTTTTTTGAGGTCATCTACGAAGCCATTCTTTTCTCATGCATCCGCTCGGTAAAAAATAAAATAATACGGTACGATGAAAGTGTGAAAGAATTGCGGGAGAAGTTGGGAGGGAGGAAGTAATGTCGTGGGAGAGAATGGCATGCCCTCTTTTTCTCCCGGTTCCCTACTCCCCCCGGGCGGCCGGCATAGAGGGGAGGGTGGGAAGTAAGGAAAAACAGAAGGGGTCGAGTCATTCCTCGAGAAGAACTAGGGACAGGAGTAGGGAGGGTGGGGTCGGGGGGGGGGGGGGGAAAGGGTTGTAGGATTTGATGGAGGAGAGGGGAATATGTGTGTGAGAGAGATGCGATGAGGAAAGGAATACCTTGATCAAAAAGTTCCCGGAATAACCACCGTGTGGCGCTCCCATCGTTCCGATTTGAGTTCTGTTTTTTTGTTAAATTGGTACATCTGTTGTTGATATTCCCTTTAAATCTTAGTGTCATAACTTGACATTTGCAAAAGTTACGTAGCCAAGAGTACATCTATCTCTGTGTGTGTTGGCGATTTTTTACAATTTCAGAAATGGATTTAAATTTGCAACAACGAACTTGTATTAAATTTTGCGTAAAAAACGGATTTAGTGGCGCACGGACGTTGGAAATGTTGGAAAAGTGTTTCGGCAACGATTCTCTAAAAAAAAACGGTCGTTTACCAGTGGCACGAGCGGTTCAGAAGTGGTCGTGAGTCAATCGAAGATGATGAACGCAGTGGCAGACCATCGACATCGAAAGTCGGTGAAAAAATTGATAAAGTAAAAGAAATGTTGGTCAATAACCGCAAATTAACCATCAGAGAAGTAGCGGAGGACTTGAACATGCCTATGGATCCGCCCAAGACATTGTGGTTAATGATTTGGGTTTCCGTCGTGTAGCAGCAAAGTTGGTGCCGAAAGACCTCAATTTCATGCAAAAAAGAGACCGTGTTGACGTCGCAAAAGACATGATTTGCGAGGCTGAATCCGATTCCCACATTCATCAAAAGGATCATTACTGGAGACGAGACGTGGGTTTATGAGTACGACACGCAATCCAGACATCAGGCAAGTGAATGGCGTTCACCAAATGAGCCGAGACCAAAAACACCACGTCGTTTTCAGTCAAAAAAGAAGGCAATGCTGACGGTTTTCATGGATTACAACGGTGTAGTGCATCATGAATTTTTGCCAGAAGGCCAGACAGTAAACAAAGAGTATTATTTGGGCGTTATGAGACGTTTGCGTGAAGTAATTCGCCGAAAGAGACCAGAAATGTGGGCAGAAAACTCGTGGATTTTGCACCATGATAACGCACCGTCGCACAGTGCTATCATTATTCGTAATTTTTTGACGAAAAATGCAACAAATACCATCCAACAGCCACCGAATTCACCTAATTTGGCTCCCTGTGACTTCTTTCTGTTCAATCGAGTTAAAAAACCATTACGGGGAACGCGTTTTAGCAGCCGAGAGGAAGTAATGGAAAAATCGCAGGAAGCACTGATGGACATACCGAAAACCGAATATAAAAAATGTTTCGAGGATTGGATCAAGCGCTGGCATAAGTGTGTTGCAGTCGATGGGGATTACTTTGAAGGGGACAATATAGATTTAGATGAATAAACTTATATTTTTAATTTTCTGAATAAATTCCGGGAAATTTATGATCAAGGTAGATTAACGTCCCATGGAGAAAAAGGCGATGATGTGGACGGTCGGAAGGAAGGTCAGCGAGGTAGGTTGGCTCACATTACATGAGGAAGATGTATGCACTGTAGGGGTGAAAGAGAACTGGATACGCCAGCGACACGCAGGGCACCTGCGTTTATCGATACAGTCATGATTCAAATTTTAACCTTTCGGCGGAAGACCCATAGTTCTCAGATTTCGACGAATCAGTTTCATGCGATATTGCGGAAATGCCTTGATTCGCTGGTTTAAAGAACTTTTGCACGATTATGAGACAGGCTATATTAAAAATAAAATGTAAAAAAATTGAATAGAAAATATCACCTGTGAAAAGAAGGAAACGATCCTAGACAACTATATGCATGAATATTTCATTCCTTCCCCCGACAATTCTCCTCCACTTAATGATCATATTGCTCATTAATTGCCAGATTACTGCTGCACCCAAATGCGAACGTGATTTGTTCAAGGTAGACGTGACTTTTGAAAAGTCAGCGATTATTTATACATCTTCCATGCGTTTATATTTATTTTGTGTGCAATTTTTAGTATAGTGAAACAACTTTAGTTTGGTAAAATAACTTTTGATTGTGATGTTGGAGAAAAATATTAATACAATGTATTATTATTAGGCAATCTAACGGATAAGGTAGGTTTTTGGATGGACACAGCTACTAAATAAATATTTTATTACAATGAATTATAATCACGAAATCAAAATTAATTTTGACAGTGGCATTTCTTCTGGTACGTAACACTCCAATGCACAGTAAACAGGACATGTTGTCTCGAAAAAAAACGAGTTTGACAACCTTCGAAGCAACATTCTCTGTTGGATGAGGTCTGTTTGGAAGGAAAATTATTTTTCTCTTCGAATGTTGACTAAAAAGTATTAAAAATATAAAAACCGACACATACATACATAAATGTCATTAAGATAAGTGAATGTGCACTAATGTGACTCATTCATAATCTTTGTTTCGAAAAAATGGACAATATATAAAAATATATAAAGTATGTATAATTTCGTATAAAGTTTGTTTTCTTAGCAATTAAATAAAATTTGTGGGATAATTTTAGTTCCCAATTACACTAATACTTTAGAGAGCAGTTTTGACTTTGTTTGGGGTGTATCAGAGAGATTAATAAGCATTATTAGCCAAACCTGTCCAAAACGAGGTTCGAATCAGAGACATCAGTCCGGCGAAGTAACTACCAGTATAGCCTCTTTTCAAGTCATTTAACAAACTTTCATATTCCTAGCTGCTGTATTAATTTTGAAAAAAAAAATTTAATTAATTTCACCATTGCTATGACCATACATAGTAAATAATTTACTTCCTTCCAAATTTATTTTAAATGTAAAAGATCTCATGCCTCTCACTATATTTTCGTACTGTGTTTAATTGTTTTGATTACTTCGAATACTACGATAAGGTATCAATGGTAACAAATATTGGTGTAGTGTCTGGCAGTTAAAGAGAGAATACTGGACAAAAATGTAACATGTTTTACCTAAAACTCCGTTGCATATAAGCAGTGTTCACGAGCACAAATAAGTATTGGAATTAAAAGCAGCTACTTTCACTGTGTAAAATGATATCCTATGTTAGATTTAAATTATTTATAAATCTTTTGAAGTGATTACCATTCAGATAAGTCCAAATAAGAGTGATAAAAAATGGATTGTATTACACGGAAACGACTACTGTTATGTAGCATTTAACTGGAGAATTTTTTAGCTATCTTCATTTGTAAAACATGGTGAGTCATTATCAAAAACCAATTTCAGCGAAATAATACACTAAATATGATATTATTGCAATCATCTCTTCAATTATTAATACTGTTCATCCATTGATTAAGGCAGGTTTTGGATTGATATCGACTGAATGAACACCCTTGCATTATCTAGCCCCGCCCATAAAGACACACCATAACATTTGACACTGCATACATGAAGCCCCTATTCCCATCCCCGTACTTCCTTCCTCTCTTCATTCCGTCTAACAAGTCTATCCTTTTCCTGCTCCTACCTCGTCTGCCCAACGACCTCCACTCTATCACACCCTTCATTATCTATCCCCAATTAAAATGCACCCTTTCAGTATGCTTTGGGATTTTCCAATCTTTCGTCTCTATACAATGGGAGTGCATCATCCTACGTAAGTCTATGTTTGTTTATTTGCACTCATTTTTTTTTTCCATCCCTCTCCACGCCAATATCTCAAAAAAGTCCAATCCACGCCTATCATCTTGCTTCTACAGCCATTTTATTGCCCCCCACACAAAACTACGCTCCGGATCAAACTTTCAATGAGTCTTCGAGCGGTCGTTAGGCGTCAGTCGCGGTGCTCCGGTTCCCGGTCTTCCTTAAACATTTTGTGCCACTCAAAAACTCTTGTGCGGCTTAAGGCATCATTCTCATAAGCCTTTTTAATGAGTTCAAGGGTCTCCGACGCGGATTTCCCGAGTTTAACGCAAAATTCATAGCTTAATGTTACCCGACGGTGCGCTCAATGCTGGCAAGACGACACCACAAACAATCACACGTCACAAAAATCCACCTGCTGTGTCAACGCATGCCAGGAGGCGACTGAACTAAAGCGCGCCTGATAGGTAGGGGACCCCTATACCGAGCCGACCGGTCGGACCCCCATCCACCGCTCCGTTGAGGCTACAGCGAACAATTCACGTTACTTATTGTACGGACCCTGTGTGTTTATGTATATATATATATATATATATATATATATATATATATATATATATATATATCCAATTTAAACGTTTTCCTTCATAAATAAACCCACTCATTTGTCTCTATGTGATGTCGACGGTTATAATTTTGAAGAACTCTCTACAAATGCATCCATTGTCCAAACTTAAGAAAATCAGGAGTAATCCACTTTCTTTGCAAAGTTTGGCAATCCTTCAAAATTTTAAATTAAAATAAAAACTTTTAGCTCAAGAGATTTATATAACGCTAGCTCTCTAATAAATAGCAAATTGGATTACTGGGAGCTAGTGCTCCCACTGATCCAATATTCTATGAATTTAGCAATATGTATTTTTGAATTCTATGGATACTTTAACACAAACGTACGCTGGCTAGTTATTTTTCATTCATTTACGAGTTTGCGTTTGGCTTCAAAACATACTTTTTTACCGATTTTTTTTTCGATAAAAAGTTTGTGCTGAAAAAAGAAAGATGAAAAAATAATTTTGAAAAAGAAATAATCCACCCATAGTATCTGATTACATTGAAGCAGATTACGGCTACATCAGTGAGTTGAGAGTTGTTTTATTTTTCCTTGGTTGTAGTTAATAAAATATTTTTATGAAACAGTGATTTTTCTGTTCACTCTCCGTAACAGCAAGCGTAACTCGGGATAGTCACTCAGACAAGATGGGAAGTAAGTGCATTTTGATGGGCCGGCAAACCTTTAATGCAAGAAAAAAAAGTAGGAGCTCTTATGACACTTTCCACAGCGTTGAAAAAGATAAGGCTTCATAAAATCACTAAAATGAAAGTTAAAGTGACGTTTCGATGTCCTTCAAGAAAAATGAGATTTACTTCGGTTGCCTATATATTCTCCACTTCTCAACGCTTTTGAAACACATCAGTCCGGAAGGTAATGCAATTCTCATCTCAAATGCAATGTATTTCTCATCTCAGCAAAGAGCAATGACCTCATTGGTTGACCTAATTCGAGAGGAAATATAATTACAGTGCGCTGCTGATATACGAGGGTGGAGAAACATAGCAAAAATAAAATATACTGAAAATAAAACATTTTAAAAAGTGCTGAGAGAAATATTCTCGGGAAAAATTCAAACAAGTGGATGTTATGGAGTGTTTAAGACCAATATAGGGGAGAATGTTCAGTTGTTAAAGCAGAAGGAGGCAAAAAATGGGCAACCAGGGTTTACGAGTACAGCAGGGTGTAGTACCGGACTACATGAAAACTTAACATATATATCAGGAAGTATTACTCACTATCACTCAAGAATTTCTTAATCAGCACTTGAAACAAATATATTTTTCATTTCTATAATAATCAATTGTTAAAAATTCTGGTTTAACTAGATCATTAAAATCCTGTCTGAATTATCGCATTTCTGACGGCGTTGGATTTCAGGATTTCCTTTTTGCAAGCTGTAAATACTAAACAATAGAAAAATCACCAGCCATCATATTGGCCATGGAATTGAAGAATTGATCCCACATTTTCACAGATATTCCATCTTAAGATTTAATCTTCATGATATCCAAAAATTCTCCGCGAAACAAATAACATTCCTTGCTCAGGATAACTTTCACCATTGGCACACTTTGACAACTACTGCCACCGGATGTTTATTACCTGGAGATAATAACGTGTGCCCCATTTCCCTCTGGCCAATTGTTCTCCGAGATTTTGGCAGACTCCCTTACGTCTGATAGTTTTTCCGTCTCGCATCCCTTTAGATAACGCACGAAGCACTACAGGTATATCTGTCATTAATAAAATAGCATGTACATAACAAATATTTAAGGATGCAGGCCGATATGCTGAAGTGTTTAAGAATACTGAAAAAATGTTTCGCCTATTGAAAAGAACTATGAAGAATCGTTTTAGTATTTATTTAAAATCCATTGAGCTTCTATACACGATTTATACATATATATGTATATACTATATATAGCGCAATGGAACAAAATTGATTTAAAAAATCGATCAATGGTAGTATCATAACACCATTCTACCGCCTCATATTAGGTTTTTCATGAACCCAGTGACTTTGTGCTACATTACACTGAAACCCTATCTGACATGACAAAAAATACTCTTAGGCACCAAGCAAAATATTTACGTAACTCATTACTTAGTTTCACATACTTTCCACTTGGTTAAATTCCCTTCAATATGCTGTTTCATTATCTCTGTCTACCTCTCTTTAGTAATATTTTCCCCTCTGTTGCTTTCGTCAGTATCCCCTTGCCGCTCAGTATATCCAGCATCCATTTGTCCTACTCCCTTCGCATTCCTCCCTTTCAGAAACATGCCTAGAACTTTATGGTTGGTTTTTTTAAAAAAAGCGTCAAAAGTATCTATAATACAGATTGATTTCTGGTGGGAAGGTGCGTGTGTGTGTGAGAAAAAGCACTCTATTTAAAAAAGAAATAAAATGCGCTTCGTTTTATATTTGCACGTGCGGATGGAAAAGAGATGAATCTTGATCAAAATGCAGTAAAACCGAGTTCAAAGGGGTGAAAGGGAAGGTTGAATTCAAACCATCTCATGTGCAAGCTAGTAGAAGTTGTTTATTTAATCCTCACCGCTTAGATGACGGGAATTCGACACATCGCCACGTTCACGAGTGCAGGAGGTGGATATGAAATACGCCAGGCTCTCTGTCATCACTCTCAATGGACGGACTGCATTTGCAGCAGAAATTTAATCCACGTTTGTGGAAACACACTGACATCCATCTCGAGGCAGTCTATCGAACGGGAAACGAAAAACAATAATTTCGAAAGATAGGATATCTTTTAGAAAGGGATGACACGGGTAGACAAGAAAAAGAGAAGAAAAGTTCAGGTAATCCGGATTGACAGCGTTTGATCTTTGACTTCGCGTAGGCAAAGGGAAACCGATAAAACGCCTCGAACCCGGAAAATTCGAGAGAGGCAAACTGATGCGTGGAAAATAGGTAGAAATAATCGAGGATAAGGAGAAACATAGTGGACGCGGTTAATACGAACAATTCATCCCTGTTTTTTTTCACTCTAGTATAATTCGAATTCAGGATTCTGAAGATTTTTTAAATTTATCATTTTTTTCAAAGGCCTAAAATAGGCCTTTGGAATAGGAATAAGACGAGTCATTTAACTTTAGGGCTTTCTCTTTGGACTGGCGCCAAATTTCGCTGACTATTTTACATCTTCCTAATACGGGGAAATTTAGTCATGTTTCACTTCACTGTCAGATGCAAGGTTAATTTTAAACGTAATACAATATACAATTCATTTAGTTGTCCTTCCAGACATTACTTACAAGATGAAACGTTTACCACAGCACGTTTACGTGCACATAAAAAGCAATTCCATATATTTCAATTCCAATTCAATTAAATAAACAAGTCGCATATCTAAGCATCATTTAGCTTTAATGGTATTCCGGTCAGCTATTTTACCAAAAATTACAATATTACTAATCTTTTTTACATTTTATATGAATGTTATGAACCTAAGTTTCTGCATGGAAGTATTTAGAAAGTATAAATGTCCTAAAACTCTTATAACTCCCACTTTAATTAGGAAAAAACTTGCCAGGATCAAATATTTACACACTGATTGTTAGATTTTTAACATAAAAAGAGATATTGCATATAACCTTGCTTAAAGCTGCATATGTATGAAATTGAATAGATCAATCTAAATTGCTTCATACAGAGGACTAAAAACTATTAGCGAGGCCCATTCATTGACCATAGGACAACCTTCCATGAATGTTGACACATAGAAAAATGTATTAATAATATTTGGCTAACTTACGCTTAAGGTGGAAGGAATATTTTAAGGAACTATATGGTTAAGATATTAAGCCAACGAGCTTAGACATAGGAAAAGAACATGGCGGAGAAAAGGGGAGCTTAGCTCAAAGCATACATGACTGCGAGGCAGATTGAGAGTTAAAATGAAATGAGGCCGTGGAGGTAGATAAAATTTCTGCACAATGACTCAAACTTTAAATGAACGCACGAGGAAGAATTTTTATGGACTTTTGTAAGTGAGGAATTTAGCGTCAGATCATTGTTAGTTCCTATTCTGAAAAACAGAAATGCAGAAAAATGAGGGGATTACGGAGCAATGAGTTTGATTTCACAAAAAGCTAAAATCGTCCTTAGAATATTCATCATGAGAATAGATAATAGGGAAAATGATTGTGTATGGGATGATCAATTTTGGTTCAGGAAAGGGACAGGCACACGTGATGCCTAATTCGCGGAGACAAATTCGCAATTGTACTCAGGTGCGAATGGAGATTACGGGTGGGCAGCGTAAGGAAAAGGTGCAAGGCCAGGGTGGCCATTAACACCAGTACTTTTCAACGTATAGGAGGAAGAAATGGTAGCCGAGGCATGGCAAAAACTTGGAGATGTGAATGAACATCGATGGGGAATTCATAAAACCAGTTAGTTTTGCTAGTGATAAAGCTTTAGCTAGTCATTAAACCAATGGGTTGCAAGCATTGCTGAGTGCATTGAAAAGTCAGCACGATAGAAAGGATGAGATAATAATAAATGTAAAAAAACAAAGGTTAGGTGGTTTTCTAGGTAGAAGAAGCTAAGTTAAATGTTAAAATAGGAGGGAAAAACTATAGCTGGTGGGACAGATAAGGTATCACGGAAGTGTTTTGGACCAAAATGAAAGAAAGATGATGTTATGGACGTTGAGTAAGGATGTTAAGAAAAGGCAAGTCAAAACTGTCATATGGAGCGTGGTTTTCTGCGGCGCAAAAATATGGTCATTGAAGCAGGATTATAGGTATTGATAGGAGACTTTGGAAATGTAAGTGTAGAGAAGGATGGAAAATGTGCGAGGGACAGAAAGCAAAAGATAAGAGGTAGTGCTATTTATGACGCGTAAGGACAGAGGGCCGTAGGAAGAAGTCAAAAGGAGGCAGAAAATATATATGCGGATCATTCTGATTGGCAATGGGGTGTTGAAGACTGTAATAGAGAGGGAAATGTTAGGCAAACGAGGAAGGAGTAGGAATAGTACAGGGATGTGAGACTAAATTAAGATAGAAGGGAAATATTGGACATTTGAGAGGGGTTTGCTCTGACGTTAGTTGTCAGGTTAATATTTTGTTTGGAGAAACAAGGGAATTATCGCTGTACCGTATATATATATATATATATATATATATATATATATATATATATATATATATATATATATATATATATATATGTGTGTGTGTGTGTGTGTGTGTGTGTGTGTAAATACACTTTATATACACACTATATATATTTTTTTTCATTCTCATTGAAATAGATGTAAGGAAAAGGGATGGAAACACAAATAAAGAACGAACACAGGAGAGGTGGGGAAGGCGGAATCGAGCAGACCACGAGCGCAAAAATATTTCCATGACCGGGACTTGAACACCGGATCCTTCGACTTTTCGGGTCGATGCTCTCGAGCATCGGCCCTGATTCCTTGTTCATAGATTAGAGTTATGGAGGCTGTACTTCATAGGACGCGCAACCAATATCTATTAATAGAATTCTATCGGCATAGGGAATATTATTGGTGACCCTAAGACTGCACATGGTATAAAATATCCTTAGACACTATTCTAAATATTATAATTACTCATTCTATAGCCAATCATACTTTCTACCTCATTCCACTTCAAACAAAATAATAATACATTTCCTTCCTCTACCTCGCTCTCCCAGCATTATCCTCTATAACACCGTCTTCAGAATCCCATTGTCTCTCACTATCTCCGGCATACAATTGTTCTGCCTTCTTCGAGCTCCTTACAAAAGCCGTACATCTTCTCATACCGCGTCTAAAACGTCAGAGTTTATTTTCCTCTCCGTTCTTCATATTTTTCCTATTCTTCTATTCACTCGCATATCAAAAGCCTCCAACCCACGCTTTTTCTCTAGCCCTGGCGAGCATTTTTCTGAGCCATATAAAAATACGATAAATATTAAAGTTTTCACTGGCCTTTTCTTAACATCTTCACAAAAGGTCCCCTTCACCAACCCCCGCCTCACTGCCAACTAGCCTCTTTGTCTAAAGGAATTATTCTGATAATAATCCCATCACTCTGTCCACCATATCCCAAAAAAGTCTTCTCCACGCGAAATGTTTAATCAATTATTGTTTATCTCATTCTTGCAATTTATTGAGCATCTTACTACCTACGTTTTCTTATGACTGATTCTCATCCTAAACCTATAGCACTGAGTCTACAATACGCTAAGCAATGATTGAAACCCTTTGTCTGAATGGGTTACTAACGCTTGATCAGCCGTAAATCTAACTTATTTCAAAAGATCAACACTTACTTTTAGCTCGGCTCCCAGCACTCCCAAAGCCTTTCTTACCATTTACCCTGAATTTATACCGAACAGGTTATAGTGAAATACTTCCTGTCTTACTTTTCTGCCGGAATTTCGATTCTCTATTCGCTATGCGCCCCTGTACAGTTTGATACGTGTACGGGATTCCGATAAGTCGGGTGACTCTCCAGTCTGTTTCATATTCAGTAGAGAAAACGACTTTTGCCCAAAAGAGGCAGACTCGTAAATGCGGTGTGCGCTATGGTATGAAGGCAGCCTTTACCTCTGGTGTGGATCTCCCTTCCCTTCCATCAATTTCAATCGAAAGGCGAAATGAATGAACGCTTAGATACAAGGATGGTAACAGTGTAGCTCTTTTCGTCCTGCCACTGGAGAAAGCAAAGAGGAGGATCCAGACCAACCTTTTTTAATTCCTACTTGCAAATACAACTCCGGCGAATGGTCTGATATTCCGCTAATGTTTTTCCTCGAGAATGGCAAAGGGGATATCATGGTGGAGGGAGTTCATAAAAACGGTTTCGCGCACTTAACCCCACCCCCTCTGGTCCCCCCCCCTCCCCAACACTCATACCGGGACACAAAAAAGCTTTCCAGAGATCTCTCCTCACGCAAGGAGGACAATTTGAAAAAAAAACACCCACACACGTATTGATACACTCCTCCCTCCAGGTAAAAAAAAAATTTAGGGGAAATTTTCCCATTTCTCTGCCTCCCGAGGGAAGAGGTGGGAATAATATTCCCGCTAAATTCTCTCACGTTTGTGAGATGGGAGGGGGGTTACGAATTGGGTGACAGACAGATGTCAGTGTACAGTTCTCAAATTAAAGACGCAACCATTTGGATTCAGAAGTGATGGATTGGCTCTCCATAAGGAGGCGTACTCTACTACACCAGGCGGTCCATTACCAGACTACAAACCTTTACTCGCCCGCGTCCGTACTAATGAGACACAAGGAAACATCACGAAGATTCCCTCCATCATCCTCGGAAAATCTCACTAAATGGCCGCTGAAAACATGTCTCATGAGGATACAGAGATATAGGGGTAAATTGTAGTCTCGGCGAATAACTGTCGGATATCACATGGATCGAAATATCCGCAAGAACGGCGCCAACTTCTACCTAAATACGGATATTTCGATTCATGTGACAATTATATCTTGTAAATGCTCGAATGTATCAATTTTAATAACGCTAATACTTTAAGCCAATTAGAAAAACTTAATCGACCATTCTAAGAAACTATGTCGTTGACTTGTAGATTCACAAAGAGTCGGTAAAGTCGATGCAGCCGATTTACCGTAGTTACGACAAAGAACCTGATGACGATACGTTGCTCAATTTGATCATAATTAATTTGTTGAATTGCTTATTAATATTTTCTCGGCCAAGCGAATTAATGAGAGAAAGAGGATAGTCATTTCGGATGGAATGAAGGGAGGTAGAAAGTATGCGTAAATAAAGAAGGGTTGATAGCAGCTTAGGGCACTAGATTCAGTCTTGTAACGTGAGACTAAGAAACGTACTCCTGCAGGAGAATTCATCTTATATCCATCTAAAACCTACCTCGAACGGCGGACTACTATAGCTATTGCTTATATGTTTTTCCTTTTGATTGTATTTCATAATCCACCTCTCCTCTCTCTAATAGATGACCTCCATACGTGTTCTTACTAGGTTAACCTTCAATGCAACAATTTCAGAGTGTAAAAATCATTCGCCTTGCCCGGGATAAGGCGATTGATTTTTACACTCTGAAATTGTTGCATTGAAATGCAAATTAGCGGATGACTCCGTTAAAAGTTACAGAAGCGGCATCTCCCGCAGTTTCTTTGGAATAGGTTAACCTTATTTCATACCACCTCATTCCTATTCTTCCCACACATCTTATTCTTTCTTATTCTTCTAAAACCTCCTCAATATCCATATCTAAAAGCCTCGATTCAATCCCTCTCTCTGTTCTCCAAGGTTCATGCATAATACCTCTGCACCAACATACTCCACGCACAGAATTTGGCAAATCTTCTCCACAGATCTAATTTGAGGTTGCTGTATAACTGCTACATTGCTGCTTTTCTTATTGTTGAAGGATACAATTGCCATGGATATTCTTGCTTTGACCTCAGCCGCAGCTTTTTTTATTTTCCGCCAACATACTCTCTACGTATCCGTACTTTTTAGTATGTCTTATTTTTCCTCAACTCTTCATGCCATTCATGTTATCGTCTCTATCGTTTGTTCTCAATAATTTCGTCTTCCCAACATTTATACCCATTCTATACTCATTTTCATTCCAACATTCCAGATTTAAGAAAACCAAAATTATAAGCTTCCTTATGATTTTTCATTCAAAAATTAAATCGTTTGTATGCCATAGCCTGGGCGTATTTCAAGGATTTTTCAAATATTTTCTACGCGGACTTGACTAAGTTCTCAGCAAGTTAAAAAATTGCAGATATTCTCAAAGCACCGAACTCAGATTTTTAGATGATAACAAAAGGTTTTCATTGTTGTGGATCCAACATGGCTTTTAAAAATTAAAATAATAAACAATGACAACCCGAATAAGGGGGATAAGAACGCTTTAATAGCTTTTTTTAAATAAATTTGTTTGCTATAGAACTAAAATTACATATTACAAAGCTGAAATTCCATAGGTTGCAGCAAGAACATACCACTTCACAGCGTGACCATTAAATATACCTTCCAGTTCCAATATACCACAGTCTCTGCAGTATTTGGTGACCATGTAAACACAGGATTACAGATTAAGGTCCGCTCTTTAAGACCTAGTAGAAACTGTAATGAAAACGCCACATATTCTAAAATTCCTTTTAGATGTATCCGTTTACTTGTTGACACTGATGAGGATCCTTCGAGCAAGGAGTCATATTTGAAATTGACAATGAATCTACATCTACATAATACCCCGCAAGTCGCCTCAAGAGCGTGTGGTGGGGGGTATCAGGGAATCACCCGTAAAACAGAATGCAACCACATACCAAACAAACAAAACCATGCCAATATACACCAATACAGGCTATAACTCATGCAAATATATTTTCATACAGCAGCCATTTCAACTTACACACTTGCAAATTCATTTACTAGTAACTTAAAAACACATGTGCCTACGAATATACCAGTATCTCCGCAGCATTTAATCTTGTCTTTGCTTGTAATGCTAAGGTCTTTTTAAATGATACTACGACATTAATTCCTTACTGTGATTCCTGATTGTGCGAGGAAAGGGCGAATATTTGTATGTATTTGTTGTATGAGGTTATCTTCCTTATATTATATTTGTGGTCCAACGGACCCGAATTCTGATACACCCCCGGTAAAATGAACATTTTATGCTTTTCCAGGTTTCCCGTGCTCCCATACTCTGTGAAATAAATGTGTCCAAAAGATTCAAGTAGAAATGCTCAGTGTTTCTGAGAAAGGTTTTCAATTGCATTTATCACTTGATTTGAAAATTTCTGATGCTCCATGCCTCGTATTTGTTTTACCTCTTACACGCTAGTGGTGGCTTGCAGGGTACCATGTAGTAGGAACACTAGGAATATAAAATACACTCGACATCATGGAATAACCCATCCAAAAACCACATTGTTTTGAAATTATAAAGAAAGACTTTGATTTTCTTGGTGTATGATCAGCGCATGAATTCTATTCGTCAATAGATGATACTTGATTTTCAAGTGTCAATTTTAACTAAAATAACTGTGAGACAAAATGCAAAAGTTAAGTTCAGCGGAATCACTCACTGGTGTCTAGGCAAACGCGAGAATTTCATGGTATCAATAAAATTCGCGTTGATCGTGATAGTTTTAATTCTGTGGGGCACGTCAGCGCCTAGCAATTTTATAATACATATAACTTACAATAAGCGATTGAAAGTTCAAATAAAGAACAAAGCAGGGTGAATTTTTATATCTCAAGTGCATTCATTGCGAAATATTAAAGAAGTTGAGTCAAATTTAGAGCAGTAATGAGAGCGTATAAAGTGCTAGAGCAATTCGCCATGTTTTAATTCCGAGGAGAATCCAGATTCATCTCAAATTGATCGAGCTTTCAGTAAATATTTTATGGTTGGAGTATAAAAGAATGGAATCGTAAAAACTAGAAGTTCAGTGAAACAGTTTGGTCGGCCGTTATGAACCGTTATAAAAGTAAATTATGCGCGATCATTTCCAAGTTTTAAAGAGAAAAAAATAAATTAGTTTCAGGGGCCTTTAATCGATTCGAAATATCAAACGCGAGGACATTTTTAGTTTAACTTTAATATGTTTAGCGAAATTTCATGGTAAAATCAATTAGTTTTACTTACGAATTTTGCGTAACTAAGTACGGTGACTAAGGATTTTTTTCATTTAATATGTTTCAAAATATTTAACAATTAAAAATAATATTATCCATAGTATATGCTTCGTAAATGTTAATGGATCAGTAAAATTTCATTTTTTAGATTGTTTTAGGAAAACCGTTGAGCAATGAATTAAATACGGCGAATATTATCTACATCTACTTAACACCCCGCCAGCCGCCGCAAGGGTGTGTGGCGGGGGGTGATAGGTCACCAACCGTAAAAAGGAAAATTACCTCATTCAAAACAACAACGTGGAAAATTACACCCACAGCAGCGCACACACTCATGCAAAAATCCCTTCATCCAACACTCATGCAAACACATATACCGCAAAACAACAAAAAACTGCACCCCAGGATGCAGCACGAAAGCCATCCAACAACACGCAAGCCAGGACACAACAAGCAAGAATGTGAAACACCACTACCACATGAGCATGAACCACAAAACACTCTACCCCCCGAAGAGTCTGTAAAAGGCAGGGAATGCGACCCAACGTTGCAGGTAGCAGGAATTTCCCCCCGCGGAGAGGGAATATTATTTGTTAATACAAATAATAAAAAAGGCATGTATCCTTTAAAATTAATTTGTAATCGTGGTTTCTAAGCATAATATTTAACTATATACCATTCAGATTGTGGAAATAGGTTATCTGTCCCGTAGTAAGGTCCGTAGTAGGTGTCCCGTAGTAAGGCAGCTATTCGCTCCTTTCGTCTCCACTGCCGCATTTCCTCTGCCGCTCTTTTATACCGAAGATACTATGAATCCATATTTCCTGCCTCCTTAGTATTTCTCCCAACAAACCCCTATCCTCGCCCACCATACCTAGTACTTCTTCATTAGTTATCTTTTCGGTCCATTCAACCTTTTCCATCCTTTTCCACACCCACATTTCAAAAGCCTCCAATCTATTATTGTTATTCAGGATCTTTATACTTCATTATCTGTTATTTTCTACTTCAGCCGTCCCTTCAACAGAGTCCTTAAATAAACTGTCTCTTCTCAACACACGACCTACATAGTTCTCTTTTTATATTCTATATTGTCTCTAAAAGCGTCTGTCTCCCCAAAATACGCGGCCGTATACACAACCACAATCTAAAAGTTTCAATCTGCTTTTTCTTTGATTTCCTTCATGTCCACATCTCTACAATGACAAATAAATATACTCCAAACAAAGTTTTTCCATATTCTCTAGTACCCTTGAACACTGCACCACTGCGATGCTATTTTTATTGCTAGTCTACCGTTTATTCAAGGTTTTCGATGAACACATACTCATCATTGACACATTTAGTTCCTTCTAAAAATACATTTACACCTTATATCCAAAACTATAATAAGCCCCTGCCCAATTAAGTATACTTTCTTCCTCCATATATTTCGTTCAACATGACTGTTCTACTCCTACTCCTTTCTCGTCAGCCTGACGACAAATGGGTAGGAGTGGATCTCCCATTCTTCAATCTTCAACACACCATTGTCGATCGAAATGCTCAGCATCCATCTTTCCTGCCTCCGTCGGATTTCATCAAACATTCCCATATCATCCCCCACGATGACTAGTACCTGGCATCCAAAATCAAACATAAAAGTCTTCTATTCCGAAAACAACCTCCCTCTTTTCATTCCTTCCAACTTCCCTATTTTATTTTTACCCCTTCCTCATTTGTCTAACGTGCTCCCATCTTTCACAGTCTTCAACAACCCATCGCCAATCTAAATGCTCTAAATCCATCTTTCCTAAGTATTGGATTTCTCCTAACAATCATCTCTTCTCCCCCACCATTCCAAGCACTTTCGAGTTTGTTTTCCTTTATATCCATCCAGATTTCACCTTTTCCATCTTTCTCCACAGCCACATTTGAAAAGCCTCCAATCTATGCCGATCATCATGTTTCAATGATCAGGTTTCCGCACTATAAAAAACGATATTCCATTTTAAAATTTTAATGAGTATATTATTTACATGCTTATTCCACGTCCATATTGTCAATTCCTGCCTACTTGTGAACGTTTTCTAAATGTACACCTCGAATCTACGCCTAACATCTTGTTTCAACGACCAAGTTTCCGAGCATTAAATAGATCACTATATATATCATTGTTTTCACTGCTCCTAACCTAACATCCTGATCCAAGTCTCTCTCTTCCTTGACCTATTCCTTGTAAAAGTTTCTTTGCCCAATTCAATTCTTCTTCTGACTTCTTTCGCCAATTCGGTACTAAAACTACTTCCCTGATAGATAGCTACGAATGCGTATGCTGTCGCACACTACAGTCGTTCAGGATGTCTTCAAGCATTTTAAAAATAAGACCGCGCGTATGGAAAAGAAATAAATACATTGTTTTTATTTATTTTTATTTTTTTTCTATCACTGTGTACCATTTTTACTATGATAATTTTTCGATTATTTTTTCAAAACTACAGAAATACACGCAGGATTTCTCTTAGCGACGCTCTTAACTTATTGTTTACGATTTCATCTTTTGAAATGCTAAACTGTAAAATTTTATCTGAACTCCACCATATTTCTTTAAATCCGTCATTTCACCGATAATCTGAAATCGAGGCTCGATATTTAAAAGTTTCCGATTTCAAAAATCGAAGATGGAAATTCAGTCCCAAGTGTATTAAAAACCTATCCGAAATTTCAGTTGGATTTGTGAAAAAACGCAATTTCAGGGTAAGAAGTACATCAAAAGGGCAACTGGCATCAGAAGATTGGAGAGGAAATGCAATTGAATTTGAGCTGAAAGACGCGAAATGGTTTGAAATCGGCGAAGAAACACCTTTACTAATGCATATTGCGATACGTCTGTTCCTTCGTGATTCTCCTCAGAACACTCGGCCGAGAAAAAATAAACAAAAAATTTCGGAGGAAGAAAGCAGTCATTTAAAATTCTTGAAGATACGGATGTGGAGAATACACAAAGTTCTGCGAGGCAGTTATCTGTGAGAAAAACGCAGACATACCTGGAAATTACATGATTGAATGTAGTTGAAACTGAAAACGTGTTTTAAAAATATTAAAAACTCATTTATTTTCACCAAGCCATAATTCCACAAAGCTAATTCGCATTAAATTTTCTTTAGTGCATAAGAAATAAGATTAAAGGCAACTTTCTAAGGTTTCAGATAATTTTTACTTTCTAATGGTGTAATTTTATCTTTTGTTGATACATGTAAGAAAGATGGAATGAATTAATGATTACGAATGATGGAAATAGATAAGGGAAATTTAGACGATTTAGCAAAAAACTATACATGCCGCAGACTGCTCTGGAAGATAGAAAGAAGTCGGTAGGCGCAATTATAGGAAAAGGTAAAACACCAGTGACAATTATTAACCATGATTTTCCATACATGAGGAAGAAATGGTAAAAGAGACACGGAAAAAAATAAACATAGAAATGAAACTCTCAAGCCATTAATTGAGAGTTTACGAATGTACCAAATGTACGAACGAATGTACTAGATTTCTTTACAGCATGCAATCTTGTCCTCACTGAATATCTTTAATATTTCTATTATAACACGATTTCTTACTGCAATGATTCCTGATTATCCGAGGAAATAACGAATAGTTATATCTATCTGTACATAGTGGAGTCTATCTACCCTATCTTATCTTTGTGCTCTAACCTACCCAAATAATGTAGGGCCATAATGATTCCCTTTATGTCATCTTTAAATCTTGTGTTCTGAACCTTGCTAATAGTCTAATCTTTGCTTGCTCTCTCCGCATCTTAAGAGGCTCCCAGCCCAACTCCTCTGAAAGAACTGTCACACTCGCCTTCTTATCGCAGCAATTTTTGACCAATCTGGCGAATTTTCTCCGAACTTTATCTAATTCTTTTATCAAATCCTTCTCCCAAGGATCCCAAATACTTGCAGCGTATTCTAAATGTGGCCTAACTAGAGCAAAATAACACATCTAACTATCGTATTAAATTTCCCTAGTACCCGTTTAATGTAACCGCGTTTCTTTAAGGCGGTTTAGTTAATAAGTCATCAAGTCGGGTGGCAAACATGTTAGGGAAGGCACATCTGCTCAACTAGAAGTTGCTGCCTTCGTTGGCAGACGACGCCCGCGCCGTTGTGAAAGGAGTCGAAGGAAATATTTTTCAAAAGTGGATTCGTGCTACTTTTTTTTTCACTTCGGGAGAACAGATTGTTCTCAAAGTTTTCATGCGAGGGAGTTTATCCTGTAAATTCTCTCTCCATAATTCAACTATATTAAGGACCTGAAATATCCACGGAGGCGATTTTACATGAGTAAATCAGAACTTTTTTGATAAAGACTTTATTTATTTATTGTTCAATTTATTAACCTAGAAATTGAACAATCTGGCGATGATAATATTTCTGAAAAAACGTTTCGGCGGAAGAAATCTTTTTATTGTTTCATTTCCAACACTCTTGCCAGTATTTTAAATCCTGGAATCGTATCCTTGGGAGACGTGTCCGATTTTAACTTCGTTCCCAATGGCCGATATAAAATTAAATGGTTCGCCTATTTTTTATCCAACACCACCCTTCTATTTATCAGTCACTTCACCAAAGTTGCACTTTGGGCACTAGTTTTACGCTCGGTTGAAAAATCCTACAGATGGTACAAAAGACATTCAGGTCCGAGACGATGGAAATTGAACCAGCGAAACATAGGTTCACGCAATAACGTGTTACTTTTTGGTCTAAAAGTGCAGTCTTACTTGAAAACTAATATGGTAAATCAAGTATTGTGGTCAAAAAATAAAAACCCACCCCTGCGGGAATCTAACCAGCGACCTCTGAGTTGACAGGCGCAGACATAACCCCGCCATCACTGAGACCTAATTCTACCCAGTCAAGGAAGGTTTAGGACGGAACTAATGCCTAAGCTCTATTAAATTCCTAAGAGTTAACCAAATAAAGATTAATAATTGATCTAAAATCTGATTACAATAACTCATTCTTCAACTCTGCACACTATCTGCTTCGCTTCACTCTGCCCAACCTATGCCTATTCTTTTTCTCCCCCTACCTCGCCTGCCCAATATTCTCCTCTTAAACACAGACTTCAAAATTCTATTGCCAATCAAAATACCTTGCATTTATTCTTCCTACTGTCTTTGCAACTCAGAATATCTAATATTTTCTATACGCCAGTCATTCATTCCAATATCTCTCATATTCCTTTCCATAGTCATCAGCCCCTGCCACACGTCCTGCCCTCCCATCGCTTGTTACGTTATCTTCTCTCGCACTATAGCCTTTCCCTACTACTACAGTCACTTAAGATATGTTAATCAAGTGAATTCCGTGATAATCCTGAAACTCCAAATGTATACTAGCATATGATTTCATGTGGAAAATAATTTTCAAACTTCGATAATATTTCTCCCACCTTTCATCTTCGAGTCAATCGATCGCCTATTTTTGCCTATTGCTTGAGGCTACTAGTTAAACAGTCACGAGACACGCTCATACCCCAGATTTAAGGAGGAATTTTAGAAGATCTTCTCATAATTTTTTTTTAAAAGATTACCCTCAAAACCAGAGAGGGGTTGAGGGATGATTAAAAAGAGGGTGGAGGAACCCCAATCTCCTCGTCACCAATGCCTTCATTGAAAGCGAAGCTTTGAAAAACAAACCTCCGATGGCCTCCGCAATGGAGTTTTTTAAGGCATTGAGTTATTTTTCCCTTTTCTGGGCTATATGGAAGAAGGGACTATTTGGTCTCAATTTCGCCCAAATAAATACCTCTATCTATCTATCTATCTCAGAACAAAGGATGATTTGCAGCTGGCGTATCTCTTCGACAAAATGCTTTAAGACACCGCGAACAATTGGCGATACGTCAATCAGATGAAATATTCAATTTGCAAGGATTAAGTTCGGAGAAGAGGCCCGCAAGATCATTCGTTTGAAGCCTATGGGAGTGACGTCCAGTCGATAGATGGAGTGAGTTTTAATTAAACACGCCTTCCACGATGATTGCAAACATGCCGCCGCATATCGCAATCTCGAATTTCCTATTAATTACCGGCGTTCTCCACTCCATTTTCACAGAGGATATTTCATTTGCGTCTTCCAGTCGATCGCGAGGAATGAATTTTTTTTTTACACATTGTCATACGCTTCAGCTGTGCTTCACTATAAATTCGCTTCGGTGATTTTAGTAAAGTTCACGAACTTTCTGCGAAATGGAAAAACCGACTGGTCCATAACCCCTGAGGCTTCTTGAATTCGTTGTCGCATGACGTCAAGCCTTATTTCAAATGTCACGAAAGGAGATTTTAAGCATCAATAGTACATTTATCGAAGAATATCTCACTCAATTAACGATGAATTTCGATGGGCATTCAACCACGGCAGCGGGGAAAACAAATTAATGCACGCTGTTCGTGTGCAATAAACGACGTCTTTTTAAATATTGAAGACGCTTCCTTCTTTAGCGGATGCTACTTGAACTATGTCCACGAAGTTTTACCACCTATTTCTTGTATTTATAATGACTGCCCCAATGCTCTAAGCTCAATCACCTATTTCTTTCTGCTCCAAATCCAGTTACAAAAAAATTAAGATCTTGTGACACATAAATTGAACTCACGTCGTGCGTACTACGAGGGGAAAAGTGTTAAGTGTTGGCTTTCCAAGTTTTTCAATGACCAATGAGTACATACCCGGATATTTTGTAATGTTTTTTTGCGAACAAATTTCAAAAATGATGTTCGCTCAAAAACTCAATTCTGTTTGCTTGTGGCGAATTTCCTAGCATGTAAAAATAGTACTAATAAATTTATTTGGTATTTATTTTAAGTAAAAAATTTTTAACTTAATGAGAAAATAACCCCTACTGTCCACTCAAAGGTAACCCACTCATGTGTGCTATGTAGCGTGTACTCTGATAAAAGTGCAGTTCTTCATAGTTTACAGTCTACCCTGTAAATTACTTAATGCAAGATGAAGTTCATTAAAGAAGAGCCATCGACCGTCTGTTATATTAGATTGGCATTGTTCAAATACATGTTAGCTACTATACAAAATCTAATAAATATGTATATAATTTATTCATATGTATATATATATATATATATATATATATATATATATATATATATATATACGTGTGTGTATACATACACAACATTTGGACTGCAAAATAGAACGCAAAATAAAATAGATAACACGTAAAAGGACACTCACATTGTAGATTGTTTGAGCCTTCTTCAGGTAAGACTCTTTTAATTATATAATATATATATATATATATATATATATATATATATATATACACACATACACACAAATACTATGAATAAATAATCTGGTATCTTTTTACACATTTTTGTGGAAAAATACTTATTATTTATTTAGTTAAATAGGTATTATTTCAGTGATCATTAATTTTCACAAAGCAGAGCCTTAAACCACTCAATTTATGCCGAAATCATTACGACTGACTAAATCATTATGTTTTAGTTTTTAAGTTATTGTATTCTGGTTTTGGGTTCCACTTTGTTATCATCGCGACCCCTGCGAGGGAAAAAGATGTACTTGAATCTGTCGGTGACGGTGTTCACCTTTATTTTTTTAATCTGGTACTGGAATGTAGCAATATGATTTGATGTCATCATAATTGTTTCAGTGTTGCAATTAAACTCAGGAGATGCCCTGTACTTTTAAGTCTGTCTTGTCTCCGCTCTCCGAGAATAAAGAAACATCCAATCTAATTCCTTTAGGACACCCATGACGCTTGCTCGTTCCTCATACCAATTTTTAAAAAAACCTACCGAATTTTCTCTGAATTCTACCTAATTTCCCAGATATTGACCGCGTATTCTGAATCTGGCCTTAACCTTATTTCTCTGTTACCTTTTCAATACATTGTCCAGCAATCCATCCAAAGAAATTCAGCTTCTTCATGAATAAAGGAGCTTCAAACCTGATTCCTTCAAACAAACGCTTCATTCTTACTAGTAGCAATGTTCAACAAATCTATTGAAGTTTTTCTAAACATTTTCCAATTATTTAATTAACGTGTTCTCCCTCGGATGACAAGTAATTACCTTGTGTTCCAAATGTGGCCAAACTAAAGCCTCCCAGCCAGCACCTATCCCTTACTTTTTCATCTCATTTACCCTAACCCCATCCAGCAAAACCTAGCTACTACAGGGTCGTCAACCAGCATATTTTTCTTCTGTGAGTAACTCATGAAAATTCTGATTCCATAGTGGTTGACTTATTTTGAAATGCTTAATTTAATCCACACATAAAATAAAACCTACAGGAATAGGTATTTGTAATCGCAGCAATTACGAAACTTCTATGATATCTCTCCGAAATGGGATAGGAATTCCAATGAGAAGAACGACATAGACATTAAAATAAGTGAATTTCCAATCACCGGTTTTGTTCTCCATGGAGTCAAGAACAAATTTAATTTTCCAAAATAGAATATCCCAGAACAAAAACAAATTGTAACATCCATGAAAATAATGACTACAGTTCCCTCATTTTTAGAAATGTTCGTCTGCCCAACAGAACTTTCGTTCGATTATCTGCCAATTTAAAAATATTTCATCTTCCGCCATTTTTAAAATGTTAATTCCGTTAGTTAGGAGGGAGGTCAATTTTATTTTTAATTCCGTAATGCGCCCTCTCTCCCTCTCTCTCTCTCTCCTGCCCAAATGTAATTTCCGTAACCGAAAGGGCTGGATACATTCGAGCTTTAAAAACGCCGTCTGAATTTCAAATGATTGCGAAAGGAAATTCTTAGAATCAAATCAATGGTGCGCACGAATTGAGAGGGATGGAATGGGTGCGAGATAAAGGCATTGAGCCGAGTCGTGGTCGAATCAACTCGTTATGTTTCTCGACATGGGATAGGAATATCAATCAGAAGAACTGATTGGACGTACGAGTGAATCATCACCGGTTCTTATCGACCCCTACTCGCAAAGAACCAAGGAAGGCACTCCAATATAAATGTAAATAGATATGCCCTATGACCATTCTCGGGATTGCAGATCTGGTTGATCGTTGGGCGAAAAACATATTCCCTCGCCCTAACATTGCGAAACGTAATCGATTGGTACATTTACATCAACAGATTTATCAACTCAAGGACGTGTGGTGGAAGGTTTTAGGACACCAGCAGCTCATACACAAATATTCGTCTGTACGTAAAATTTAATATCATTTCTGCATCTACAGAAATACCCCGGGATTCATCAAAAATGTGCGTGGCAGGGGGTTCAAGAACCAGGTGAGATGAGTAAGGTATTAGGGAGAGGAAGGGAAAAGAGCTAGGAAAAGGGAAAAACATCCAATAAAAACTCCCGAAAATACGTTCATTGTGGAGCAAACCCATTTACATGCTAGCGAATAACTTAGTTCGAAAAATGTTTTAATACGCCCACTATAAAAGTTATATTAAAAATTAGGGAGTATATTAAAAATTAGGGAGCGTGTATTAAAAATTAGGGAGTAAAAATCAACCACAGCCGTACAATAGACCACCAACATACCAAGACAGATTATGCAGGACAGGAAAATAAAAAGGGGAAAATTTTAATAATCAATGGCCACGAAACTTATAGTCCCCACCCCTAACGCCGCAGGAAGAAAATGTGGTATTGTCATAAATATTACAATTAACACACCTCGATAACTGCCTACACCCACATCTTCATAATAACACCCAGATCGCCGTAAGGGTGGGTGGCAGAAAGTGTTAGAGCACCATTCTTATGTGAATAGATACTCTCTTGTGCATAATTATTTTTTTGCAAATTCATAAACACACGCGACAGTTCCAGGCATACATACCTACATAAACAACGCATTAATTGACGTGCTGGAATAAATTTTCACATATTCCTTTGTCAATTTAAAAGTAGTGGGTGTGGATTGTGTAACCTGCGAGGAAAGAAATAGCACTTTAATGCGACAGTGCTTCTCTCTCTTATGTCACCCTAGTGACCTGTAAATTAAATTTGAGACCAAAATAAATACCTCGGTTACGCTAGCAAACTCGGTTGTCCAGTGCCTTCCTAAAAAAATTAAGTCCTGCTTGCTCCCTTCGAAATATTTCGACATGGTTCCTTTAACATTTAGGAAGGCTACAAAAGGGTCACCATTTCTCACCCCGTATAAGGCCACCCTAAACCAAGTGCATAGGTGACCTCGGGACACTTTTAACCCGCCACTGAGTGCCGTGCCACCGTGAAAGCGGTTCCAAGTCGGCGCCTTGAAATGGCTGACGCGCTCTCACGCATTCCAAATCGAATTCTTGTAATGCACGATCGGCGGATATTGAAATCTTAAATTCTAATGTCAATGTGGCTGTGACTCGACACTTCGATATGTCGAGTTGTTGTCGATTTTAAATTTTACTTCGACCTATCGAGGATGTCTCTTAAAGCGTCGTCAACGTTTCGTGGGTGATATAGATACCGACGTGATACCACTGATGTCGATGCTAATATTTATGTCGACGTCGACATTTATGTCCAGAACGATATCGAGGAGGACGTCGATATTGATGTCAAGGATAAAATGTAGTGGTATTTGAGGTGAACATAGGGAGATCTTATGTTACGAAACATATCGTAAATGAAGAAGCTTTAAAAGAAAAAAACGAATCCGTGCGTTTTGGAGAAACATTTGCTCTACATGTGTTCATTACGCATAAGTAACGAGGTATTTCACGTGCGTCATTAATGGCGCATAACATCTGTCAATCTTAGTAAAGGTTTACAGAAATATGTTAAGTAAAAGGTTTTTAGATAGCATTCTTGCCCGTCTTATCTCACCCTGTGGGAATAATTCCGAAAAATAAGTCCCGAAACTCAACACCATTCGAAATTTTTCGATGTTAAATATTTTCTGTTGTGTGTTTAACAAGTTGATTTAACCAGCAAAACGACAGATAGAGATTTACCAGTACCGACGTGACACAGGATATCGACGTAATTTTGCAAGTCAACTCGATATGAATATGGAAGTCGACATTGCTGTCGACCTCGACACGTCAAAGAGGGGCCTACATTTTACTGGTGTCGAGTGCGACATAACAAAAGCTATGTCGCACAGCCCTTTGCGGAGTATGCGCGAAAACTTGAGGCAACGGCTTGACGCATCCGACTGAGTGACAATGAACTTTCGTCTCGATAAAATTACTCTAGGCTGTTAAAATCAACGCTTACCAAGATGAGGGAGGGCATGGATATATGGGAATAATAGAACCACGACCTCCAAGCTTCATTATACATTTTCGTCTCCATCATTGATGACAAGTTGAGCTTATTTCCGAATAAAAATTCGTGATTTATACGAGTAACTTATCTTGCATTACTCTATAAACACTCATATGTGCAAAATCTGAATATAGTCGCCTGGTTAAAAGTATTAAATTGAAGAGTACATAAACTTAATTTTCTAAATGAAATATGTGAGCCGTCTTTAACCACCCTAATCACATATTCACATATACTTTCGTGATTTATTTTAAAGGTAAAAAATTAATGAACAGTATAATATGTATCAACATGCGGATGCAAAATATGATTAGTGTTTTATTCAACAAAGCCATTTTACGCCCCCGTATTCATTCTGTAATAACAACGATTTGAATAATGAGCCCCGCAATGCGAGACTATTACAAATCAAATAATAAACTGCGTAATATCCCTAGCAAATGATTAAAATTTTGTTAACCTTACCCGTTCGCCAAGTTAAAACCAAGTAACATTAACAAACAAACTATTACTATTATCTAGAAAATCTCTTCTAGTAAATCCGTAATACTCACTACCGAATAAATTATTCACTTTTATTTACGTTTCTTTTAATTTAGCATTTAAGTACCCTGCAAGCCACCACTAGGGTATGTAGCAGGGGGTGAATACACACCAGAATAATTTTGACCTTAATATCACCCTACCGCGGTCGGATAAGGTGTTTCTAACCCCTTACCCTTCGTGGAAAAAATGAAATCTTAAATCTATCTGTTCTACAGTTGTTCTCTCTAATTTTATTGACTTGGCCTCTCCTACCGTAGTATGATGGGGGTACTGATACATTTTCAACACCATTGCTAAAGACACTCTCTTCCAATTTATACAAGAGATTCAATCTGTAATTCAAATTCGTTCTGTCAGGGATTCCCATTCTAGCTGTTCTAATGTTTTGGCTACGCTATTCAGTTTATCATAACAGCGTTGTACGAATCTTGCTCAACTACACAGCACGTGATCCAATTCAGCAATTTATCTAACTTCGTGAGGATCAAATATACTTGCAGAATATTTTAAAGGTGGCCTAACCAGCGACAGATAACATTTTTCTTTGACCTTTTCATCACATTTACCCAGTACTCTTCTAATAAACCCTAATTTTTTGTAAGCCTGTCCACATATTACTCTTACAAGTTTATCATTTTTGAGTGAATTAACAGTTGAATTATTTCCCTGAACCTTTCTGACGTACTACCTTGATCAAAAATTTCCCGGAATTTATTCAGAAAATTAAAAATATAAGTTTATTCATCTAAATCTATATTGTCCCCTTCAAAGTAATCCCCATCGACTGCAACACACTTATGCCAGCGCTTGATCCAATCCTCGAAACATTTTTTATATTCGGTTTTCGGTATGTCCATCAGTGCTTCCTGCGATTTTTCCATTACTTCCTCTCGGCTGCTAAAACGCGTTCCCCGTAATGGTTTTTTAACTCGATTGAACAGAAAGAAGTCACAGGGAGCCAAATCAGGTGAATTCGGTGGCTGTTGGATGGTATTTGTTGCATTTTTCGTCAAAAAATTACGAATAATGATAGCACTGTGCGACGGTGCGTTATCATGGTGCAAAATCCACGAGTTTTCTGCCCACATTTCTGGTCTCTTTCGGCGAATTGCTTCACGCAAACGTCTCATAACGCCCAAATAATACTCTTTGTTTACTGTCTGGCCTTCTGGCAAAAATTCATGATGCACTACACCGTTGTAATCCATGAAAACCGTCAGCATTGCCTTCTTTTTTGACTGAAAACGACGTGGTTTTTTTGGTCTCGGCTCATTTGGTGAACGCCATTCACTTGCCTGATGTCTGGATTGCGTGTCGTACTCATAAACCCACGTCTCGTCTCCAGTAATGATCCTTTTGATGAATGTGGGAATCGGATTCAGCCTCGCAAATCATGTCTTTTGCGACGTCAACACGGTCTCTTTTTTGCATGAAATTGAGGTCTCAACTTTGCTGCTACACGACGGAAACCCAAATCATTAACCACAATGTCTTGGGCGGATCCATAGGCAATGTTCAAGTCCTCCGCTATTTCTCTGATGGTTAATTTGCGGTTATTGACCAACATTTCTTTTACTTTATCAATTTTTTCACCGACTTTCGATGTCGATGGTCTGCCACTGCGTTCATCATCTTCGATTGACTCACGACCACTTCTGAACCGCTCGTGCCACTGGTAAACGACCGTTTTTTTTAGAGAATCGTTGCCGAAACACTTTTCCAACATTTCCAACGTCCGTGCGCCACTAAATCCGTTTTTTACGCAAAATTTAATACAAGTTCGTTGTTGCAAATTTAAATCCATTTCTGCAATTGTAAAAAATCGCCAACACACACAGAGATAGATGTACTCTTGGCTACGTAACTTTTGCAAATGTCAAGTTATGACACTAAGATTTAAAGGGAATATCAACAACAGATGTACCAATTTAACAAAAAAAACAGAACTCAAATCGGAACGATGGGAGCGCCACACGGTGGTTATTCCGGGAACTTTTTGATCAAGGTAGTATGATCAAAATTCTTCCGGATTCTCTTTCAAATTTTCCGCTCACATTTTCCTTTTGAATTCCATTGACGCTTTCTGAAATTCATTCTTAGCATTCACCATTGATATCTTGTAACAATAAATGATCTCGTTATTTTTGTCGCGAGAGTTATCATCCCTAATATTTTTCCCCTTGGCGTGACATAGCCTTTGACGTCACAATACCTTACTAACATCCTCGTTGTATCACCTAGGTTCCGTGTTATCATTTATAAATTTACTTGGAATGAACTTTTTGACTGCTAAGCGCGCGCTCTCAAGGAAGTGATTCCACGTATCCTCAGTATTTCGGAGGTTACTTTCTTTCTTGAAAACTTGCAAATTGATGCTGTAGCACGCTCTTTAGGCAATTGTAGTCACCTTCTTTAAACAAGTAAATTTTACTTTCAGGCTTCCTATTTTGGACCCCATGTAGCGAACACTTAGCATTTACTAACCTGTGGTCGCTAATGTCTTATTTTTTATGGTTAAGACTTTTTCGGGAATATGCGTTGTTAACAAATCAAGAGTATTATAGGCCATAGTTGGTGAAGTGACAAGTTGATGCAACGAGTTCAACGTGAAAGAATTCAATAGCGATTGGCAGATATCTTTGCCTTAACCCCCGTTTCACAACTACATCTACATCGACAGAAAACCTATTATTAACCTACAAGGCAACGACTGCGTATGGTTATACGATTATATTTATATATTTTTTTTGCAAGTTCCCCTCACCTTTTCCCATCCATTTGAAAAACCCTAACCCCCTCATCCCTTACCCTTGCCTCCTGGTGCTGCACCCCCTGCCACACACCTTTTTGGTGGCTTGCAGGGTATTGATGTAGATGAATACCCCGCAAGCCGCCGCCAGGGCGTGTGGTGGGGGGAAAGCTAATGTATATGCTCCATTCAATAGATGGCACATTGAAATCTCCACCGATTATAACGTCGCGATCATTGACTTGGGATAAAAAACCTTAGATTTGCTGATCTAATTATAATATTGAATTGTCACTGTCAACTGGTGGTCTGAAATATGCGCATACATAAATTCTTTAGGATTGAGAACTTTTAATTGAGCACCAAACGCTTTCCATACCATTATCTGGAATTACCTCAGCCCTGCTGACACAACAATTTTTCACTGCAATAAAGACACCTTCCCCGATTCAAATTTATTCGGTCATTTCTGTAAATGGAAAAGGATCTGGGAAATTTTCACCACGGGTAATATCAGTGGATAACCAGCTTTATGCCCCAATAATTATATCTGCGTCTGTGCTTTGAATAAGGTGATGATATTTTGCGACTTTGTTTTTTAAACATCGGCAATTATCTACCAATACAGATAATGTTCTCTTGATATAACGGTTTTTTGAATGGTTAACGAGGATAGTCTTCTTATTAATAATGAATTTCTTATAAATTTTTCCATCTGATGCTATCTGATTCGTATTAAATGAACTATTGCTAGGACTGAACCCGATTTCATTTAAAGCTACATAATTTGGCCGATTTGAAGATTTTAGAGACTCACTATTTGACCTACACGCTGACGTACACTTTAATCTAAAAAAGCCCAGCAGTGCTCGAATACCCTACCCGCAACACACCTGGCGGCCTCAGACGTGTATGTTAACACCAGACGTATTCAGGGGGTTCCTACACGATTGGATCGCCGGATGAAGGCCGCAGAAAGACTCCCCGATATCCCTGCAGAAAGCACACAACCACTGATTGATGCCTTCCACTCGGTTCCAAAGCAGAGGTCCACGATCAATCCTCGGGACAAGGCAGCAGATCGATAGCGTCATATTAACCCCCTCGACAACAACCACCCGCTTCAATTCCCAGTTCAATTCCCTGAAGGAATTCAGAATCTCTTCAGATCCACGGTCGACGACATCGTTGAAGCAAACAAGAGCCACGATTCGCAGCCGCCGCTCCAACCTTCTTCGTCAGCTGGAGAACGCCGCCACTAGGAATGCACCATGCCGTCAGGCGCTGGCTCACACCCTCATGGTCTGCCCTTTCCCCCAATGGGGCCATCACACGTCTAAAATTACTGCTGCCTGTCACTATAATCTCCCCCTTCCCACTCTGACGGTTCCTTCTTGGCTGTGCTCTCACAGGGGCGGAGGTAGGGGCTGTAGATACCACTGGGCTATCTGCCGATAGCACCTGATACCTGTTGGAGACGGGGATGAGGTTTGCCTTCGCATCTCCCCTCCCTCACCGCATTGTTATCTTTCCCCCGCTACTGCGCGAGACAACCTTCAAATCCTCCGGTTTCCGGAATGGCACCTATCCCCCATCATAGGATTGCACTCCGGGTTCTATCATATCAAGTTCTAATTTTTATTCTTTTTCTCACGTTTTCTTTGGGCACAGCTCCTTCCAGAAATCCGAATACGGGGCTCTTTTATCTTTAGAATATTTCATTTGAGGAGATACCATTTTATTTCCTTTTTGCCTTGTTGAGACCACCGTTATCTAGGGTATCAAAAGGGAATTTCAATGTGGCAGTTTCCCGTTGCTTTCCACGCCCTATGTCGTTGTCCGTAGTCAGATTCATCCCTCTTTAGGAGGGATTTCTCCCCAAAGGGTAAGGTGCATTTGCCCCAACTTAGCGTTCACCCGTCCTACAAGTAGGCCTTTTGCACTGTGTAACACCTTATCCCGGGAGTCCTGCAGTCGTCACAGCCTCGTCGTATGAGGTGTATGAGGTGATGAAAATGAATGCAAAAACTAAGGAGAATATAGAGTAACAGTGGAGAGAATAAAAAAGGCATTGCAGAGACAAGAAAAGAATTTTTGGGCTTCAGCTAATGGATGAGAACGAAGAAACCATGAATAGCACCGGCGATTGATATGATGGAGGAGAGATGGATGCATAAAATTCAAAAGACTGTGAAGGGAAAAAGCTGAATAGAAAACTGAATAGTGAACAAAGAAGAGCGACAGATTAAACTAGGGAGGAGTGGCTAAAAATAATGTGCAGACATAAAAGAGCTGGAACATATGGGAGGGCAAGACTTGGTTTACTAAAAAGTGAAGAATTTTACGTGGGATGGCACTAGAACATCGGAGGCACAGCCAGTAGGTATGGAGATAAGGAGCAGGGAAGGAAATATAATAAAGGAAGTATAAGGAGTAATGGAAAGATGGCAGAAGTGCATGGAAGATAAATTGAAAAAATCATTGAAAATCTGTACAAGACAATTGAAAAGGATGGACAGCTAAATGTGGAGGAGCACAAAGTAAATAAAGACTTCATAAGAGAAAATATCTTGTTTATTGAAGTTGCGACAGTGGTAAAAGAGACGAAAACCGGGAAGGCATAGGGTGTGGATTGATTGGAAATTTCAATGTAAATCAGGAGGTGTGTATTAAATTGATGAAAAGAAGACGGGTTGGCCATACATATATGCTGGGAGTGGTGTGAGGCAGGGTTACTGTCTCTCCCCAACCCTCCTTAACCTTTATGTGGAAGAGGTGGTCAATACGGGTTAGAGAGAAGATTCAAGAGTGTCAGTTGGAGGAACAAGGATTGTGTGCGTTAGGTTCACTGATGACATAATTCTTTTTGCTGATGAAGAAGAAATATTTAATGCGATATTGCAACAGCTTAATGGCATGAAGAAGAATAGGCTTGATGATAAATAGGAGCTAGACCAAAGTAATGAATGTTGGTGGAGGTGAGGAAATAAATATTGTAATCGAAGTAGAAAAGCTGGAACAAGTGAAGGGATACAAATATCTGGGTACAGCTGTATCTCGAAACACTTTGCTAGTTTTTGAGGTATTCGTTTTAGTCATAAATCCGAAAATATGAGCTTACAAATGTCAGATATTACTCTGGCGAACACATTTTAAAAACATTCGACGCGAGGGCTATTTCAATCGTATGTTAAAAGCACAAATGATCGCGAAGTATCCTAAATCGATATCTTTCAAAGCTGAGGAATTTAGGAGAAAGGTGAGAGAGAAGACAATCTTTTTTTTTGGGAGATTCGGAAAACACAGGTATCTATACAAATTTCCCGATAACACTTAATAGAAAATGTATTCGTTTTTACAAACTCACGAGAAAAACACAGAGGTGATCACGACATACACTTACAAAAATGTCCAATGAATAAATAATTGGATGCTACGTTGTTTACGTCACTTTCTGGATTATTTAAATAACTTTTGCACACATACTTTTATAAAACATACAAAAATAAGACATCGTTTTATCGAGACCCTAAAGACGAAAGGCAAACTCTTCGTTACAACTGTTCATTTTTTTTATATTATTGAGCCTGGATGAATTTAAACAGCCAGAAAAGATTAAACCAACAGCTAAATAATTAATTTAGATAGAAGACGAATCGTTTTACTTACAGCAAATATCACTCGTTCCTCCTCCATCACAAGTCGCTTCCCACTGCGTTCCAAATGAGCTGAACGCTGAACCGATGACTCTCATTCAGTGAACTTCCATGTTTGACAAGTTTATGGCAGTTGAGCTGTTGGAAGCAAAAATCTGCATTTAGGATGGTGAAACTGTGTCGTAAAACAAGTTTGCCTATTGAAAACTAATTATATACCAACCCAATTGTCTGTCTGTCTATCTGTTGAGCGTTTTCTTTCTCTTTGGAAATATATATATATATATATATATATATATATATATATAAATATATATATATATATATATATATATATATATATATATATATATATATATATATATATATATATATTCGTCCATCATGCAATATCCTAATGCGAAACTAACATTGAATTAAGATAAACAATTCTGAGAAACGTTCTATTGTCCTCATCCCACATAATACTTTATGTAAAACTTATAACATAACGAAAAAAATGAAAAAAGATGATTGACGTGTTAGTTAAAACTACTCATATATGATTTAAACGCATTAGTCGCTTGCATAAATCATTTGGCAGGGCATCCCAGATTGGCTTGGGATAACGGGGACAACATCCACTGTGTAGTTGACCAAATAAAATAAACCGCGAAATCTCTACACATGTTTCTCACTAGAGGCACTATATAAATTAATTCCAAGGATGTCTGTTACCGGCGAAGCTACTACATTCAACATGCTCTCAATACGGTATAGCAGTAAATTTTCACTCATTTTTTTTCCTGTTTCACTGATTTTTTTGGTGTACCCTCCGGTGCATCAGGAAAACGAAGGACACGTGAAATGTGAACACTAATAGATATCCATGCGGAACTATTGACTGATACACGTGAATATTCGGTTGTTAACATCTGACGAGTAGGAGGTGGAGAAGGAAAAATAAATTATTTGCGATGGTATTACAACTGCGTCACTAGATTGCGGGGTAAATAAAAGTGCAGTCGTCATTCGCGTGGCCTGCAAAGAGATGCAAAAGAGAAAATTCTTGTCCGTAGAGACGAAACGTGTCAAATAAAATTTACCCAAGAATATTAATTATTACTGCACCCCGATTTGGCTATTAGCTTAAAAAAACTGAGAGGGCCTTCCTCAAGGTCGAAGGTGAAACATTGGCTATGAAAAAATGGATCCAGTGTTGTACCGGGGAGATCGTCACTCAGAAAATATGCCGTGAAAAAAACACATCAACCCTCTTCAAATAGAGAAATACTTAAAAGAAACATTGTGACCCGACGATTTGGTAATATTTACCCTATAGCCAACATTCATCCTATAGGAATAATAAACCTAACGGCTAAAGCCTCTGGAGTTTTGGAAAAATACAATTAATGAGGCATTGTAAATTTCATTGAGGTTGGATCGCCATTTCACAAGTCAATGTTCATCTTTTAAAGAAGGGAGATGAAAATTAATTCAGCATCCATTCGCGCGAGTTTTTATGGACGATTTGATCCGAATAAAATATTTATAAGCACTCTGATCTACCTTTTAATTTTTAAAACGTACTCTTTAAACTTAATTTGAGCAGTATTTTTGAGAAATTCTTTAGATAATGCCATTTTGCCCATTTTTTTCAAAAATTGGTTAATATTTTTTAAACAAAGGTTAAGAGATTATTTTCATGTTTGCACTCTTAGAATCAACACATGGGTATCAGTCTTTTGGGTAAGTTGACATCTAATTGCGTAATAACAAGCCATAATTCTGGTGCTAGTCCTCCACTGCCATAAGAGCATGTATAAAATCTTGGATATCCGATGTAATTTTTTTATAAATACTAACATACGGGAACCTCCTGTTTCGCTATCTTCATTTGATAGAATGGACTTATTGCTTCAAATACAGGATGTTTTATCAAAATGGCATATACATGTACTTGATATTAAAACCCGATATGTCAAACGGCAACGGAATTGATGGTGCCATTAAAAACATTTAGTCCTTCGCATTCCGGTTTTCACAGAGGAAAATGACTCCCTCCGTCCAAAGAAATGGACAAAAATGAGTAAAATACTATAGTATTAATTTAAATGCAAGGTCATATGACAAAGCGCAGTATTTATTAGTCAATTTATTCACTCCCTGCATGTCACCTTGACGAAATTTCGCATAAGAGCACGAGTATACAAAGCCGAATGAACGCTCGTTCGACAGAGTAAGTCACCGCAGTGGCAGGACCGACCACCTCACCACAAATAACAGATTTAATTTATTCCAGCTCGAAACATGATTTCCGGAAAATATTTATAGGACCGTCGGCGAATCAACTCCCCGTACCTTCACGAAAAACTGGGTCGGATGCCCCATTAAAACGACCCAGGACAATTGATTTGACGCTCTATTTCTCGGGATGGACAAGATTAATTGTTTTCCGCGTGAAAACCTTTCATCGTGTTAAAGGAGCTTCATTCGATGGCATGAGGTATTAATACTTATATTTTATTGACTATGTGCTCATCAGAAATCTAAAGTTTTTTATCTGTTTCTGTTTTGATTGGCGATGAGCTGCCAAAGACTGTGATAGAGGGGAAAACGTTAGGCAAGCGAGGAAGTGGTAGGGATAGGATAGGCATGTTGGGCGGAATGAAGGGAGGAAGAAAGCATGCGGAATAAAAGAAGGGTCCATAATAAAGTAGAGCGTCATGTTGTCTTTTGTTTGGTGAGGCTAAGTGTTAAGGTTTAGGAATGCATCGAAAACACACACTTAGATAGTTGACTTCCAATAATGAATGGCCTGTAAACGATTTTACTCCGCAATGAAAAATAAATATATATGTATATGAATTTCGACTTCTTGAGTCTTCAATGTTAGAGGAAAAAATGGCCGAGTACGGGATGTGAATAAATATTGGGAAGACGAGATGAATGAGAATAACCGATAGATAAGATATGAATGTCATGAAGAATGAAGCAAGAACAGAATTCATTCACAGCTATAGATATCCAGGGATTATATTAATGGAGAATCATGAGACAGAGGCTGAGGTTAAACCAAGAATACCTGCAGCCATGGCATAAATAGTTTGTATAAAAAGTATCGGGAAATGTTTTTGAAAATTAGAAACGTTTTCCCCGCTTCTTCTCCCTATGTCACGGGCTTGAACCAAGTTCCCATTGATCCTAAACCCTTTAGTTTCCCCTTAAATTCACAAAACAGATTCTTCCATGACCACTATATATCTCATCTGCGGTAGGTTTTGTTGGTTATTGTAAGATTATTTTTTTATTAAGTTTCCATAATTTTATTCTCCTGATTTCTGCTCCCACGTATAAATTTTGTAAAACATAGTTATAATAACTTAGTGGCGGCATAACTACTAGTTACTTTATCTCTGCGCTCCAGTAATCCCCGCTATCTCACCTTAACTTCACACGAGCTTTGGTGATGGTGGTTTGACTGAACTCAACCATCAAACACACCTACCAACTATATTGACCTTCAAACGGACCTTCGGGTTGATAACTGTGTATATGGTTTTCTATTTGACATACAATTCATAAATTTTGTATTTATTTTTGACTAAATATTTACAGAATTTAATTGTTTTTTCTTTCATTTTCTTAACGATATTAGAGATTAATCTCCACTATTAACACCTGTACTATTGCTATTTGCTTATAATTTCTTACATTTGTGTCTACGGCAACAATTGCAACAATTAGAGAATAACATTGATGTAGTGTTTTGGAAGTTTCTGCATAGTAGCTTAGGGTAGGTATTTGAGTGTCCCTGGCACTATACGCTAATGCGGAGGTGCTCAGAAACTCACAAGAAAAGGAATTTCAGCTGTACCTGTAGAGAACAGGATGTGTAAAAAAATACAAAATGAAAAGTATGACAGCTATAAAAATTCTATACACGGGGCAAATATTATAGAAGTATATATTAAAAAATGGGAAAGCTCCACGAAATAAAATAAAATCAGGCTTTTTTTTCAATTTTCCTACCCCGAAATTGGGTGAGGAATTTGTGTATGTTTTCCTCCATCAATAATGTCGGGTGATAAATAATTTAGGTGGTTTCCCGTTTCTTAGAGAGAGAGAGAGAATAAAAAAGCATACGGCACGGCTGGCGTATTTTTTCATTTTTTAAATTTTATTCGCCCCGAGAGGAAGCGAAGGTTTCCCCTTGTCATTCGAGAGAAAACGCAGAGGAGGTGTTCATAAGGGGGGAGATTTATTCAGGATAAGGTGAAAGGGAATGGTGTAGCGAGATGGAGAAATTAAACTAATAAAAATTTAGGTAGGGGAGGGTGGTACCTGGAGAGGGGAGGATGAATGGAAGAGGGTAATCATCGGTACGAAGACTGATGTTAAGAAAGGGTAGAAAATGGAACCCATGCAACCCCATTCGACCATGATTTTCATTCCTTTCGGCCCCCATCTGTCTTTATCTCTCCTTTTTAACTTTGATCGCGAAAACGAATATCGTCAGGTGGAAGAGTCGAATGAGGTAAGCCGTATCACTCGGTCACGCCTTGGCTAAGCGGGTTTTTGAGTCGGATATAATTAAAGGAAGAGGTGATAACCTTAATGGAGCTTCTGGCCCATGCATCAGTTGACAAAATCCAAAAAAAATTCCTCAAGTGTTCAATCCACCGGAATAAAGCGCCTTTGAAGCCGTCTCGCCGAGAAACAAACGCTGCATTGACTACCTTCTGGCTCTAATCCTTCGATCTATCTGAAATTGATAACCCTACAACCATCATTACACGCGCCAGCATAATCCTAAATGTCACAAGAGCCCTTCTTTTATGTCAAGTTGTAATCCATGATGATGTGTGCAAGTGTGGATGGTGTGCATAAAAAATGGAAGAGGAAACAGGAAGACATTAAACACCAACAGAAACATAATTATGGAAGGGGAAATAGTTATTAGGGACATTTTAAATTCATCCAAACTGAAGCTTTAAACCTTCTCAATTTTTTTAAGGAGTGATCTATCGGCTTATGATAGGTTTGTTCATAGACCCAGGTCAATTGATGAGCCAATTGAATTACTTCCTCTCCCGTCTTCCCAAATTCCTAATTGTCTATATGGAGTATTTGCTTTCTAATCCCATTTAATTCTTGAGCGTTTCCTTGAGCTGTCGTCTATATCATTCTTTTCATCTCCCACTCAAGTATTCCTGACTCTAAGTTATCATTCTGGTAGTCATATTCCCTTTGCATACCTAGATTAACAGGCCCATAATATTCATTAAATAGTTACTCTCTTAAAACTTTCCGTATTTTCAGTATGTCTGCATCTTCGATTAATTCGTTGCTTCTCTAATAGTTTAAGCGAAACTTTATTTCATATTCCCTGACAGTTTCTTCGAATTTCTGTGTTCAGGGTATCCTTTCTTTGCAAAATTTCCATTCCTCGCCCTGCTCTTCCCAGACTTTTTTCTTAGCCCCATTAATTTTTCGTCTCAGTTGTTTAAACTAAACTCTCTACGCATTAAACTCTTGGATAGCACTGGAAAAGTAAATATTATCAAACATTGGATAATACGTAACATAAATTATAATGCAATAAAAAGAAGGGGTTATGGGAATTTTTTATAACCCTAATTAAGCATAAGTCGTTTGAGGAAGGCGTTAAAGAAGAGGTTAGCCGGTCCCTCTACCCTGCAGGTGCTCACAAAATTCGTAACGTAGACGAGTCTCCTCGCGGTGCCAGTGGTAGTAGTTGTTAAAGGGAGTCGATCGACAGCTAAGATCAATCACCAAAAAGGGCCACAGCGCGTTGAGAACACAGGTTCTAGTCCTTCGCCTCTCACGTGCGAGGATCAGCGCCCGTGCATCCGCATGGAAACTGAATTTGTATGCATCGACGCGACGGACCGAAATCGATGGGGCCGCACGATCTATTGCCTCACGGGTTTGGGGCGGGGGGGGAGGGGAAGTTAGATGGGGATCTCTCCCCCGAAAAGGTAGCCGGAATCTCTTGAGCGGATGGTTCCCCAGTCGCCCGTCTCATCGATAATCAATCTCCCGACGAGAGCTCCGTCCAGTTCCCCTCTCGTCCGTCTTCGTCCTAATGAAAAGCTTCGGGTTGATGTGGCAAAGAAAGGAAGAGGCCAGCTAAGTGACAGCCTCCGACGGGATGGGCCAGCCAAACGAAAACCTGACAGGTTGGGCAAAGAGCTCTCGCCACTACTGTTCACGACCATTCGCTCCATTTCCATCCACCGACGAAGTAATAAAGGCCGCATCTCATTGATGAATACCCTTGACATTTTTACATCTACAAAAATATCCTTAAATCCACCAAAAGGATGTGTGGTAGGGGTGCAAGCACCAGGTGGGAAGAGTAAGGTAAATGGGAGAGGAAGGATGCTGAAAAACTTAGGAAGACTAAGAAAACATCCAGAATTTATCCTTGGAAAGAGGTACATAGTTCTACAAACCAATATAAATATTAGCAGAAAAATTGGTCTTACATAAGCGTTAATATTACCCACTACAGAAGTTATCGGATATATTTAATAGGAGTGAATAGAAATTAACCAAAACCATTTGCACAATAAACTACAACCATACCAAGATAGGCCGTGCAGAACTAGACAGCAAGAAGGGGAAAATTCTATTGATCCATGACCATGCAACTTATGGTCCCCATGCCTGACGTCAAAGGCAGTAAATGTGACTCACTGCTGTTGGCAGCGGACCCTGAGAGGCATCAACCCTACAGGAGGGACGAGTGTTGGAAGGGGGAGATTTAAAATACAACAAAAGACGATTAGGGAATGTGTAATAATGTACCACCTTAGCTGTGTTTCAGTTCCACTCGGTCATCCTACATTGAAGCCCTCACCAGGCTTTCCAATACATTGGCATTTAAGGGCGTTTGATATCAACTCCCGCCTTCTTACAAAAGTCAATCCGACTTCTTTCTTGATCGCGCCTACGGCTTTCTATGCCTACCTTCTTCTGAGGCATTTCCTAAATCGGTGAACGGTTCTACAGGTTCCAGGTCATGCCATCCAACTTGAAGGTTCACAACAGTCTACCCACTACCTGAGAACGGAATTCTGACCAGACCAGACCAGAAACCGTATTGACTGGGCATTTGCCCTTCGTTACAACGCTGCTTCGGTGTGACAATGTCCATCCCTTCAGCGACAGTGTGCGTGCAATTGGCACAGGAAAAACAATGGCGAACGAAAGTGTAAATGGCGAACGTGTACCTTTCCAGTGTTAGTGAAGGAGAAATTGAAAGAAAGACCACTAGTGGGTTGGCAATTGGCCGTAACCTAAGGAGAAGAACTAAATTACCTTATACTCGTATTTATGGGCGGGAACATTTTTCCCTTTTCCTCGTCAACAGGACGGAATATATATTTTTTTACTACAACTAAGCCTTAAAATTAAACATTAACTTGTTAATTCTGGTCTACAATCTTTTTTTTTCTGTTTTGCATACTTTTTTTTGTTTATATATTTATATATATTATCTTTTTTTCTTCCTTTTTTTTCTAATCTTTTGTCTTGCTTTGTTTTTTTTATTATTATATATATTTTTCAATATTTCTTTTTTTTTCCTAATATACACATGAACAATACAACATTTTGACAAGGCATTCACAGCATATTTACAAAACAGAAACCCTTGTTCAATTACATTAACAAAATTTTTTTATATTTTTAAGAGAAATAAAAGTAACAGGAAAGAATTCGGTTTTGCTACCGAAATATAATTTCTTTTGGAAGGCTGTAGCTCGGACGGCGTTTTCTATGTAGGGAGTAATCCCATATGTTTTTTGTGTGTTTTGTGGAAGGGACCTCTCGAGTCGAGCCTTCTATGGAATATATAAGATGTGATCCTTCCCTAGAGCCTCCTTGAATACCATAACTAATTCGCATCAAATATTAATCACACCGTTTGCATAACAGACCAAATAATAAGGGCAAATAGTAATATTGATGAATTCAAAAGAATTTAGGAAAAGGCACTGATGACACTTTAACGGAGTAACACGCCTTTCATGAGCACGAAAATGAGCATTTCACAGTGTAAGATAAACTATTCGCTATTCCAATTTAGTCCAATCTTGATCCCTTGACATCCCGCGGAAGGCTTTGATTTTTATCCCTACCAAAATATCGCCTTCTAACTACAATGATGACGATAAAAAAGCTAAAAGAGGAAAAGATTATTATTATTCAGTAATCTACCGGTTAAAAGGTAGGATTTAGACAGACGCAACTACAAAATAAATATTTCGTTAGTCCTAACAAAATACAATCTGGAAACCTACTCTACATCAAGTTCTTCTTCATCTTTGTGTACTTCTTTCCGCCGTTTATTCCATCCTACATCCCTATCCTCTTCCTGCTATTTCCTCGTTTGCCTAACATTCTCCCCTCTATTACAGTCTTTAACATCCCACTGCTGATCAATACTCCCTTCATCCACTTTTCCTGCATCCATCGGATTTCTCCCAAAAAACATTTCTCCCGGCCCACCATACCTAGTACTTCCTCGTTTGTTTTCCTTTCGGTCCATTTCACCTTCTCCATTCTTCTCCATACCCACATTTCAAAAGCCTCCAATCTACGTCTATCCTCCTTCTTCAAAGACCAAGTTTCCGCGCCGTACATAGCTACGCTCCATATCAAAGTTTTTACGAGTCTTTTCTTAACATCCTTACTTAACGTCCCTGTCATCAACTCCCTCCTCCTTGTGAAAGCCTCTTTGCCTAGCGTAATTCTTCTCCCTACGTCCATACTAATTTGACCGTGTTGGTCCAAAACACTTCCGAGATACGTAAACTCTTCTACCTATTCTAGTTTTTGCCCTCCTATTTTAAACCTTTGTTTTATTAATATTGATTCTCATTACTGCAATGGCATCACGCGTACCTCTCCCCTTCCTGAACCCAAACAGATCATCCACTAAGTAATCAATGGCCCTACTCACCATCCTTTTGTTGAGGATCCCGAGAACCACTGCAGCTGCGTGGGATATCAAACTTATTGCTCGGTAGTCCTCACATTATGTGGCCTTTATGTTTTTCGGAATGGGAACTAACACTGATCTCACTAAGTCTTCTGGCCAGATGCCTTTATCTTTTCTCTACGAACAAGTCCACATAGACTCTTCCGAACCACATTTTCCTAATTCTTTAGGTAGTTCCCCAGGAATTTAGTCTACCCTCACGGCCTTTTGGCCTTACTTGATGATATGAGAATGGCGGAGGAAAAAATATTAATAAATATTTGGCATACCATCTAATCAAAGATTTCCAGTCCACGTAGTGAATAGTGGAGTGGGGAAGAAAAAACCCAGTGGGCCACACTTGAGCGGGTTGTCATCGAGACGATGGATGCAAAAAACAAACAGTCAAAAAAAAAGTAAAGAACGCCTGCTCTCCTCATAGTCTTTCCCAAGGGGTGTTTATCCTGATAGCCTGGACGTAATAATTGGTCAAGTCAGCGTCACGGCATGGAAAATGTATGGATACACCAAATGACAGTGTGGAAGGGGGACCTATAATCTCATAATGGCCACCGAGACGCACGCTAAACAAAAGAAGTCCACCCTCCGCCCGAGTCAATTTATTCTTGGCCGGTTGGTAAGGGGTGTGCGGTGTAGAGGAGATAAATGGGATTTAATGGATTTCGATGGAGATTAATAGCTAGCGGATTTCCGGTATTTTTGGATACCGGGTCAGGAAAAAAATGGGACTCTTCCCGCCCCGAACCGTTCCCCTCGTATTCCAGGAGAAAATGCACTTTCGACATAATTTGATAAGTAACCGGGCCTACATAAATTAGGGGCGAGTCAGGAAGAAGATAGATGGGATTTTTAGTTAGGGAAACACTCTAAAGGACGAAGGTTTGGCTCTACACAGGTGAAAACGAGTTGTTCTTTAGCCATTGACCGTATATGAGTCACCAGTGCGGTAGACGTTTATGCTGGCCTCTAATATTTTTACACTCCAACATTCAGTCATTTAGAGTGATCTAGTATCTCTAATCAAGCTACAGCCCTAACCTGAATAAGACAGTTCTTTCAGAAAACCGCTTGATACATAAAGGGTGATCATACTCTTTTTATTCATGTAATTTATACTACAACATTTCAATTACACACTACATAGTTATGTTATCATATAACCCATGCAAACCTTTTTTATATACCTGCAGTACATTTCAGCGATTACCATGTAAATATGAAGTATGTTCAAGTAACCAGTGGCAACAATGGAAGTGACACGCGACACTACATTGAAATTTTACTATCGCCAGGGTTACATTGTCATCTGAGGCGCAGATAATTATTTGTAGACTGATTTTTCATCTGTTTTTCCCTAAAGTACAGCTAAAAGATTTTTCAAAAAATTTCAAATACGGTAGATAATTAATTTCAAAGGAAAGTGGACACAAAGAACCGGTCAATGCTTTATGTATGACGGAAGTAAACATTGACACCGCTGCCGCTTTTGCGAGAGAAGATAGTCTAATAATGTTACAAGCACTAAGTTAAGTATTAAAAATCTCAGTGTAAGCTGTAAACACGTTGGTGACGACAAAGTTTTATATGAGACCTGTTGTTCGGGATGGATTCCGTGATACCCACCGCGAAATCGCGATCATGTCGCGAAAGTAAATGAGAAATACATTTTTAATGCTCCCATAGTCCAAACCTATACCAATATGACATTATCCTCATGTGAAAAACCATCCTTGGGGAAGGTATTTCTCATTACCAGAAGCAGGCGCAGGTGAACTGAACATGCTTCAACTTGCAACGTGCGCCAATTACGCAATACTGCACTCTAATCAATGACACTTGTTCCGCATATAGCTTTCTCATAAAGGTAACAATGTAGCACAAGATTTAAATTTTTAAAAAGGAAAATAGTTGTGAAATAAGACATAGAGTTAAACAAGTAATTGTAACGCAGTCAGAAAAAACTATCAGCAACACATAATATTTGCAATAAACACTTAATAAAAGAGTTATATTATAATTGAGGGAATTGAATGTACAGATAAATATTATAACTTTGACACATTTTTAAACAACTAATCCATGTCATCTATCACATTTCAACTTTGTTTAATAAGCTTCGTTTCCGTTCATAGCTATGAGTAAAACTTTGCAAAAATTAAAAATATCAAATTTCCTCATTTCATTTTAACTTCTCGGGATAACCCTATGTACCACAGTGAGCTCGATTACCAGAGCAAGGAAATTGAATCAAGGTGAAACACAAGATAACAGCTCCTACTAAAAGATATTTCTCTTAATTAATAACTTATGGAGTCCTTAAGGCACATCAATTGATTCCCATTAATAACTCTCATGAAAACATCATTCATATTATAAATAAGGATGATAAACAAGCGAAAAGCCCCCAAAACAGGAATTTTATAACTCAGTAGGCTAGCACAATTTTGTGACATTACATTATTTTATTGCTAGCCGTATTCAACCACGTTAGATTAGGTTTTAATGTAATCTAGGACAACGCAAGCCTGAACAATATTTGACAAGGGAGGAAACATCATTGAAATACGTAAAAATGAGGAAAAACTTGGTAAAATTGAAATTGGTTGATGTAAATAGCCAATTGTATGAGAGATATTTGAGGCAATAATTGGAGGTGTGGTAGAAACTGTTTGAAGTAGTAGTTTCAAAGAAAACATAATACACAGAATGATTACGTAGCATACGCGAATTATATATTAAATATAAAAGAATGACTTCGAAACATTTCTCAATTTCTCAACTTCGTCTTCGAATTCACCGATTGCAATTAATTGCTCGATTAATTAACTGATTGTTCGAAAAAGTATTAGGGTATTATTAAATTTAGCAATGAATCTGTGTTGCGGCGAATGAAATATAGTAATCAAGGTTTAATCCCAAAAGTGTTTAAATCTCTTTGCAGGCGTGACTTTAATGAAGTGAAGGATTTATTGTTAGTTAAGCTAGAAAGTGATTAAGCATAATTTGCAAACAAGTAGACAAGATATCGATGGTTCTCTAGATACTAGCTTTACTATGGTCATGCGATTTGATCAAGCGGTAATTGGGGAATCTTACCGATTCACACATTGAAACTAAATTAAAACCTAGGCGTTGCTAGAGTGTTTTGTGTTGCATGTTCATGTGGTGGTGGAGTTTCGCTGACTTGATTGTTGTGTCCTGGCTTGCGTGTTATTGGATGACTTTCGTGTTGCATCCTGGGGTGCAGTTTTTTGTTGGTTTGTGGTATACAGGCTGTGTATGTGTTTGCATGAGTGTTGGATGAAGGAATTTTTGCATGCGTGTGTGCACTACTGTGGGTGTAATTTTCCATGTTGTTATTTTGCACGTGGTATTGTTCCTGTTTACGGTTGGTGGCCTAACACCCCCCGCCACACGCCCTTTCGGCGACTTGTGGGGTCTTCTGTAGATGTAGATGTTTCCCTCACTCATGATCTCTCCTAAGTGAAACACATACGGGGAATATGTGGACAAGCATACAAAAATTAGGATCAGAGGAGTACTGGGTAAATGTGATTAAAAGGTCCAATATAAATGTTATCTGTCGCTGGTTAGGACTCATTTAGAATATGCTGCTAGTATCAATGGGATCCTCACGAGTTTGGATTAATTGGGTTTGGATCCATAGAATTTGGATCGCGTGCAGCGTAGAGGAGCTATATTTGTAAAACGTTGTTATGACAAACTTAGTAGCGTATCCAAAATATTAGAGGAGCTTGGCTGGAACTCACTCGCCGACCGAAGGTTAAATTAGTATGCAACAATTTCAGAGTGTCAAAATTATTTGACTTGACCGGGATTCGAACCCTGAAGTTGCTGCATTGAAATACACATTAGCGGATGACTCCGTTAAAAGTTACTGTTATGGCATCTCCCGTAGTTTCTGTGAAAATTAAATTACCTATTGAAACTCTTGCATGAGTTGGAACGGCATCTCTTTAGTAGTGATGTTGAAAATTTATAATAACCCCCGTAGGAAAGATCATGTTAATAAAATTAGAGAGAATAAGTGTAAAACAGATAGATGTATTCAATTCCCTGCCACACATCCTAACGGTGGCTGACGGAGTACATAAATAAAAAATATAATTAATAAAATTTAATTTCCCACGTACACCCTATCTAATTTTGAGAATTAGGTAAGGCGAAAAATGATTAATATGATGGGCGAAGTGAGGAAGTTCCTGAGGAAAACCCAAGAAATACAGAAAGAGAGTAAAGGAAATATTAACAAGCAAAGGGGTGGCGAAGGCCGGGATAGAAGGGAGAATGTCGAGTAAGCCGATTAGAATGAAGAGATTAGGTTGTTCAGTTAGCAAGAAAACAAGCAGAAGTGACGAAGGAAATAACACCGGGAAAACAAGAGTAAGTTCTCGTGATAATTAGGTGATAACACGCCTTAAGGAATAGCCAAGACCAACTCTACCTTTAATCTGCAGAGTATCTTGAATGAATCCCTTCGAATTAACGAAAATATTGTCTTATCGTTGAATTAGAGCTCATCTACGTCTGCATAAGCACTCCACGATACACCAAAATTCTGCGTGAAAGATGTTGAAAACACCTGGTGAAATGATTAAGGGATTAGGCAGGATAAATGAGAGGAAGAGAAAAAGATAAATATATTCTCAAAAAACCTTGATAAAACGTGAAAATTTATGTACACTCTGGCGAGAAACATCTGTTTATTTCACCCAATGAAACAGTTCTTTGGTAGACGAGAAAAATAAGGGAAAAAATAAGAGTTATGACGAGTGACCGAGTGGGTGAAAGCAATAAAGGCGGCGCAAGAAGAAAGATATACTTAACTATACTTTTCTTCTATCTTTCACACAAGGTAAATGGCGTCCGACCCAATTTAACCAAATGATGAACTGCAATTTAGCACTGCGCTGTTACCAGTATTCACAAGCTAGGACGCAAGACATTTTTCCACCCTCCTTCATCCTAGTACACCAGTAAAAAAATATTGACGGCGGGCGCCCGTCATAGAAGTTCTGCGGAAGAGAGTGAAACCTCAAAGCAGGAGCTATTATCATGGAGCACTTGAGAAGAAAGAAAATAGAATGGATGGGCGCGGTAAACACTTTGCAAACTGAGGGGACGTTTAATTTATTTTTTTCTTGACGGGGGAGAAACTCGAAGCGGTTAGGATTTTCGATGAATCGTACAAATATGCTGGATCGTGAGCAGGAATGATGTTTTATCACATACGTTTCTCGCTCTCGTTTGAACGAACTTCAAAGTTCTGATGATTCCTCCGCGCTTGACTCGTCAAATTTATCCTCTACGGGAAGGAGACATAAAAAAAGAAACGATCACGAGTGTGTTACAACCACGAGTGTTCTTCTAAAAAATAGTTATTTAGATCAAGCAACCATTTCCCAAGTCCACTGAAACGAAACCGTCCTCTTCAAAACGGTGATATCAATGCGTTCTCAAAGTTCTGTTGGCTACATCGTCAAATATTTGCTTCCCCCCATTCGCAGACGAAAATTTGTTTTGGATCCTTTTAAGAGTCACCAACATGACAGAAAAGGAATAATTTCGACCAGAGTCAAAGTTGAGAGAAAAAAATAAACGGTTACCATTAATTTGAGCAATATAAACGGATGCGTAATTACAGCGGAGTTTTACCAGAGCTATAGGAATTTTGGAATAAGAATAGTTTCCTCCCGAACGCCATTGCATCGAAATAAAAAGTATAGACTCAATTAAACACTTATGCGTTAGCCTTACTCATGATATCTCTTAGATGAAACATATACGGGGCATGTAGAGAAGCCAGCAAAATATTAGGAATAATTAGAAAAGTATTGGGAGATGTGACAGGAAGGTTAAATGCTTTCGCTGGTTAGGTGTCATTTAGAAAATACTGCTAGCATATGAAAATCTGATTGAGTTTGGTCGATTGACGAATGAGATTACCTGCAGCGTAGAAGAGTTAGATTTATAAAAAGTTGCGATGATGAAATGAGTAGCGTGTTAGATGCGTTGATAGACTATTACATGAAATTGATTGGAAATAAGTTACGGAGCGAAGGTTAAATTAGAGAATAGAGAATTTCTTATCGTACGTTATGGGAAGCAGGGAACGTTAGCGAAGACATTGTACATTAAATTCGTAATGTGTTAATAAAAATCATGTAAATAATATTATAGATGATCAAGTGTAGAACCGACAGATGTAAGTGCTTATTTTTCTCACGATTGCTAATGGATACGTAGTCTATTATGCTGTCATTATTTCATCGGCTCTTACTTAATTGATCTTCTTGTTACTAGCACCCCCTCTCTTAGAGAGGGAAAAGTACATCTACTTGAATACCGCAGTACATTTATCTGTTGTAATGATGAACATGAATATTTGAATAGTAATAATATATATTTTGACAAAAGTTAAGAAAAACTTCGTTTTTGTCACATATTCCAAATGTGGCCAAACTATCCTGTATATTTTCTCAACCTATTTTTTGTTCTTCGATTATTTATGGGTATTTTCCCAACTATTTTCATTCCTACTGCGATATAGAGGATTTCAAATCGGATCGTTGATTTAATCCATTTGGGGAGGAAAGTTCAAAGCTGAGGAAAAATCAAGGAAGACTGAAACATATGTGGACTGGAATGTTTAGGAGTGATGTAATGCTGGCGGCTATCGAGAAATGGTCAAGTATCAAGAAGAAAAAAAGTTTTTATCGCGCGTAAAATCGCTTAGAAGCCATGGCAAAGTGTAATAATTTTGAATTTCCGTTCACAAATAGAATTGAATAATTTTTTTCTAATAGTTTGAACCTTATGATCCAACTGAGTACGATTATCGAGAACAAGCAGCAGTATACAAGCTCGCATTTCTTTAAACATAAGTATAACAAACGAAAAAGACAGTTATTATGAACATTTAACGCAACAACATAATATTAAATCAGCGCGAATATTTATATGCCCAGTGAAAGTTTGGAACTAGTTTCTAGATTTTCTTACTTGGTAATTTCAAAACCCAAAAATTAACTAAAAAATAAGAAATTTTTATCCCATCAATGTACACTCAACTAGATTCACGATCGGGAAACAGCAGAAATGGCTATAAATAAGGGCGTAGTATTATTGGTGGCACAATAAGGTATTTTTCGCGCATATTTTATATTTGGATAATTTTATTAGGTAGGCATGTATAAAAAATTAGCAGGGTAATAAGCATCAGAGATTTTCCTGATTGCTGATGAGTTAATTACGTGAAAGTTAAAATTATTTCAGCTTCAAAGAAATGAGTTCATCTAAAATTGCGAGTAAACCCGAAGACAATTATCAAATCTTCATGAAAATCTCCAAACCCAGCTCTGGAAAATTTCACGGAGCATAGCAAATATCAATTCTAACATTACTTTTCGGGAGTACTACCACATACTTTGGAGTGTGCAGAGCATTAAATTGTTCGCAAGAACGCTCATGTGATCAACCCCAAACGACTCCGGAGCATTTCATTAGTATGCGTGTAGCATTACCTTGAATGCTACAACGCTAATGTGGAAGTATGCATGTTCATTACAGTAATGCTATACGGAGCATGCCGAACATTAATACCTACCTACCCGCCATGCTTCCCAAATGAGGACCTCGACGCGGGTCGTAGTTCCGCATGACGCTCAGGGAACACCTTGAGATCATGATGGTGGAAATGAGGTCGAACATATATTGAACGCTCGGAGAAAATTCAATTGCACACACTATGAACACTTCTACTTCACCTAAATTCTCCAAGAGTAAACACCGAAAAGAGTTCAATTACGCACATTAGTACATAAACACCTTTATGGGCAGCATTATGGTTATTGCTTTTGCTCAAGACTTGGAAATTATTCGCAATTTTTTACATAAGATACCTTACACATATTAAATTTGCCAGGAATAATTCCTTGTAGATGACGGTTGATGATTGATACCCATTAAATATGATTTCCCGCCTATTAAAATTTTTTTAATCAGCAGCAAGGTCAACAACGAGTTAATCTTTCTTTTTTATTATTTTTAAGGTATATTTTGTGTAAACAGACTGATCCTCGCTACATTTCTTAGCTTTGTATTTTAAAACATACCCTTACACTCCAAAACTACACTATACTGATCTTCATTTCGTGCCAATTGCCTATACCTACCCCTTCCTCGTTTGCAAAACGTTCTCTTCTCTATCACAGACTTTACCATCACCAATAAAATTCCTCAGCATATTCTGAACTGATTTCTTTGGCATACCGACCACTCCCCTAAGCCCAAAAAGGTAAGAATGAGCAAATCAAAACTGAAAAATATGCTCATTGTCTTTTTCGAGGGTAAAGAGTGGTCCATAAGGAGTTAGTTCCTCAAGGACAGACAGTTAATGATGCTGGCTACTTCGTGGATGTGCTGGAAAGAATACGAAAAGGGGTCATCAGGACGACAAAAGACCACTCCGCTACCTGGTTACTTCATCACGACAAAGCGCCTTACCACAACGCGCTACGAGCCCACGAGTTCCTGGCCAAACGCCAGGTGCCAACGCTGTCTCACCCCTCTATAGTCCTTACGTCGCCTTAGCAGGCTTCTTTTTGTTCCCTCTGATTAAGGCAGCCTTGAAATGAACCCGTTTTTTGTCCATAGAAGAGCCGTGACGAAGACCTTACGAGAGGTCTCCAAAGACGTATTCCAGGGTCCGTACCGGTCATGGCAGAGTCGCAGGAAAAATGTGTAGAGGCCCATGGACAGTACTTTGAAGAATTTGAAGTGTTTGTGCAAATTTATTCAATATATTACTTTAAAAAAATAATTGCATTACTTTTGGAGGGCACCCTGTACCTTGGCAAAGTTGTGGGTCAGGATGGTATGTAAAGTATATCCACCTGAAGAAGAATTGCGTTAGCCAAAGAAGCTTTATTTAATAGGAAGGAGTTGATGTCAGTGACATGAATATTGATAGAAAAAGTAAGGATGTTAAGGAAAGATTCATTAAAACTTTGAAGTGGAATGCAGTTATGTATGGCGTGGAAATTTAGTCGCGGAAGCAAGATTACTGGCGTAAATTTGGCAGCTTTGGATTTATGGTTGAGGAGAATGATGGAAAAGTTGAAACGGATAGAAAGGAAGACGATCAAAGAAGCGTTCGGGATGGTAGTATCGTTGGGAGAAATCCCAAAGGAGGCAGAAAAGATGGATGCGGCGTATATTGATTGGCAATGGGATTTGGAAGACTCTGATGGAGGTGAGAACATTAGGCAAGCGCGGAACGAGTAGGTGAATGACCTATCTTTGAGTTGAGAACTCTGGTTTTTGGCATACGCTTTCTTTTACTGAGGAAACCCTTTCTTCACAAAAAAATGATTCCTCCAAAATATAATTTTGCCAATTCTAATTACTGAAAATTTTATAACCCCATGGTCATTGGACTCAGGGTGGAAGAATTTTTTTATCTATTTAATATAGCACATCAGGATACCATATCGTCCCTCCTAATTATTTCCGTCGACGCGAGAGTATTGGTGATGCAAACCCAACAATGATCCCTAACTCCCTCTCACACGAAGGACGCTCCCCTAGAGGGTGAAGCAACGCGGGGTGCCTCCTCCCTCGTCACTGACTTCAAAAGCGGACATCTCTTGGGATGGGGACTGGATGTCGCCGGCAGGGGGAGGGAGGGGATCCAGCATCGAGAGTTCATATGCCCCGTCCTCGACGGGAGATCACGCGTGTGATACATGTTAATAGCCAATCAAGAAGCACCCTACCGATCCTATTTGGGCGTGGCGGAAACGCAGTCGAAGTTTGGAGGTTTCAATCTTCAAACCTCACCAACCCAAAACCCGTACTATTATTGCAATTACCGATCCTGTTGAACCATTGTAGTGGAGATCATGAAAATAAGAATAGTGGCATTAAGTGTAATATGGGCAGATTAAAAATATCATGTTTTCCACGCATATTAAATTATCAGAATAACTTCAAGCAAAACATGCTTTCAGCTGAATTTCTTACATCCATTGAAAAGTGTATAAAAAATATGCATCGCGATTGATTCAACTGAAGTTAAAACTGTCTAATAATTGGAAATATTTTAAATATTTATTATTATTATTTAAACACTAAACAGAGCATACATTTTATGTTGCATTCCCTGGTGTATGTCACCTGCTGCCACACACCATAGTGTTCACTAGCAAGGTACCCTGTATATACATGTAGATGTACTGTTAAATGAGGTCTAGCGTTTAAGATAGATTTTTTATGGCTCAATTGGAACTACGGCCTAACACGTTTGTTACCCTCACACTTATGAGGGTTTTAAAAAGATAGTTTTAGAGGGTAAATGAACGAGATGCTTCCAAAAAGAATAGGGAGTAGATGTCAGGAAGCATGATAAAGAATGATTAGCGAAAACTTCAATACGGAGCGTAAATTTCTATGGCGGAACGTGGTCATTGAGGTTAGACGGTAGGTATGAAGAATTTGGAGATGAGGGATGGAAAAGGCAAAATGGTCAACATGGAAAGCAAATGACGGAGTACTATAAAGGATAGAAGAGGAGTGAGGGTCAAGGGGTGAAGAGCTAAGTGAATGCATGGTATATTCATTGGAGATGGAGTGTTGAAGACTTTGATAGGGCGCAGGATATTAGTCAAGAGTGGTAGGAGGAATAGAATATTCACGCTGTACCCAAGAGGATAGGTAGAAAGTATGCAGACTTGAAAAATGATTTATTTTAAAGTAAGGTGTTAGTTTGTATCTTGGAAGAGGAGGTTTAAAATGTATCGGTGGGTAGTTCTTGTCAATCCAAAACCAACGCAAAACAGGAGGGAGACTACCCTATTCATAACACTCGAGCCCAGGGGAAGGCATTAATCAGAGGATGCATCATTTCTGCAGGGACACCAGTGCCTCCTTCGTTGACCTACGACCGGCAATTCAATCGTGTACCAACCCTCTGACCCTGACCGGTGTTCATTACACATCTGAGGCAGCCAGGTGCGTAGCGAGTATGATAGTATTCGAGCACCGTACGATTTTTTCAGATTATTGATCGTAGGTCATAAAAGGGGTCTCCAAAGTCCCCATTGCCCATTAATTTAGCTTTAAATGAAATAAGAATCAATGCTTGAGATGCATACAATAAGTCATTTGACGTTTATGATATTGTACTGAAAGGAAATATTTAACAAGGATAATAACAAAGAGGCCCACGTTAAATATTATAGGAACCCTAATGTCATGAAAATAATATCTCCATTAGTAACTGAATGTCGAAGTTAAATAAATAAAACAACTGAATATCATCACATTAATCAAAGAAGAGACGCATGTATAGTTATTGGAACTAAAAGCTTGTTATCCACTGAAATCTATGATTTTGAAGTAAACTAAATCCTTTTCCGTTTACAGAAATGACTGAGTAAATAGATTCGGGTGCGGAATCGCTTTTGCAGATAAGATATCCTCCACCAGCAGGGATGAGATAATTCCAGACAAGTGTTTTGTGTTCAATCAAAATTCCTCAATCGAACGAGCAAATGAAAGTTTAAGCTAAAATCAAAGCATAATAATCAGTGGAGATTTCAATGTCCCATCTATTGATTGGAGTAAATACAGTTTTAAAACAGATGGTAAAAATCATACGTAGATACCAGTTAGTCACTAAATCGTTTTATCCCATGCATCAAATAGTCAATTCGTCAATTATGACCCATAATATTCTTTGTTTGTTTGCAGCAAACACACCTGAAAAGTCCTTAAATATAGAAAACATTTGAGGATATAGTGGTCAAAGAGCAATAAATGCTAAGTTTCACCTATACGGGGTCAGAAATAAGAAGCTTAAAGGGAAACTTACTTGTTTGAAAACGGACTAAAATGGCTAAAAGCGTGTGTGATATAGTGAATCTGTAAATTTTAAGAAAAATAGAAAACCCCGATACATTGAGGATACGCGGAATCACTTCCTTGATATCACGTGCTCGGCAGTCAACAGGTTCATTCTAAGTTTCATTCCTGCCTTTTACAGTCTCCTCGGGGGGTAGAGTGTTTTGTGGTGTATGTTCATATGGTATTGGTGTTTCACATTCTTGCTTGTTGTGTCCTGGCTTGCGTGTTGTTGGATGGCTTTCGTGCTGCATCCTGGGGTGCAGTTGTTTGTTAATTTATGGCATATGTGTTTGCATGAGTGTTGGATGAAGGGATTTTTGCATGGGTGTGTGCGCTGCTGTGGGTGTAATTTTCCATGTTGTTGTTTTGCATGTGGTATTGTTCCTTTATACGGTTGGTGACCTAACACCCCCTGCCACACGCCCTTGCGGCGGCTTGCGGGGTATTATGTAGATGTAGATGTAAGTTAATGTATAAAAGATAAACGGAACCTAGATGGTGCATCACGGAAATTGGAAAATGTTAAGACGTCAAAGGTGATGCCACTTTAGATGAAAAAGGTAAGAAACAAAGTTTCTAGCGACAAATGAAATGGGGTTATTTACGAATTTGAGACATCTAGGGCGAAAGCCAAGAAATAAATTCTGCAAGGGTTAAACCAATTCAAAAGAAAAAGATTAGCTGAAAATTAAACGAGAATCCTAAAGAATTGTTCCCTTATATCAGAGAGGTTCAGGAAAATGAGTACACAGATGACTCACTCGAATACGATAAAGGCGAAAGAATAAACAGCAGTTCAGAAGATGCAAATTTGTCCAGTTCCTTTTCTCAAATCGTTATCACCAATTTCTCAACGACTATCTCCAATAGCTTGTCAAATCATTTAAAACCTTTGCTTAAAATATATACTATATTTCATGCTAAGAAATTGAACTTTCAGTGAAAAACTTTCCGTGTTAAAGATATTATTTTAGTTATTTCGTAACCTTTCCTTCTCAGTCATTAAATAAATCAGCAAAAACTATCTCATAAGATAGAGATATATACTTGATAATTGAAATATATATTTCAAATATGACCAAATCACTTTTTTGTCTTTAGGTGTTAATTAATAAAATTGCTTTACGTCTATTTTCACAGTTTTGAAAAATGAAAATATAACTTTCGGTCATTATTTAACTTAAGCTGTGATTTTAGGCACAATGATTTCACTTTTCGAGCATTAATATTGTTGTTCGATTGATTTTTCTTAGCTGAATACCATAAGTAAGAGACCTTCCATATATTTTGTAAGGTTATTTTTAGCTTCCACAGACCCCTACCCCCTCCTTGAAAGCCACCGTAAGATATTATTATCTCATCCAATCCTCCCACCACCCATTACTATCGGCACTGTAGTAATTATTACCTATTGAAATGAAATTAAATAATTGACTTTGTAATTCCACACACTTTATATCAAAAACACTACCCAGGTTTCGATGTTGAACGTCATCATCAGATGACGTCGGCGTTGACCGTCATCATCAGACCTGATGATGACGTTCAACATCGAAACCTGGGTCGTGTTTTTAAAATAGTGTGTGGAATTACAAAGTCAATTATTTAATTTCATTTCAATATGTTATACAAATTCCATAAAGTTACGCCTGAGACAACAAATTTTATTATTACCTATGTTTAACATAGTACCATTTTCCAAAAAAAAAGAATAAAGCGCATATAAGTTTGACTACAGCATCATTCACTACTATCTACATAATTATTACTTCAATAATGTTTTAATGGAAAAACATTTTAAACACATAAATTACCTGTTTAATTACATAAAGGGTCTCATTCGTAAGAATTTTAACATGTCCTCTGATGATAAATGTTAATTAAAATTCTTTCGTCATAAAAAACAACTGAAGGACAGATTACACAAGATTCCCAATGAACCCTTTCTAAAACCCTTTACTCCAAAATCCTTGCGTAGTTTAAGGTCCAACCTCTATTCGAGGACAATAAACGCGAATGAGAATATTGAAAGTAAAAAAAGACAGCAAATTCCATGCTGTCTTGATTTTAAACTCGTGGAATCGATCTTTCCGAAATGGGGAAAAAATCCAAACAGGCACAGATGAAATAAATAAAAAATACTTTTTAAGTCCCAAGATTTTTTTCACAATTTCCCGTGAGAAAGAAACCGCGGAGGTCAATCCGACCGAAAAGACCAAAACTGGGTCATTGGCCATCGTAGCGAAAAAAAATTCTCCCGCATCATGGGGGGTGAGGGAGGAATGGGGGATAAACGTACACAGCTGACCAGTAAAGGCCCGCGGAAATATTGCTCCGCGCGATAAATCAGCGAAATAATGAGTCCGTAACGCGGTTCGATATATAGGATGATGTAGCCCTCAAGATGGGCGGATGAACATTTGGTCCATCACGTGGGATAAAGACGTGAGCCGCCTGCAATGAGGGGAACACCTGAAGCCACAGCTATGATTGATGGCGCAAATAAAAAACCTTGAGGGCACTTTCGAGGTGACTTATCGCTATAGGGTTTTTCCACCCTTCTCGCACTCCTACCAACAAATGCGAAAACGATAAAATATTGACAGCTTCGATGCGTGCTCAACTTATTGATCCTTCTGGAGCGCACATCATTGGATCTCTCCATCCATTATAACAACTCATTTCTGCAAGGGTTCCCATTTCTGAGAATAATTCAAAAAACGATGCGGGGCCAATGAAAGAGAGTATCACAAGCGCACTCCAAACTACTCCCACGAGATACAACCCTCATCTTCAAGCATACTTCACTTTGTTCAGGGTTGATTGATCTTTGAACGGGTTCAGATTACGCTGACATTTTCAAGACGTGTATTCATAAATACCTTCGATTTCTATGCATGTAGGAATGAGGGTGTATTTATTACGAAATTAGTTATTTCTTCTATTAGATCTTTACTTAAAAATATTATAAAGAGACACTTTATGACTATACAAGTGTGACAGGTCTCTTAGGGGATTTAGGCTAGGAACCACTTGAAGTACGAAGGGAACAAGCGAGACAGACTTTTAGAAAGGTTCAGAACAAAGGAGTTCAACGATGACACTAAAGGAATTATTATGGCCCCACACTATTGAAGTAGATCAGACCACAAAGATAAGATAAGGGAAATAGGTTCCATTATAGATAGATACAAATACTCATTTTTTCCCCAAACAATCAGGAATCATAATGGTAAGAAACCGAAGTAATTCTAGAAATATTAAAAACACCGAATTTACAAGTCGGAACAAGATTAAACATTGCAAACACATCAGGTATATTTGTAGGTGCATGTGTGTGTTAGTTGGTAGTTTGAGTGTTCGCATGTGTGGGGGGTAAGCGTTCTTGCATGAATGAATACCATGCTTAGTTTGTGGATGGTATAAATTTGTGACTTTTGCATGCGGTTTTTTCCTAATTACGGGTGGTGTCCTAACACCCCCCGCCACACGCCCTTGCAGCGGCTTGCGGGGCATTAAGTAGATGTAGATGAAGTAGATGTAGATGAAGTAGATGTATGACAAATATCATGATTCTGCAAAAATTGCACTAATTCTTATCACTTTAACAGAATTAAAGAAAGCGGGTCTGCGGGACGTCAAAAGCCTTTGTGAGTCCCTCGCTATACATAATGCATGCCTTGAAAGATACCGATGGCCTGGGGTAATTCACCATACCCATTATCCTCGCATTCCCCAGGACAATGTCGGGGGTCAATTGTGACCACTCAGGAGAGTGCTGAGGTAGGGCAGTTTCGGGCACCTAGGCTCTAATGAGGGATCAGCCGCAGGAGTAGTTTGCAAGGGCGAGGGGTTTGGGGATATTAGGTAAGGGAAAGGACCGTTAGGGGTCGGCGGCACGGCCGAAAGTCGCCCCGAGGTGGAGGAAGAGGCGAGAATATGCTCTGGTCGTGAAGCCTCGACGAAGGGTATCCCGGAGGCGAGACAATAATCATACATTAGTCCAAGAGCAAGGCTGCGGGGGAGTGAGATACGAGGAGGGAATACCCCGTCCAGAGCTGCAGTCTGGGTGTAACGATGTGGGGACAATACGGTTTAACTTTCGAGAGTTAAAGAGGGATAAGAAAAACGGTGTTGAGTGGCAAAGGAGGTGGAAAAAAGTAGGACAATTTATAAAAGATAATCACGGAAAGGTATAATGATTAGGGCAAAAAAAATATTTTCAAACGCGATTTGGAGAGATATTTATTCACGGTCTCAACTGTCAGACGCTTTTAGGGTCGAATTTTCATTTTTTCCTATTTAATTTCACTATTTAACATTTCAAAGAAAGAGCGCTTCGTATGTAGCACAATAAGCATCGTAAATTATTGGTCATACGTGATGGGAAACATTCACTTCACCCATACATAAATCGTTGCTAAAGAGGCTGTTAGGCAATATTTAACATGGTTGAACAATTCTAGAATGTTTCGTGTTTAACCAAACCATTCGGTATTTACACATTGTAGTACGCATCGTAAAAATAATAGTCGCAATGGCATTTTTCCTTGTTTTATACCCTTCATATGGTTCAAGTTGTCTTGATAAATATATGAAATTAAAACTATAAGTTATATCGTAGAAGTTATAATTTTATAGCCATATATAACCATTTTAGCCCCATCTTACTACGATAGGAGAGATCATGTCAATAAAATTACAATAGATTAAGTGAAGAACAGATAGATTGAGGTTGATATTTCTCTCCACCAATGGAAAGGGGTCAAATAATTACAAGCGCCTACGAGAGGGGTAAATAACAGTATTTTTTATTATAAGCAGCCTAGTTTGATGGCATATTTTTAGTGTTTAAATTTTCCTAGCAGCACGTATAGAATACAAAGAGCCGTATTTTATAGTTAGGTACCGCAATGAATGTTCATGTAGTTTACTATGCATCCATCATTTGAAATATTATACCTATTTATCGATAACTAGAAATTAAGAAAAATGTGATGATAATCTGGCGTGTCAATGTGGAATCACTCCCGGTTACGCACCTTAATGACGGCTGACTGTGTATCTTGAAGAAGTAACAAATAAGTGGGCGGTGAAAGTACAATGGACCAAATTCTTGCGCTACCGTTCTCTTTTCGGATATATTCTCCAAACTTACGACTCATCCCTCAATTATGTACTTTTTTAGCAACTGAGCATTACGCTTACAGGTCTTCCCAATATAATTAAAATACTTTCTTGAACAAGTATGGGTCCAATGTCTTTCTTTTAACGCTTTTGTTTCCAGTTTCTCTCTTTTGATCAGTCATAATTTCAACTGCGCCAGCCGTACGGACAGTGGATGCCCTTCAAATTTCTATATATGCTTTTTGATCCCACTTTGATGGAGAAGTAAATGGTCTAACAATACAACCTCGACTTTTCATTTTAAATTCCCAATGAGTTGATCGATCTTCTACCCTACAATCTATGGTAAAATCTTTGAATATATTCATGCATCCTACGCGCTGCCAACTTCAATCCCTCTACGGTAAAAGGGGTCCGCGAACGTTAGGGAGATTCCCGACACGATGAGAGTGCAGGAGGTCTTAGATCAACAAAGTCAGCCCCATTTTCCCAACAAAATCCCCAAAATCCTCCATTTACTTGGAAACCATGTTCACGGATCCAAATAAGCCTTCCGCTTCCAATACGTGGCACCATACTTCGAATTTTTAATTTTATTGGGATCTCCAGTTCCACCTCGACCCATTTCAACTCTGAGCGCAACTTCTTAAAGGATCGCAGGGTCTTTCTAGATCCACGTTCCGAGGCGTCAATTGTCCCCACATGAGCTGCAATGTGTAGATTAGAGCATTCCGCATTACTGACCGCCACCTTCACCGCCTGGGGAATCCCACCACCTGGTACACACCAGGACGATGAGAATCTAGCATCCCCCTTTGGACTCCGCGTCGCAGCGGAGTCATTTTAGGCTGGATGTATGAGTTACCTTTCACAATAATTCCCTCTCTTCCCATACAGCGACGGCGTACGTGCGAAAAGATCGCGCCGATGCAGCTTAATGTGAAGCCTACAAAACTATAATTAAAATAGTACTCGAAAAATAGCGTCAAAATAAAACATTGCGATTCCACGTACAAATTCCCCATTATATGTGGAATTATAGTTCTATTTGACGTTATTCATCATGGATCAGTTCCAGAACGCTAACCCTGAAACGATTAATTTATTTTATTTTTGTAAAGGAGTAAACTAAATTTCTTTTCATAAAGGATTAACAGTTTAATTATAAATTGGTACTTCTTTATAGTGCCTAATTCCGTCAGAGTAATACTAACCGCAAAAAGCTACAGCAAGCTAAACGAAATACGTTTGACACGATGTATCGGAGGATTTAGTGGATGGACGGAATGTGAAATTAATTTATAGGGTGAAGTCTTAAATCTCCCCGCATAGATGAGAAAGCCGAAGAAAGTAGATTTCAGTGGTGTGACCACGAGCTGAAACGCGATGACAAATACGTAGATAAAATAGTACTGTTTGCTTGAGTGGATGGGGAAAAGATTAAAGAACCCACAAATATACGAGGGTCATCCGGAAAGTAGTACCCGTTCGTGAAATAAAGACACAAAAGTAAATATTAACAAACATAAAAAATTTTATTTGAAAGAGGATACTTTAAACTACTTCTCAACATAATCTCCAAGCAAATTAAGGCATTTGTCATAACGTGTGACAAGTTTCTGTATTCCTGCTGCATAGTCCTTCGCCGCCAGCTCATTGAGATACGCGAGGGACCCATCTTGCACAAATTTTTGCATAATGCAGATGGTGTTTAACAATTTCATGAACAATTGTTCGAGAAACATTGGGAAAATGCTCACAGATGTCATCAATTGTGACGCGCCGATCGTTCCTCACGAATTCGTCAACTGAGCTCGCCAGTTGGTCTGCAATGACAGACGGTCTCCCCGAACGCTCATCGTCGTGTGTGTTCCCCCTCCCCATGTTGAAGTTGCGACACCACCGCCGAACAGACGACTCGTCCATTACATTGTCTCCATACACCTCCTTTAATTGGCGATGAATATCACATGGGCGAACGTTTCTTGCATTGAGGAATTTAATCACTGCCCTCACTTCACAACTGGCGGCGTTCTCAATTTTTTTAAACATTGTAAACAATCACAGAAACAACACAGGCAATGCTAGCGTCACGCAACTTGGCTCAGAGAAGGCAGACAAGCCACTGAAGCTATCTGACCTCGTCCAGCGGCTACTCGCGTCGTCAGCACTTCATGCGGCACGAACGGGTACTACTTTCCGGATGACCCTCGTATGAATGGAATGTTTAAGAAGTAAATGTAAGAATTAAAGAAAAATAGACCGTAAACAGGAAAACATGGAAGAAGATTAACCAACGTTCATACCTCAAGTAAACTTGGGATAGAGTAAGGAAGAAAATAAGAAGTGAGCTCGTCTTGCAAATTTTCTGTCGTGCCAGGAAAAGTATTTTTTGACCAAGAGGAATTTGACACCAAGGTCGTGCGTCAGTTACTTGGAGCTGAATCCCATGAGACTGCTCTCAACTCATGGCTACCTGTTTCATTTTACTTGTCAAATTTTTATGCGTACTAGGTAAAGGGAGTTCTCGGGTTCTAAATAAGTTAGGACTCTCCATTTACCGTTTTCAATCGACACAGCCGCATCGCCTTGAAAGTGATACTCCGTTCGCATTCACCGATTGTTTAGACATCTGGAGTCAATGGTTTTGAGATAGTTGGTCCATGCATGGGCCAAAAGCTCTCTAATGCCTCATTCAGTGGGAGGCCTCAGGTCCAAATCTTTTGGTGGGTAGATAAGCGTATAACAACGAAATTCCTCTTTACTGCCGATTGTTAACGGGCAACGCGGAATCTCCTCTCTTAACACTGTGTGAGTTTATATGCATTTGCGGGACATCCTCCACTTGATGGGATAAGGCGGGTCGCCCTCAAGTCTCAGAGGAGAAAAGTCCTGAGGATAAAGGACTGATACCTCCTTCCCCATATCCCGCGTGAAGGGAAATATAAGTGAGTGATATCCACTGTGAGGGAGAAGAAAACCACGGATCGGAACCGAGCGAAAAAAGGAGAAAAGTTTTTGTTTTTTTAATGCTCAAAAACGACGTCACGTAGGCAATATGTGGAGCTATCAAGAAGTAAGTCACCACTTGAGGCCAACATTGAGGAAAAACACAAAGAAAATGGTGTCTTTTTCTTGAATGTCCATAGTTCGTACAAAGAATTTGTGTCATTATTTAAAGGCTTAAGAGAAGAGTAAGGCAAATTGCGTTAAGAGTGAATTTTGATAATTTTTCTCTCTTGAGAAATATGCTTATAACTACCAGCGCCTTGAGTAGTGCAACGCAAAAAATTAACAATATACACCTTTTTGTCATTGCACAAGAATTTGATTCAATGTTTCCAAAAATAAGCTAAATGATTTAAATCTTTTTTACCAATTAGGAAAATGTGAATCTTCCTTAAAATGCCGAACTTTGCTATCGGGATTTGATCCAAGTGCTTCAAGAGAGAGAATGATTCCTAAAATTTTCCAAAATTTTTTGACCGAAAATAATTTCTTCGTCACATATTTTTACTTCCCCCAAAAAAAATCCCTCAAAAACCACCAGAAAATAAAATTCCTTTACAGGACAAAAATCAACCGGATTGGAAACTTGTAATGGAGAAAATTGTAACTTTTTCATGCCACATTCTTGTTACAAGAAAAATTTGGTGTCAATGGGAGTTAATTCGATAATGTCCCAGAGTAGTTTACAGATAATTGAAGGAGATCATTGAGTGATTAGTACTGAGCACCACATCGCAAAACCCCAATTGTATATCAATTGTCCATTTATTGTACGCACAGAGTGATATCCACGCTTATAATCTGTCTACAAAAAGAAGATTTTAAATCGCTCCTTTAAAATTCAACAGAAAAGTACGATGATTGAAAATCTGAAGTATGTTCGACCCCCTTAAATTAATTCATCCGTGGGAGTTATACCGTATTTCATACCATTAATCGCCTTTAATAAACTCCACGCACTTCCAGGCCTTCAAGTTGGTTTCAACAAAGTGTATCATTCAAAACAAGCTGCTCATGGACGTAAGATGCCTAATGGATGAATAAAAGTATCCTTGGCTAGATTAAAGACACCTCAAATGGTCAAGTACAAAAGTTATTCATAGAAGAAGGAGGCTCTGACAGAGTAGAATTCACACTGGGTGTTACCCTGGGATACAATATTGGACCTATTTTGTTCCTTAGGTACGTTAAGGACATTAACTTCGGGATTAATAGTATCATTAGCATATTTATCTACGTAGTTGATTCCAGAGATATTCTTAATGCAGCGGATAAAGCTACGAATGCATATACTTTAATATAGTCATTAAAGAATCCTAATTTAACTTAAAATATTGTATAATGATGAATTTAAGGAGTAGGGGCATTTCCTTCCCGAGCTCCTACTGCACCATTAATACCGAAACAGAAAGTGTGGGCTCGAATAAATACTTAGACGTTACCCTCACCCAAGATATCTCCTCGGTGAAACATATGCGCGGAATATTGATTGAATTGAGCTCTTACGGCTAGTAGTAATGAATAAATGAAAAATTCCAATAGCCATACACAGTTTACGGCACCTGGAATTTAAACTGTTTACAGCTATTGGATTTTTTCATTAATTCAATATACGGGGAATATGTGGACAAGCTATCCACAAACTAGGATTTATTTAAGAGTATTGTGGCAATGTGACAAGGAGACTAAAGAACAATGCTATCTTTCCCTAGTTGGGCCTCATTAAGAATGCGCATGTCGCTAACATTTTAAATCTTCATGAAATTGGATTGTTTGCCGAATTAGTTCACGTGCAGCATAAAGGAACTACATTCATAAACTTGGGGAACGATAAAATAAGTAGCACATCAGTATTTAAAAAAGGTTAAATTACATATGAAATGTCTTGCAAAAGTTGGAAGGAAGTCTCTTAAGCAAAAAAGGTGAACATTTATCATTAGCCCCATCGCACTACGGTAGCAGGGATCATGCCAATTAAGTTAGAGAGATTAAGTGTAGAACAGATAAAATTAATATGTCATCGTTCCCAAGAGTGATAACGGATAAAAATAACTGTAAGCCTTGGGGTAAGGGATGGAAAATAGTTTTTTTTTTATTCGCTCTATATAGCCAACTACGTAGCCATTATTTCATTTACCCTTAATTTTTTGTCTTTCTTGTAAATAACAGTTCCTCTCATACGCGTAGCTGAGTATCACATACCGTAGTGTATGTACCTGTAGTTTTTTTAGTGATCTACGTCACTTGAATGAGTTTACGCAAACACTGTCACTAAAAATTAGGAAATAATTATATTTTGATTTTACATGCCTTAAGTTGAATCCCCCCCCCCCCGCCACACACGGTAACGGAGGATTTCAGGGTACCATGTATTATGTGGTTGAATAAATGACTTAATATCTGTAACCCTTATGGATGCATACCAGAGCCAACTGAGAACACTTTGGATCCCATACGAGGAAAGAAAAAGTTCTACATTTCGCGAGAAAAATTTTGTTTGCAACGCAATGAAAACGCCATTCATTATAACGGACCTTATGTAAACAAGTATTTTACCAAGCAAATTTCCACCTGTTACCGCAGATATCCAACATTTGTTGGTACTCCTAATTTCACCTTGCAGGTCATTGAGTCGATCACTCCAGCTTAGAATAATACGAGAGATTAATATGCGTGAAAGTAGCTGCAGTTAGAAGCAAAATATCGAATATTACGACAGAATTCAGCGAGAAGATGAGAAGAGTTGAGCAATGCGCTCTTCGGAGGAATGTTTTGAAACATCAAATTCTGCTGGAGATGAGAGATTCCACGGAAATTCTAATGTTTGCACGGCTTTATTGAAGCTTAAGGCTTTATGGAAGCTTCGCTCAACTAGGGTTACAACGAAATTAAGCATCTCTGCGTAATTAATTTTGAAAATAGTTATCTGCACCATCAGTTTTTCATTCGTACAAGGATTAATGGATTTTTTCTTACTCGCTAAGTATGCAGATGGTAGAATTCCATAAGATCATCGACTTAGTTTGTCAGTTAGGTAAAGCACTTGCTGGAAAACGACACGATCGCCGGTTGGAGGTATGGCTGTCGTATTAGTGTGTGTACCCTTTCTATCAATCAACTTCAGAACACGATTTGGCCTCAATCGTGCAATAAACTTGAAAATCAATAACCTCAGTTGTATGCACGCCATAACCGCCAATTTAATCTTTCACATCCTTATTACATTCATGCTATTTATTGATATTCCTCTGCGTGATTCATTCCTGTTACCCTCTTTAATTTCCATTAATTATTGAATTTCTGATGCAAACATATTCTGGACAAATATTACCATTTGGTAAAAGAAGAGGTAAAAATACATCTCAACTTGACAAGGAAAAATTAATTTAAAAAATACCTTTCCACAGAAATAGTGGCTGATATGTTATTTACTAACGTAATCCAAAAATGGGTTGGTATTTTTTTAGCTCAACAAATCGCCTAGAGTGGGTTGCAAGTGACAAAACTGCGAACAATAAAATACTAAACAGATATAAATCTACTCATTTATGAACAAGGAATAAAGCTAGGACACCGAGATATTCAACACCATTTTATCTCTCGCATAATCCCACTTGAAAATAATTTTCCATTAAAAAAATTATTTGAATTGATAAATATTTTATAGATTGTTGCAAAATGGTATAATTTCGTAATTATACTCTAAAAGAAAAAATAAAATATCTACCTGAATAGTTATGAAAATATCAACCCGAAATCTATATATTTTCCCTTTAAAATGCATTTTAACACTTTTTCATATATTTCTTCCGATATTGATTCCAAATAATACACTGAACGTCTGTTCGTATCTGAGTCTGTGTAGAGTTCTTCATTAGGAAATAAACTGACTGATAAAACTCCCCACTACAATACCCTATCTCATTCTAGGCCAGTGGTTTTTATTTTACTTTCAATGGCCAGGGATTTCAAATACAAGCTTCCTCGGAGGTATGGTAGGCGGTGGCTAATTACTGGCTTCCGAACCCTAAGGGTCCATTTTGAGTCTCAGAGGTGGCAGGAATTTTCAGGGTTATCCCGATTCCGACTTGAAATCTATATGGCTCATTTCAAGTCGGGCCAGTTAATACGAGGGTGGTCCCATAAGTACCCGGCCTGACCTAGAGATGGCGTTAGTTGTTTGAAAAATATCGCTGTATTAGAAATTGCACTATCTATAATGTATATATTTCATGTTTTAAGACGCTACGTTGTTTAGTATTTGTATGGCAGCCATTAATAGTGAACGCTTTCAGTGAATTTGTGAAAATGGAGAAAATTGGTCATCGTTATGCGATACAATACTTTTATTTGAAAGGCCTCAGCCGAACCAATACAAAAACAGAACTGGATTTTACTCTGGGTGAGTCTGCTCCTTCTTTTGCAATAGTAAAATATTAGGTATGCGAGTTTGAACGAGGCTGTACGAGCTGTCAACACGAGCATCGAATTGGTTGACCAAATGAGGTGACGACTCCAGAAAAGGTGAAGAAAATCCACAAACTGTTACTGGGTGATCGTCGACTGAAAAAGCGCGAGCTAGCAGGTATAGAAGGCATTCAAAATGTGCAGTAAATCACATATTAACGGAAAATTTGGACATGAGAAAGCTATTTGCAAGATGGGTGCCGCGTTTGCTCACAATTGAGCAAAACCAGTGTCGTGAAGATGTTTCAATTGAGTGTTTAGCAAAGTTTCACAGCAACAAAGCACAACGTTTGCGCCGTTTCATAACTTTCCTTCACACCCGAGACAAAAGTACAATCAAAACTATGGATTCCAAAGGGAAAACCGCCTCCAAAGAAGGCGAAGACCGTTTCATCTGCAAGCAAGGTAATGGGGTCGTTTTTTTTGGGATGCGTGTGCGATAATTTTCATTGACTATCTGGAAAAGGGAAAAACTATCAACGGCGAGTATTATGCCTACTTATTGCAACGTTTAAGCGAAGAAATCAAGCAAAAGCGGCCGCATTTGGCTAAAAAGGAAGTGTTGTTTCATCATGACAATGTACCAGCTCACAAATCCGTTATTGCAATGGCCAAAATTCATTAATTAAAGTTTGAATTGCCACCTCATGCACCCTACTAATTATTTTCTGTTAGCAAACTTGAAGAAATGGCTTGGTGGTCAAAGATATTCCAACCGTGAAGAAGTGATATCGGCTGTCAATGGCTATTTTGAGGAGCAAGACAGTTCTTATTATAAAAATGGTATCGAAGTTACTGAACATCGCTGGGATAAATATATAGAGCTGAAATGAGATTATGTCGAAAAATAGATACGTTTTTTCCAAATTTTTTGTGTTTTCTTTGTTGGGTCGGGTACTTCTGGGACCACCCTCGTAGTAGGTTAATCCCCATGTCCCGGATTTCGGAGCCTCCTTCATTCTAAGCAAATCCTGCCCTTACCAAACAACTTCTTAACCCTGATGCAGCACGTGACCTTAGCTGTCAGCGGCCTACCTAAATGGCTTTTACTACTATAAGCTTCCCACATTCTCAATTCCAAGCTCATTTCTTGGTTATGACGGATGCTTCTTTTCCTCACCCTCTATAAGCCAGTTCTTCTTAGTATATTCATGCAGATACCACATAGTCAACGCATGCTACAGAATAGTTCTAAGTAATTCATTTAAGTATTACATCGACTATTTACCAAATTCGGTAAAATGCCACAACCCCCAATAAAACTTCAATTACGCTCCACGTATCGGCAGCAAACAATCATGTCAGAAACCTTAATTTTCTTATAAAAATGAGGCCCATTAAGTGTTAAGGTCACTAAACATTTTCATCAGGAATAGAGGGGTGTGGCTGAGATAAAAATACACGGGTACTCTCTATAAATTTTAGAAAAAATCTCTGCACCGCACAGTTCACAGGGTTTGTAAGCTGCCAGAAGAGTAAGAAGCGTTTAATCTGCTTAATAATTGCGTCATTTAGGGCACAAGAGCAGTATATAATAATCCGTTTTCCCCACTTGCATGGCTTTAACAGCTGTCGAAATTCATCTCCAATTGAGTGAGACCATCAGTGATTGTACTTTGGCGATGTGTATAAAATTGGCGACCGTGGGTACGTGGCAGTTCAAAGAAGGTCGAACAAAGTCTTGTGGCAATGAATTCAAGACGCCTACGCCACGGACCAGTCGGTTTTTTCAGTGGGCAAAAGGAACTTCAAACTGAAGTATTCTCGATAGCCATGAATTATAGCATTGGCGTTGTTAACTATATGCACGCCAACACGCTGACGCGTTGAGTATATTGGGAGATAACAGAAGTTGTAAGTTCATGGCGTAAGAACTTTGCTGGAAAAAAATCAGGAGAATTTTTACTTGAACTCACCTGGTAGTATGTGAAACACTGTTCAAATGATTCAAATTTATTAAAAATATTTCCATAGCAGTTTTTCATTATCTATTGGAATTATTTTCCATCTCTCTTTTAATAGTTTTGTGCTTTCAGCATTCTTTGTGCATGGACTATTATATATAATGTCATAGCACACGTGGATTAAGGTGAAACTTTAAGTTCTCCTTCTCTCTCTCAGATTTAAATGTTACTCTAAACATTAATATGTAACAGTGAGCAATGAACAAACTCCGGTCCAAATAATTAATCAGATATACCCTTAAAATGGAGTAATCGTTATGACTACCCATTTACCCCTTCCGTAAACATGTTCCCTTCGCGTTCCTCTAGGATTTGGAGCATATTGGAGGTGCGAGTGAATAAAAGGTGAGCCTCTACACAAACAGGGAACCACATACTAAATTAATTCCCACTTTCTCGACGTGGCAGAATGGACCCGATACGGGAGAAAAGGGAAGGGGAAAAGGACCGCAGGGAGGAGAGAACATTCCTCCCCGCGAAGTTCTACCACCCCGGCTCCCACCCACCCCACCATTACCCGTTTCCTCGACCCTTCGAGGACGTTAGGCAGAGTGGGGAGGGAGACTCATCCAAACAGACCGCAAAGCCCTCCTCGAGCCACCCACGCAAAACCGATTGCACTCCCCATACTTTCTCCCCCACCCCAAACCGAAGAACACAAAAGGACAAGAACGCCCATTCGTTGTCAGGGTCGCTTTTACCCCGCCCATCCCTTCTCCTTGTTGAGCAGATGAAGGTTTAGGTCAATAGGGGTTTGGAGGGGTGGAGAAACAACCTCCCGTTTCCGTGTTGCTCTTTCACGGGACTCGGGGACACGTCAAGCAAAAGTCACCGTTTAGGATATGGCGAGCGCGACCTCTCCGGAGACCCCGAACTGATGCCCCCTGCTGTCCCATGATATCCCCGTCACCTCCGCCCACCCCCCCCCCCTCCTCTACCGATTCCACTCTCCCCGGGAGTCTGATACAGAACTTACCCTCGCGTCTCCAGCATAATGGCGGTTTAAGCTGTACATTTTGCATCTATCCGTCTATTAAGAGATGTGCTCGCGGTGCAGATACTGCAGCAAAGTACGCCATTTAAATCCTGTCTTATCCATTAAAAATCTTGCATAAATTGCTCATCTAGTTGAAAACTAGCTCTTCAAATTCAATACGATAATCGATAAGCTTATAGGTGCAACGAGGTGTATTACCAATCAGCAATGTGCGTCTAGGAATTATGCCAGGATATATATTACCTACGGAAATAAAATCACCTCAATAAACAGTTGCGACCGGATGTGATTGTTGCAATGCAATCTCTTTGAGTAGCTTCAGTTCAGAGTCTTTGAGTAGCTTCAGGCGTGATGAGATGGAAGTCGCACATAATGAATAACTAATCGTAGCACTTTTCCACTTGATAATGGAAATTTATTTAGTGGAAATTTTATCAAGTGGAAAATATTTAATCGCATTTTATATTATATATCACACATTATATAATATCACATTTATCAAGTGAAAAATTGCTTCAATCAGTTATTCATTAGGCTTATCCTCTTGGATTAAAAATGAATTAAACCTGTTAATTCATATATTTACTTGTTATAGGATTTAAGCAGCCATGGAAATCAGTGATGAGGCGGTGACTAACGTACTGGCTTTCCCCCCAGAGGGCCTGGGTTCATATCCCGGCGGTGTTGAATATTTTTCAGAGTTATCTCGATCCCTACTTGAGGTACTTTGCGGAGGCCACTTTGAGTGAGTACGCCGTCTGTCGGATGGGACGTTAAGCCGCGGACCCCTTGGCGCCTGTCGTTAAGAGTAGGCTAATGCCGACGCCGGATTTCTCCCCACCCGTCTTCCTTTCCTGTCCATTCCTAATGATGGAAATGACCTTAGCTGTTGGTCGCCTACCCTAAATACTACTACTTAAGCATCCATTACTTCAGATTTAATTTCAAAACTTAATGTAAATTCAGTTTGGCAGTCTATCGTTATAAGGTAGGTTTCGGATTGACGAAGATTAGAAGAGCCCTAGATTCTCCTTATCTTAGCTTCTCCTTAAAATGCAAACCTGACAATCTGCACCAAAATAAATCCTTCAATGCCGCATATTTTCTCCTTCCTTTGATTCCATCCAATATCCTTATCCTATTCATCCTACCCTTTGACTTGCATTCTCCCCTCTGTCGCAGTCTTCAACACCCTATTGCCAATCAACATGCTATGCATCCACATTTCCTGCCTCTTTTGGTTTTATGCCAGCATTCCCCTCTCCTCCCTCACCGTACCTAGCACTTCGTCAATTTTTTTCGCTGTCCATTCAAACTTTTCTGTCTTTCTCCGTAATACTTTTCAAAAGCCTCCAATCTACGGCTTTCATCATCCAAGTCTTCGTGCAGCAAAAAATCTAACTTGATTTCAAAGTTTTCATAGATATTTTCTAAATATCCTTATTCAACTACCCAACCGTCGTTTCTGTACACTGCGTCAAGAAAAATGTATCGTAGGGATTATTTCAATAATTAATTTTCCAATACTTAAATAACTTTAAAAATTGGTTTAAGAATTAACAAATTAAAGTATTTCATGGATTGCAATACGTTTTTTGCAAAAATATTGGCCTACTCATTAAATGAGCAAACAATAGGCCTTTTTGGCGTTAAAAAGATGGCAAAATATATTTATCTGATATTATCTCATCAAATGTATTTTTTCATGCCCGAAATAATAAATAATTTGAAAAATGAGGAAAATTTGAAATCATCAATTATTTCTATTTAACTTAGGCCACATGATTCCATGAACAGATATAATTGAGTGTAAATTATATTCGGAAATTGTTGAAGAGGCAAGAATGGAAGAATTGACTACAGACTCAATCAGGCCACAAAGATAAAATAAGGGAGATAGATTCCAGTACAGATAGATACAAATTACTCATTCTTTCCCCGAACAATCAGAACTCATAATAGTAAGAGACCAAAGTCACTTTAGAAATATTAAAAACATTGAATTTACAAGTTGGAGCAAAGTTAAACACTGCAAGGCAGTTAGGTATACTTTCAGGTGCATGTGTATGTTAGTTGGTAGTTTGAGTGTTTGCATGTGTGTGGGGTGTAAGTGTTCTTGCATGAATGTATGCCATGTTTTTTTGTGAATGTATTAATTTGTGGCTTTTGCATGCGGTTTCTTTCTAAATTACGGGTGGTGTCCTAACACCCCATGGAAACGGTAATGCTTGTTTGTGATTGGTAGTTGGATGAAAGAATCGAAATTAAAATAATTATGGTTCTTATTTCTATTTCCAGCACTAAAAATCGAATTCAACGGACACATTTTGTGCGAATCCCCTTTTAAACGGCGATAAACGATTTAAAACGGTAACATTTTAGTGCCTACACCTTGTAAAAAGGCTACAAGAGAAAAATTAATCGGACAAGCATCAAAATACGACGCTTTACCAAAAACAACTGAAGAATCAGAAATTGAGGAATCAGAATGTCGTTTGGAAAGAGCGAAGAGGAAGAGAGTTATCCGGCGAATAATGACAGATATGATAATTAAGATACATTAAGGATGTGGAGTTAAAGCTTTCATAGGAGTGGAGAGGTGCATAAAACCAATCATGACATTGATGACCACGGATGACGCCGACACAAGTTACCGTCAACGACAAATGACAATCGAGCCCATACCAATGGTAAGCATGATATCATTACGAAACTACGGTTCCAAATCACTACATGTTCGTATCTCGCCTTGTGTTTAATTTTCCTGAATTACCATTTGAAAGCATTCCTGCTCAACAAGACACACACTGCTTAGCATGATAAATCAATGAGGATGTAGCCACAGCTGTGGTCTCTCCGTGAATAGGGCAAAAGAGACATACATTTTCCGAGAAAGCTTGAAGCAGCTGCTGAGAATGAAGATGGAGGGGATGAACGCGACGCTCACAACCCATTACAATCTTGAGAGAGAAAGGACAGTGAGTGTATTCATCGGCGAAATAAATTCACCTCCGCGACATCCTCGAAGTGTGAAAGGGGATGTTTATTAATTCGTATAATTTCCCATATGACTTCAATCGACCGTAATTAAAGCTTCGGGAATAACACTCAACTGAAAATCAATTTTTAGCTGGTTGAGGGGTTAAAATCATTACCGAGCGCATTATAAAATCAGTGCGATGATATGGAATGAGAATCAAAGTATTAAAAACGCAATTTATCAGATTTTTGAGAATAAGGAAAGTTATTACATCAACTGCTTTCTGTGTATGCATCCCCAAACAGTCCAATTTCAATTTGATTCCAAGAAAACTGCACTTCGATAAACGTAGTACATGTACTACGATGTAACCAGTGCTCCTCTTCTTACTTTAGTGAAGTTACAATACCCCTTTCCATCCGAATTGAAAACCAAAGAACAACTTGCTCGCATGCACTAGTCACAAAACATGGCCTCATCCAAAAACTTTAATTTGATGTTTGTTTTTTCCATACCTATCCTCCACGTTCTATCTTTGGCTCCGCCGAGTAAACAGCTAAAATATACGGAAATATCAATTGGCTGGTTGGTAAAGTCATTCTATCCCACAGTACTCAGCAATTTTAATTAAACTAGATCGTCTCCGCTTCCCCAAACATTGACCTAATTATGAATTAGATAATTACCCTTTCCTCGCATCCAAATTAATTTTCTCTTTAGTCCCTTTCATCGTATCTTACCTACTACTTCCTCCCCCAAAGATATTTCTCCTCTCCCAACCTTCACCTACTCCACCTCAATTTACTATCTACAAATAAGTGTGCACTTTTAAGTAATTCTCCTTCCAATGTCCCAAAACGTCCTCGGTTTTCACGAAATTCTCTGTACATATATTCCTTTATGGCTTTCTAACCATACATAAAATAACACAGTAATGTAAAATGAACACAGTAATCAATAAGAAGGCACATTTGATTAGTAGTGGTGCATTTCACCCACTACTAAGCCCAACTGCGTGTTAAAATTACAAATCAGGGTAGGTGGTCCAGTTTCTCTCTCTATGCCGGTTATGGTTTTCCCAGGAAGATCTGGTACCCAAAATGTCTCACAGCTTGGATTGAGCTGAGGGTATCTAGAGAGGTTTACTCGGGAATGGAATCCTGGCACTCCAGTCAGTAATCCAACGCTCTACCCCTGAACTACCGTGACCTATGTATATATATATATATATATATATATATATATATATATATATATATACATATGTATATACACACATATATACATATTATACACACACACACACATATATATATATATATATATATATATATATATATATATATATATATATATATATATATATATATATACAGGATCGCACCCAAAAGTGGTAGGACTGATTTTCTCTGGCTCGAACGGAGCAGTGGAGGGGAGTCTGCCTGGCAGGGTAAGGTGGAGGGGGATCTTAGCAACAGACCGACACCAACCTCAGTCGCCTGCGGGCTGTCGTTGAGTGAGGACACCGTTTTTTGTGAAGCAAGTTTTTTGTCCGCGTCGAAAAACAAAATGAATCTGAATTTAGAGCAACGTTATTCCGGGAAGTTTTGTGCGAAACTCGGGAAGACGGCCACTGAGACCCTCGATATGATCAAGAAGGCTTATGGGGACACTGCCTTAAGCCGTTCCACAATATTTGAGTGGCACAAGTTGTTTAAAGAGGGTAGGGAGCTCGTTGAAGACGACCATCGCTCCGGACGGCCGTCGACGGTAAGAACCGACACGAATGTGGACAGAGTGAGGACACTGCTGAACACAGACCGACGCTTAACCAGTGAAGAAATTGCAGACCTGTTGGGTCTGTCTGCATCCAACGTCCAACGCATTGTTTTACAGGATTTGGCCATGCACAAGGTGTGCGCCAAGATGGTGCCGAAAATTCTGCTATGGCGCGCTCGTCGTCAGACAGCTCCTGGCCAAATACGGCGTTGCCACGTTGCCGCACCCACCCTATTCTCCCGATCTAGCAGCACCGGACTTCTTCTTCTTCCCCCTGATGAAAAGACAGCTCAAGGGACGACGTTTTGACTCGATAAAGGCCGTTCAAGAGGCTTCGACGAGGGTCATCAACGGCATCCCAAAGAAAATTTCCAGCGGGCGTACGGTGAGTGGGAGCAACATTACACTAAGTGTGTCGCAGCTCAAGGAGCATACTTGGAAGATTATTAAGTCGATGTAAGTATATCGTCAATAAAGTTCTTGTAAAAAAATCAGTCCTACCACTTTTGGGTGCAACCCTGTACATATACTTATATGTATGTGTAAATATATATAGAAATATATATATATATATATATATATATATATATATATATATATATATATATATAGAGAGAGAGAGAGAGAGAGAGTAACAGAGTTCCAAACAGATAACATAAAATGTTTAAGAGTCATTATTTAAAGCAATAATTACTCACTTTTGATAATAGGCAGTGGCCCCGAATCAAAGCAAGAAATGCGCCAGTTAAGACGAAATGAAAGAAACCAAAACATATATTACAATCACAATACACGTTCAAAAACCGTTGGAATAAAAATTCTTCAGATATAGCACACACAGGGCTGAGCATGTCCACCGTATGAAAACACTTACGCACAAATCCCACCAACACGGAGAGAAGAACCGTAAGTAAGCAAGCAAGGTCGATTCAATGGGAGTGTCCACGCTTTCCATACCTTGGCGTTTCAGAATCCCGTCGCTGGGCTTAATTAATCCCATAAATCGCGCAAACAACTAGCAGGGCACCTTCATACATTACCCCTAAATGGACTTGCTCCACTCCGACCTTCGGCGACCCTCCATTCGCTAGTTTACTTTCGAGACCACCATTCCCACTAATGCCACCATCTAATTTAATAGGTTTAGCCGCATGCAATAAGAACAATCTCATTAACACTCGGAACGTGCAATAAGTGCATGATGGAGTACTCACATTTTTTTTATTTTTTCCAACAAACTCACCGTTTTCAAATATTGTGTCTGTACAAAGATTTTTCACCTGCCGAAATTCTGGCGCTACACTCCCCCGTGACTTAAAGAGATTTTTTAATTATTAAGTGAGGATTTAAGTTATCTAACCGAAGCAAAAAAAAATTGTCTCCGTCATGTTCCAGCACCTGATAATAAAGCATACTTTAGGAATGAGAGATAAATAAATGGCGTGGGAGAACTGAATTCATAGAGATTTTTTCAAGAAAACCTTGAAAATATTATGCAAAAAAATGACAATAAAATTCATTTAAATAATATGATTCTTCATAAAATAATTAAATTTATGCGTAAAATACGTGAAATGTGATGAAATAACTGTTAGGACAAAAAATATCGAGAATTGCCAAAAATTGATTCAATTTGTTTTGCGTGATTTTTGATGATCAGACGACACCGCGGGCAATACAAAGATTCGCGTTCTCTTCAAAAGTCAATAAAATACTTTCAAAGCTGAATACTACTGATGAGCACGCTAAAATAGTCTCATTCTTAGCTTGTGCATAACATTTGAGATGGATCTCAACCGAAATTTTTAAAAAATATTGAATACCAAAGCGGACAATAATGAGAGGGGCTGGTCGCATTTTATTTACATTTCCCATCCATTCAAATGATTTATATAATTATTCTTAGCTTGAAACCTATTGAATAACAAAACCTTTGATTTATCCTGAAATAGCATTTATTTCGAAATAAAGAGGGTCATTAAGCACTGACAGAGAAATGAATATAAGTACTAAAATAGCAGTATGTATACTTTAGTTGCAAATAAATAATTATTCAAATGCAAGACTTATCTATGCTTTTGAACTTATTTCATTCAAATGAAATTAAGAATACAAAGTAACTTTCCACTGTCCTTAGAATACAAAGTAACTTTCCACTAAGGACAGTGGAAAGTTACTTTGTATTCTTAATTTCATTAAAATGAATTTCCACAAGGTTGAGCCAGGAACAATTGGATATTTATTTCATTCAATTAATACATACAGTGCGAAATACAAATTACCTCTACTCAACCTACTGAAATTTCGCGAAGTTTACAAGCAAAAAATATTTTCAAGTTAGAATCACGTGAACCTCGTGCAGTGAGCATTACTCGTTAAACATGCTATCATGACTTTGATTTGTGTACTTACCATGCTCATAAATAGACTATAAATTTCCAGGACAACAAAGAATGATAAGCATGCTTTTACTTTGCGTACATTACTATCTTCAAACAAATGATAGAACATAGTCTTTTCATGTGGATTGCTTTTTGTTTTAACACATATTTGAATTTTTAATATCAATATCGCCACGTTCAAAGATTTCTAACATAAAATCTTCTCGTCCAGAAATGAGAATTTCGAAGCATGAGAGAAATCAGTTCAATACATTTACATAAGATCGGAAAGCCACATCTGAAGCCCGGAAAGGAATTCGCGGGATTCATTTGATTCATTCTTTGACATCAAAATTGCAAGAAAAATCTAACTTAGTCACGAGTGAAAGAGCAGACAACAGACGCAAAAAATTTCACCAGGTAAGTATATAGAATTAACGTAATTTATTAGGATTAGGATGAATTATTTAGAAGATAATAGAATATTACGTGTAGTCCTGTTATTCCGAAGTTTTCGTTAATACCGGACACCGATAATGTCTTCAGTGATTACAGTGACAGTGGAAAAATTATATTAAACAGGTAAAGTTAATAACGAAAGTTTCAAAGCTATATTATACTAGATTTCAAAATTAATAATTGTAATCTACATCTAATACTGTAAGGAGTAACATCATAAATTTACGCTCTCAAAATAAATAAATAAAAACTCGCGTTTAGTGGAATAAAATGTTTTTAAGAACAAAATAAAAACTCTGGTGATTAAATTCTTCCCATTCGATTAAACTTTAAGCTTTGACTTTCATGTGTTCAAACGAATGGAAAACTTAAAATATCTTGGAAGAAGTTTCAGACGAAAACGCTTTCAAAGTAATTGTGAGTCTAATCAAAACTTTGTAAATGACTGCTCAAGAAATTTATCCTTAAAGACGAGAGAGCAGGGAGTGCTCATTTAAGTATGAAAGCGATAGGTTCCCTTTAAATTCTTCCGAAAATAGGCAGGTGCTACACTCTTGCTTTCATTCCCTTTCCCAGAAACCCCGCCCTCCCCCCTCGCCCTTCCATACCCACCCCGTTTACTTTTCATCTTCTTCCTTCACCCCAACTACCCTCCGAACACCTATCCCCCTCCCCCAAGGCCCGACTCCCCCTCACCCCACAACCTTCTGTTTCTCAAATGACTTTCCAATCTCGGAACACATCAAAACCCCCTTTGATATACCTTTCTTTCCACTCCATGCAACCAATGCACCCCTTCGTCTTTATAGCCTTCCGACTACGCCCATCGTCCCCTTTCAATCTTATATCATTTCCCCACCCGCCACACTCTTCTCCGAACCACCACCTCATACCCTCCCTCCTCCGCCAAAAATCGAGCTAACCTATAATCTCTCTCCCTACATGCATCCAACTACCAATTCGTCTTTTCTCTCCTCTCACCTTCCCCCTCAGCAAGCCCCGACCGAACAAATCCCCCGCTCCCGTTCGCATACTTCCAAACTCGCTGAAGACCGTGTCAACGATGCTATCGACTGGATTACAAGTGCGTATCGTACAAGCACTCAAATAAGCCTTGAGTGGCAATAAACGATGTACATTTTTTAGACATTTCCCCAAAAGTATCGGAGTTACGAGTTTTTAAGTGTTCACTCTAGGGATAATTAGAAACATCAGAATAGGCATCGGTCGTTTTAATTCTCTATTCAAGCTAAGAGGGTGTATTTGAAAATACCTTAGACGCGAAATTTTATTTCAGCGTGAGAAAATAAAATGAAGACAGCATTTCAGTGAGAACGGGTGCATTGGAGGATGAAATTGGACAATTGGAACGAAAACCTGACGGAAGACTATTGCACATTATAATATAGAGATCAGTGATGTCACAAGCATAGACATAGCAATCGATAAAATTGCGTTAGGTAACGAAGAATTTACGAATAGTAGGGGTTTGATAACAGGTACCTTAAGTAAAGACGGGAAAAAAAAGACTGAAACTTTAAAATGGAGTGAGTTGCGGATGCCTTAGTCGTTGAGGTGAGATGATAAAGGTAGAATTGAGGATTTTAAGATGTGAGAGCTGAGAAGATTGGAAATAATAAAATCAACGAAGAAGTGAAACAAACGAAGTTTTGGGCAGAGTCAGTCACGTGAGATGGCTGTTAGGAAAAATTCGGCGGAAGTACAAGTGGTTTCAGGAGGCACTGAGAGGCAATGGGGTGCTGATTACAGTAATAGAGGTGATAATGCTGGGAATGTAAGGTAAAAGGAGGGAAAGGATAAACATTTTAGCTGCAATTAAAGGAAGTAGAAAGTAAACCGAGCTAAAGAATGATTAATAGTAATAAGTAATATGGGATTTAAGGAATTTTATATCACGCTAATTATGGCTTACAAGTACTGTAGGTGGTAGTGTCAGGGTCCACGGAAAATCAACACAAAGTTGTTAGAATACTGCTAATAACAATTACATCAATGAATTGATATTATCAATATTACCCAATTTTTAAGTGCATATAGTATGCTAAGTGGAAGTTTTTATGACAACAGTACACATTGACATCCTGACGAAGGTTATAATATATAAATACGAAGTATCAGTGACAAAACTTTCATAATATTTAAGTGTTAAACTGATTATAAATTATAGAAATATACTTTATGGTAATAAAAAATTCTATTCGTAGTTATTTAGAAAGTGATACCAAGTGGCTCAATGCCTTGAGACACGAGAAACTGGAGCGAATGAATTAAGATGGGGTATGTTACAGCAACTCAAAAACCTGTTGTGCCGGTGATCTATGGTAAAAAAAATGATGAAGGGTGTCTAGACAGTGGAAAAACGTATCAATATTTGAACATCATAACTTAAGCAAAATGTTTTAGCAGAAATGTATGTGAAAACCCACTCTCTGGACAAAAACAACCCTGACGTGATAGAATTTCTGTGCGTTCCTTCGACCCATAGAGTGCTGCTGGCAGAAGCATTGATAACTACTCCTCGCAAGGCCAACCATGGATCAAAGGGTAGGAGCCAGAGAAAAGGTAGTCATAGCAACGTATGTTCCTCAGGGAGACGACTGCAAAGTTGTCTGACCCCAGCAGGGGCGATCATTTGAGCAATGGAGGCACGTCAAAAATCCTAATGAGGAAGGCAACGAGAAACCTCAATTAGTTATCACAAGAAAATGATTATGGAATCTAACATCATAGGGAGATGTAGAGAAACATGCGAAAAACTGGACGGGAAAGAAAACAAGCGCTGAAGTTCTAGGCACTTTGGGGGAAGAGAGAAGAAGGTTGTTGGAAGAAATTCGAAAGAGGTAGGATAAGTGGATGTAGGAGGCACTAAGAAGCACTTGTATGTTAAAGACGCTAGTAAGAGAGGAATATGCCAAAAAATCGAGTTATAGGAAGAAAACAATAGGCATTTTATAATATACATATAGTTGTGTGTGGGTGACTTTCACCCACCATATAGACCATAGCCCATCTTAACCTATCATAACGAAACGAAGGTGTTTTTAGATAAATAAAGTAGCCCAATTAAGGATAACTGCGTCAAAACATTTATAGAGTTTCGAGCATAGATAAAATGCTTTCAAGAAGAGGCCGATCAATATGACTCTTGAGAAAATTATAAATATAACCGCCGGAAATTTTATTAACACGCTTCAACTACACTCCGTGGCCTGCCTCGAACCGCACAGTTTTCACGGCGACGTAGATTCCATTTTGAATGTTTAATAGTGCAAAGAACTCCCCAGAAAGCCGAATCCCGACTCAATTTCGCGCGGTTGGGTATTTATTAAGCCACGGATTGCTTATGCCGAGTGGGCCAACTTCCATTGGAGGTGGGTCATGGGGAAGGGGAAGACGGGTGGGGTAGAATGGCTTGGCAGAAGGTAATTTGAAAACGGTGATGCCGGAGAAATGCGGAGGCATTAAACGGCGACATCCAGGTCTGGCCGAAATGAATGGGGACAGAAGTTCACGGGGAATGGAAAAGACGGGAGCAAGTTGAATCAGCGAGGAATGCCGGGGGGTCGTGAAAAGTCAACACACCCCGATTGGCTGCCGTAAACTAAAGGGTGTTTAGAAGAGACGGGTTTCCCCTCAGACAAGATGCCCCTATGACTTCCTCCATTAAAATTTTTCCAATAAAAAATGCTGCCAACATATATATATATATATATATATATATATATATATATATATATTTATTTATTTATTTATTTATTCTGTATTCCTCCAGAAATCCTAAAAGCTACCGTGGAAAATACAATTCACCATAGTTCACCACTAAATATTAAAACGATAAAATATGAACAACTTCAAGTTAAAATTGTGTAAATTGAGGTTAGCAAGTAATTTTCACATTCTAGAACCATATGAAAAACTTTAATGTAATCGAGAAGAATACAATGTAGAGCATTCATCATTACTAAATAATAAAATGGTAAAAATATTAACATTTTTCCAAAGAAAAATATCAGTCAGTACTTTTAAGAGTAATTTTGATATTATAAGCCAATATTCGACCATGAAAGCCACATAGCGTGAATATACAGCGCAAAAATATGTCAAAAAATATTATGTGGTAGTCCAGGGGGTAGAGTTGGACGAATGACCAGAAGGGCCCGGGTTCGATTCCCGGGCAAGGCACTCTGGGCACCTGAAGCTCCACCCAAGCTATGTGATTTTTCGGGTACCAGATCATCCTGGGAAACCACAACCGGCACAGGGAAAGGAACTGGCCCCCCTACACTGATGTGTGAATTTCACGCGCCGCATAGGGCTTAGTATTGGGTGGACTCTACCATCACCTACCAAACAGACCTTCGCGTTGATTACTGTGTTTATGGTTTTTTTTATAATATACCTGTGACTGTGCCCGGTATCACCGGACAGCTAGCTCTCCGTACAGCTGATCCTGGATTTAATTCCAATTGTTGGCTTATTTATTTTCTTGGGCTGTTTCTCTATCACGGTTTTGTCTCTAGGCACCCGAATTTGAAGATTCTTCGGACAAATGTGATTTGATTTTGCCAGACATAATGATTACTGAGTCCCAAAAAATGCAAGATGGTCCACTTTAATGATTAAAGAAATTTTAAATAGATAAACCAATACCATTCAATTTTTCAGTTGTTATTAACTGATCTATATAAGTATATTCAATTAATGATAATCTTAAGCTTAAGGAGAGTTGTTCTCCCCTGCATTGACTGGCTGGAAAAGGGTAAACTATTATGGGTGCATCATATGTATCCTTATTAGACCGTTTGAAAATTAAGCTACAAGAAAAATAACCTCGATTAGCCCTTAGGAAAGTGCCTTTTTCCATTACTGCAACATGCCAGCTCACCTCATGTGTGGTTGCGACTTCGACTAGTTCGTCCTATCCTCTTTCTTCTGCAGATTCTGCTCCTTCGGACTACCGCCATTTCCCAAATACGGAGAGATGGTCCTCGAGAATGAGATGCAATTAAAAAGAGGAGCTGATTGCGTAAACAAATGCCTTTAAAGCATATTTGGAACAATAATACTAGTCTGGAAGAAACCAACAAACTGGAGCAGTGTTAAGCGAAATTTATTAGCATACAAGGGGATTGTGCTAATAAACAATCCAGATTTAACCCTAAGTAGTTTACGTTATTTAATAAACTTGAAAAACTACCCTTGAACCCCATATTGTATCACTAACAATAACAATCGCGCAAAACCAACCCCCATTTAGCATGAAGAACACAATCTTAAAGAAGGGCAACGATTTAGTTAAATTTCGTGGTTTTAAATTCCGTACTTCTTCCCACGAGTTATTTTACTAGCATGCGCTTATAAACGCATTCGCATTTACCATCTATGGTGTCACACATAGCCTTTTCTTCAGCTTCCAGATGTGCACAGCCGTTCCGCGAATGCATGCGAGGACAGCGAGAGAGATAGGAGTGTGTACAGGGGAGGGAGCACTTAATGATTTGCAGGGACGCCTTCACGGTAATATCCGGATTCACTGCCAGCCCTCCATTCCCCAACAAACGCCACACCCAAAGATTCAAAAGAACATGCCTTGAACGCAACAGGAATCCTCCTCCACCGACCTCTTTTCCTGCGACCAAAACCATCAATCAATTTATACAGTTGCCAAGCACCAATTGAGCACACGATCCAAAAACCAATTAAATCAGTCCGTTCAATAAGTCCTTAGAATAGCTAAGATATGACGCTCGCAGTAACGAAAAAGGTTTACTTTCAGCAAGCCTCACCAGATTGCTGCTTAAGTTTCAGCTATATCCATCACGTGGTTTTATTTTCTTAGTCGATTTCAACAACAAACGTTTGTTTTACTCGAAAAATAGTAAATGAGCTTCGTGCGATGATAAAATACTCATATCTAAAAGGGTTAAAATCGAAAGAGATAAAAGCCGTGTTGGATGAATTTCGTAACACATCTGCTCCTGGGTTTGCGAGCGTTTACAATTAGGTTAATGAGTTTAAACGAGGTTCTTCGTTCGGGACGTACAGTGGAAGTGACTTCTTCCGAAATTGTCGAAAAAATCAATCGGACGGAGGTTCCGCGGCATGGTTCTGAATGATCGACGAATCAAAGTTTCGAAATAGTGCAAATCACAGGCATATGTACCACAAGTTACAGTGTTTTCAATTTTGCACAAAACATTGGGCGTGAAAAACATCTTGGCAAGAGTGGTGCCACGTTTGCTCTCATTAAAGAATAAACTTGATCCTGTTGTCGATTCGGAAACTGGTTTGACGCTTTTCCGTCGCAATCCATACGAGTTTTTACATCGATACATAACTACGGACGAAATATGGATGCGTACATTATTACACTACAGAGGCAAAGGAATGGTCGAAACAGTGGGTTTCTAAATGCACAGGGGCACACCTGCGCAGTTTCTATGGCGAAACTTATGGAATTAAAGTTCGGATTATTATAACATCCACCGTATTCACCACATTTGGCCCCTATTCAATTTTTTTAATATCCAAAATAGAAAAGTTTGCTCGATAGAAAATGAATCACGTCGAACGTGGCCATCGCGAACACAGATGCCGGAATTCTACTTGTTGGACGGCTTAAAAAATAAGTTTAAGAAACGCTGGGAAAAGAATATCGAGCTAAAAAGATATTGTAGCGGAAAATAAAAAAAAATTATACCAAAATTATTGGTTTTAATATTATTGCCTGAGGATTTTTGAATGACCCACCTTATTTTGTTTCTGTTTTTGTTTTCTGTGGGTATATCATGTAATAGTGTTATTATTTCCAATCAATACTTACTAAAGTATGCATTTCGTGCATCGCAATTGTTTTCAGTTATTCCCCAGTGAAATTATCTTAATTTACGAATTGAGAAACTCGTAATTATGACAATCTGTTAATCCCTGAACGGAGTTGTCATTGAAAACTTTTCCAGTATAATTACATCTATCTCATTGCCTAGTATGTAATCATTAATTAATCTAAACTAAGTTTATCACCCTTCTTGTTGCTAACATGTCCACTCTTATGCGATTTAAAGTAGATCTTATATGCAGTCCATGTACTTACATAAATTATAATATAAATTATTTTTCCTGTTTTACATCGTTATTCAAAAATACGCCAAAAAGTAATGTTTGCTTAATGTTGAATCACACACTGCCGCAGACACTAGCAGTGGCTTGTACGGGATCATGTAGATATAGATAGGTCACGCCGCAGTTCCGAGGGGTCGCTGCTAGATCCCCGTCCCCCGTTATCTCCACAGCACCCTCTCCGAGCTAGCACCCATTAAAAAAGAGAGTGATAGATGTGGAAGAGAGCGGTAAGAAAATAATAAGCAGAGGACGTAGTGTTGGTAAGGGTGCTGAATTGAGTTTCCCCACCCACAGCGGCGGAGAAAATTAAGTCATCCGTATATAAGTGAATTCAGGACGGTTCGCAGGGTCGATTCTATCAAAAGCGTTCCGTAAACTTTTAAAGATGAGTCATACAGGCTGACTAGCAAGATTTAGGACTCATTTTCGGGATTCCTGTTCCCGATTTTTCCCGATGAAATATCCGTCGTTTTCAACGGTATTTCTCTCAATTGTTTATTTTTATATGATAAGACGTTCTTTTTGGTATGCATACTTTCACTTTATCACTTGGTGTGACAATTATGTAACGAAAATATAATTTCATTCCAAAAAAGAGCCAAGAGCCAAAGAAGAGTCATGACATTGGGAAAAACAATAACGTTACCCACAGCAAAAAAAGTCCCGAATCTTCAGAATAATCCGATCCCCGAAGAATGAATTTTCAATTCTAAAATAATATTTTCGAATATTTTTAAAATGAAAAATATTAATCTCATATATATTTTTAATGAATTCTCCTTTTTTTCAAGTTTTTTGAAGACGTTCTCGACATTTACACGATCCTCATTTCCGATTTTGAATGAAATCCTAAACATTTTCTCGATTTGGAAAAATAACTCAATTGTTACGGTTTTTAATAAATTTCTTATTTACTACCGTCCATTAGCTGCGCATTTCACAATTAATTCAATCCATAATATTAACCCAGAAATTAATCTAAACTTGCCGATATTTCCATTGATATAATTGTATATTTTTCTTGAGCAAAAATGTACATATTGGTTCCGCAAGGGCAGTTATTAAATCAGACTTGATAAATACTTTAGCAAAGGTATCAAGGGAATGTTTGCCCAGCGGTAAAACCATAAACTTATCGATCAGCCATACGAGGGTCATCCGGAAAGTAGTACCCGTTCGTGCCGCATGAAGTGCTGACGACGCGAGTAGCCGCTGGACGAGGTCAGATAGCTTCAGTGGCTTGTCTGCCTTCTCTGAGCCAAGTTGCGTGACGCTAGCATTGCCTGTGTTGTTTCTGTGATTGTTTACAATGTTTAAAAAAATTGAGAACGCCGCCAGTTGTGAAGTGAGGGCAGTGATTAAATTCCTCAATGCAAGAAACGTTCGCCCATGTGATATTCATCGCCAATTAAAGGAGGTGTATGGAGACAATGTAATGGACGAGTCGTCTGTTCGGCGGTGGTGTCGCAACTTCAACATGGGGAGGGGGAACACACACGACGATGAGCGTTCGGAGAGACCGTCTGTCATTACAGACCAACTGGTGAGCTCAGTTGACGAATTCGTGAGGAACGATCGGCGCGTCACAATTGATGACATCTGTGAGCATTTTCCCAATGTTTCTCGAACAATTGTTCATGAAATTGTTAAACACCATCTGCATTATGCAAAAATTTGGTCAAGATGGGTCCCTCGCGTATCTCAATGAGCTGGCGGCGAAGGACTATGCAGCAGGAATACAGAAACTTGTCACACGTTATGACAAATGCCTTAATTTGCTTGGAGATTATGTTGAGAAGTAGTTTAAAGTATCCTCTTTCAAATAAAATTTTTTATGTTTGTTAATATTTACTTTTGTGTCTTTATTTCACGAACGGGTACTACTTTCCGGATGACCCTCGTATATAAGTATTCATCAGCACTGAATGATTTCAGGTTCTAAGATTTCAAGTTTTTTTCTGACGAAACACGTTTAAATTCAGTTGCCCAAAATTTGCAAGTTGTGAATGATGCTGCAGATTCCCCGTGCAGAGTGACCGACTCGTATGATTTGCGTAGGCGTAGTGTCTTTCAAAAACTGATTATTAATGATAGCTCGATGCTAATTTTTTTTCCATTTTCACAAAAACCCTCAGAACGACTCACTCAAACAATTGTCAAACGAAAAAATGATCGTTAAAAATGGCTGAAACTTTGGTGAGTTCCTTTCAACGTTTGCACAAACATAAGCCCTAAATTTTGTAGAAGATTGCTGCCATCTTAACATTGAGATCGAAAACCTTCCAGGAAACTCTCTTACTTCATCAAAGGAGCCAAGAAAATGTTTCACAAGCCATAAAACTAACCATTATTAGCCATTCAGCTTTTTTATATCAATAAATATTCATCAGCACTATTTTATTGATAGTTCTAAGATCTCCATTTTTTTCTGACAAACTAATTCGCAGGACTGTTTAAACTTCTCTGACTTCACAGCATAGTAGCTAAAAGAGTATATATTTTTCACGAGCTCGACGCCATGATAGACTGGCCGGCGAAAACGATTGGTTTTGAGGTGTCTTTTTCCCACAAGAAAAGCGCCTGGTCCGTGGCAGAGAATTGGATTGGATCCGTTCTCACATGGCGTTCCGTTTCCATCAAAATGTCGCACCTTCAGATGCACATTTTTCATATGCATAAAACCATCACACGCATCACTCAATTGCCGATGCAATTTGATAGCGTTAACCAACGTAAATGGAAAAAACGGATCATTACACGAAATTATTGTTCAAAAAATGACGTCATTTCAAGTAATTTACATGCTTCTTCCTCTAACGGTAGTTAAAAGAACTCTGTGCACTGCACGGTAGAGCAATATATTATATGCATTCGTATAAAATGCCTGTGTGCTTTAAGTAGAACCATACCTTCCTATCCACTCCGAATCTCGAGAAAAAAATAGCTGACCTCAGAACTTTCATCCCCAATCAGCTGCAACTCTTCAAATGTCTCATGCAAAAATTATATTTATAAGAAATATTGCATTGATATACAAAGAGAAATATCTGCATATATTCCTCGTTCAACCTGTACATGTCTCAGACTGCTCAGGTGCGGGTGGGAAACGGGGAGTCCGGATGGGCAGTGTTAGGAAGGGGTGTAAGGCAAGGTTTCCCATTATAACCGTTGCTGTTCAACCTGTATGCAGAGGAAATGATTAAAGAGGCATGGGAAGAACTCGAGGTAGGAATGAAAGTGGGTGGGGAATTCGTAAAATCAGTTAGGTTTGCTGATAACCAAGCTTTAGTTTGTCAGTCAGCCAAGGGGTTGCAAGCACTGCTGAGTGAATTGTAAATTCAGTGCGACAGATATGGGATGAAAATCAATATTAATAAAACGAAGATTATGCGATTTTCTAGAAATAAAAAGGCTAAGCTAAACATTAAAGTAGGAGGGAAAAAACTAGAGCAGGTAGAACAGTTTACGTATCTCGGTAGTGTTTTGGACCAACACGGTCAAAGTAGTAGGGACGTAAGGAGAAGAATTGCGCTAGGCAAAGAGCCTTTCACAAGGAGGAGGGAGTTGATGAGAGGGACGTTGAGTAAGGCTGTTAAGAAAAGACTCGTAAAAACTTCGATATGGAGCGTAGCTATGTAAGATGCGGAAACGTGGTCATTAAAGTAGGAGGATAGACGTAGACTGGAGGCTTTTGAAATGTGGGTGTGGAGAAGAATGGAGAAGGTGAAATGGACAGAGAAGAAATCAAATGAGGAAATACTTGGTATGGTGGGCGAAGCCAGGGGTTTGTTGGGAGAAATCCTGTGGAGGCAGGAAAAGTGGAGGAAGGGGGTGTTGACCGGCAGTGGGATGTTGAAGACTGTGATAGAAGGGAGAATGTTGGGCAAACGAGGAAAGGGAAGGAACAGGATAGGGATGTTGGACGGAAGAAGGGGAGAAAGAAAGGGAGGAAAGGACGGAAAGGGAGGAAGAAAGTACTCAGAGATGAAGAGGGACCTGATATAGAGTAGGATGACGGATTTTGTGTTTTGTTAGGAGTAATAAAATGTTTGTTTGGTAGTTGTGTCCATCCAAAAACCTACCTTAACCGGTAGATTACCTTAAAAAAACTCCTCGTTCACCAAAACTCTCCTTAAATATTTTTCTCTTCAAAAGTGACTGAAACCTCAACGATGCGGACACAAATTACACTTCCTATTGACTGTAAAAGTCAAATGGCAATGAACCACTTGAATTAACGAATCGCAGTAGGGCACTTACGCTAGACTGCCGGGCCTATTACGACCAGGGGTCAAATCCATCGAGCCCTTAATGGACAGTGATTTTCGGAGATAACCTCCGCTGAAAGGGTCACACATAAACGCCGCAATGACCAAAAAATAAGATAGCTACAAAAAATCCATTAAAAAGTACATCTAAGGCATGGAACATTTCGGTACAACTTTTGGTACCCCATTTAACGAAAATTTTCTTGGCTTGCCACCACATAACAATTACCAACATTAAGAGGACGACGTATGCTTTACTGTCTTAAGGTCTGTTTTTCTAAAAAACAACCTACATCTGAATGATGGACCTTCACATTCTTCTCAGCATAATCCTATTAGGCATACATATTCGATGCCATTCCTTGGTGGCTGATTACGCTCTAATTGGGTCCCTTTTGCCCGCTGGAAAAACCGGCTGGAGGCTATATGGGTTGGTTGTTCATCGATGCCTCGCCTTTATTCAGCTGACTAACGCACGAAAGAACATTTCTCGCATCCATAACACCATCGCCGCCGGTCTCAATCAATTGGCGATGTATGGCGACGAAAGTTTAACCACTCAAAAGGGGTACACGGATTACACGCTCTTCTTAAATTAAAAGACGCCATCTTCAGTATTTGAAACGTTTTTAACCTTAATGGCAGCTGTAAAAAACCTACATATTGTGTACTGTAGCCAAAAATATCTAACATTGATAATGATTGTCTGCGAATTTTAGTCTCAATCACCTTTTTCTAAAAATTACCAGTTCAAATGTAAAAATAAGATGACCTTATAATTTGAACCCAAAAAGGTCATTATTCAGTCAGAATAGGCACTTCTCACGGCTCGGTTCATTACATTCTGTTGAAGTTATGAACATGATAGGTTAAGCATAGGTATAGGGATAAGTTAGGTGTACGATACTGAACTAAAAAGAATATTTCTGAGTTTTCAAGGAAATACTTTCAGGTTAACAAGTATTTCCACGTTCCCGAACAAGAGTAAGTTTGCGCAGGTATTTGTCTTTTGACATTTATGCATCGCGTCATTCACTGTCTGACCCTTCTTACGAAAATGAATTGAGACTCGAGCAAACAAAAACATATTGCTATGCGAATTTAATCCATGCAAAAGGACATATGTCCTAATTTTGTACAGCACAAGAATTGCAGTAAGCTTAATTAATTTTCAAAATGGTCAATATGGACATAGATTTGTCATATTCAGCGAATTACGTAAACTCGTAACATCATAGAATACACTTTCAAGTCAAGCGAAAAAGCAGTTTATGAGAGGAAGTATATGGAAGAACAGATGAGGAAAGGACAAATTTGGAGAACTCTACGGCAAATAAGAACTAGATGGTTTGTAAACACTTTGAAGCACAATGGATTAATTACGAGTTAGAGTTAGAAGACAATGCACCAGCTCACAAATTCGTTATTGCAATGGCCAAAATCCATGAATTTAAGTTTGAATTGCTACCTCCAACCGTGAAGAAGTGATGTCGGCAGTTAATGGCTATTTAGAGGCGCAAGACAGTTCTTACTATAAAAAGGGTATCGAACTCATTAAAACATCGCTGGGAAAAGTGTTTATAGCTGAAAGGAGATTATGTTGAAAAATTAATACATTTTTTTCCAAAATATTTGTTTTCTTTGTTTGATCGGGTACTTCTGGGACCACCCTCGTATAAACATAATAGAAGGGAAATTTTAGGAGAAGATCCCACGTTGAAGACTAAGAGATAACCAATAAGTCCAACTAGTTAATAATTTTTCTAGGATAATTTTATTGCATTAATATTTGGTATTCGTTTCACCATAAAATAAGAATCCAAATATTAAGAAACTCGCCAAAGTAGTCACATTTAGGTAACAGAGGATGAAAAACATACTAGTTTCGTCTACTGCTGGAATCAGAAGCAGAAGTATATTTGCCAATGTTTCCACGCGAGTTATAAAAATACATTATATTTCCTAATATTTTCTTCTGAATCATAAATGCTCGTATTAACCATCTACAAGCAATAATAATTTTTATTGTCTTTTTCCTTGAAATTTCTAGTGTGTAAAGCAGTAGGACTGTGTGTGTCGAAGGAACTGCATGAACTCCAGCGATTGTATTTAAATTAAGTTCTAGTTGTTAACGGATCCTATTTAGTTATAACTCGGCAATATTGAAATTGGGCAATGGGTCTCTTCAAAATTTACATATTACTACAAAATTTCCCCTTTGAGCGAAGTGAGACCATCAAAGCTTTCCCGGTAAGCGGTAAATTGGTCTCCGATCGCATAGTCAATTTGGTTATTTCGAAACTGATATTCTTGATCTTGATATTCGTCAAATAGTAGAGTAATGCTCAAACAGAGGGCTATATGTGATTGATTTTCTATTGACACTTCTAAAGAAAGGTCAAAAACTAGAGCAAGCGGAACAGGTGACGAATCTTGGAAACGTCTAGGACCAAGGAGGTCAAAGTAGCAGGGAAATAATAAGAATTGCGTTTGAAAAAGAAGTATATAAAATGGTAGGCATTCATGACAGGATTTTTACGTAAGAAGGTTCTCGTAAAAATAAGTTCACTAATTACCAGTAAAATCTTTGGTATGAAGAGTGTTTTTTATGGCTCGGAAACTTGATCGTTAAACCAAAGTGATAGACGTAGTTTGGAGGCTTTTGGGATGTGGTCGTGGAGAAGGATAGAAAAGGTGAAATGGAGAGAAAGGAAAACGAATGAATCAATATATGGTTGGGGAGGAGAGATATCCAAAAGAAGCTGGAAATATAAATACAGAGCATTTTGATTGGCAATGGGGTGCTGAAGATTGTGATAGGGGGCAGAACACAAGGTAAGTGAGGCAGGGGGAGGAAAAGGATCGTGATATTGGAGGGTATGTACGGACGGTCGAATGCATACGGAATTGAAAAATGACTTAAACAAGCTGTAGCATCCATCTCCTTTACATTCATTCCTACATTCTAATTTCTACATCCTTTTTATTATTCACAAAAATATTCTTTCCAACCCCTGCTATGCCACGCACAATATATTTTGTTTTCCTATTCGTTCAATTTAACTTTTCTCTCCTTCTCCACACTCACATTTCAAAATCCATCCATATAGTCTTTAAGGTCTTAACCGTGCAATACCACACTCAATATCAAAATTTTTACAAATGTCATTCACATCCATATCCCTATTTTCATTTTTTTCTTCTGAAGAAAGGATGAATCCTAACGATTCAACTCTGCGGAGGGTTGAATCGCAACGTGGATGACGAGTCTTAAGAAACGGGTCTAATTGTGACGGCTGAGGCTTGGAATTTTAGAAATTTCGAAACATGCTTAATTCATACAGTTGTACGAGACCTGACCAATGTTTGATACACCGGAGGGGACCAATTGGAGGTGTGTGTACACGATTATCGGCAATTAGCTCAGATTGTTTTACATATTTAAGGTAAAAAGTTCTGATAGGTTCTCCTGATAGTGCACTCATTGCAGTGAATACGCCAGAATACTCTAACTCTTCCAATCAATATAAGTACGTATCCATTTTTATTTGTAGCAAGTGAATTAAATGACTATCTCGTTATATTTAACTGATACTCAATGATGCGACGTATATTTCGTGCATTAAAATCTTGTTTTTTTTTTTGAGATTCCAAAACTGAATTACCTTCATTGGCGAATTTAGATGCGTATTGTGAGCATCGGTAACGATGGAATCCTTTGAAATTCTCCGTATTTTGCTAATCATTATCCTCTCCAATCGACATTTTGGAACTCGGTACTTTATGAAATGCCATCCCACGGGATGATACTCTAGAAAATAACAATAGGCTTGTTCGTAAATAAAATCTTTTGTTTTGAAATTGTCGAATGGACAGGGTTGGTGATTTTAATCAGTGCTACAGATATTAGATTTCTTCTTTTTTTATTAATTGCTTCTCAGCGCGGTCACAGCATTCATCCCAGATATAATTCCAAACATTAATTAAGGGACGGTAAAATGGCTCGGAGGAATAAAAAAAAGCATATTTTAAAACAAGCATGTAGATGCACATCGTACTATTAATTAATTTTTTTCACCTCCCAACAAAAAAAAACAAAATTAAATACGCGGGGCATATGGAACTGGGCGGATGGAACACGACTTACATATTTCATTCCAAAACTGAAATTCATATCCTCTTCCAGTTAATACTTTTTGACCAGGCAAATTTATTCCGATGATTGTTACACAAATTAGTTTTCTCCTGGACTTACGCAAGACATGTTACTCGTGCGCATCGCGAATTTCCATTCTCAAACAAGGTCAATTCGTCATCGATGATGGAAGGGTAAATGGGAAATGAAGCCCAGAGCGAGCGGACTCAAATTACCCCGTGCAATGATGCGAATACCCTCCCCTCCTTCTCCCGCACCACCAACGGTTGTCACAGGTGCTTTTAAGTGCACGGAGTCAAATTATCGAGACGACAATTTCCCGGCACTCCGACAGATGCTGCGGCAGAGACCTCAGGTGTTCGCGCATGCTCTGCCTCGACAATTGAACGACGAATCCAATTTCCGTCTCCCACGCATTTGATTTGGAATGCGTGAAAGCGCGTCGCCCATTTCTGAGCGCCGATTCAGAACCGCTTTCGTATCGGGGCGGCATCCGGGTGCGTCAAATAGACGGCGGTTTAAAAGTGTCAAGAGGTCTCCTACGCGCCTGCCTATGGCGTTTGGCATTTTGCGGTGCGACAGATGATGACTCTTTGTAACCCTTCAAACAGGTTAAATCAACCCTGTCAAAACATCACGAAGGAAGCAAGCGGGACGAACATAATACTTTTACATGGTAAAAATAACCAAGTTTGCTGTTGACACCGAGGGAGTTATCATAGACCCATATTGGATTGGAAAAAGGCCTGGATAAAAAAGAAGGATTTAAATGCCTGCAATGACAGAGTAAAGCACTAGTACTTTCATCGCACAAAGACACACATCCATGGCAAAATAAAAATTATCCACACACAGTCTATAAATTCACAAAATATTACTTAAAACTTCACTCGAAAACGTGAATTGCTTCGTTTTTTTACATATTTACGCGCGTGTATAAGTGTATATGCGTGTTCATATAGGAGCAAATTAAATTAATTTCCAATATATTATTTTAAAAAACAGACTTATTTATTATCAATTTTTACCCGCAGCGATTCGAAAACTAATATAAAAATGTAGATGAAGACAACTATGAAAATATTCACCGACTTTTGAATGGAATGCGTTCAGATTTCCTATGCATATCAAATTCAAGGAAAGCTTATTTAGCATCTAATGCGAACTGCTTTTAGGATTCAGCGATGAGAGATAGAATGACAGAGTAATGTAAAACGCAGCGTGAAGATAAATCGAGTTTTTCAATTGAAATGGAATTATTGACTTCGAGTTTTCCAAGGCACGGGTCTCATGGATGAATAAGAAAGAAGATGTAGGAGAAAGGAAACAACTATCAAGAAGCAATAAGGGAAATGCGTTCAAAGTATGAAGTGTAAGAAATTCATAATATCACCCAGAAATATATTCTATTGTTTCAGGCCTCACTCCGTGGAAGTATTTAATGTCCATACTAAAAAGAAAGACTCGTACTTTTCCACAGATTTTATTATACGGTACAACGCGTTTCACCGACTTGCGGCATCATCAGGTACAAATTTGCAAAACAGACAGAGCAAGGATATATACCCTCAGGACAGAGTGGGGGCGGGGAGGGTTGGAAGGACCTGAGAGGGGTGGGGGCTCGCAGGTGCGTTGATGGGTTGTTTTGACCATTTCCAGGCTAGTTTCTCGGAGAGGAGTGGGGAGGGGTATGGGAACAATTGCTCATCACCCAAAAATGATTTAAGAGAGATAGATAGAATCCGCAGACGGTAATTTAAGAATATTAAGCCAGCAGTTTAAGCGCAGTATGACGTAGATGGGGTAGCTTTGGTCAAGGTATACGAGCTGGTGAGATAGTATTAATGAGATTGAAATCAAAAAGGCCGTTAGGGTAGGCAATACTATTCCCGCGAAACTATTGAAGAGTCTATGAAAACGTGGAATAATTTAATGCACTTATTCGTAGCATTCACCAGTATTCTCGTATGAGAGATGAATTTAGTTGGATAGTTTCGTAAGATCGATATTAGTTCTCATCCCAAAAATAGAAAAAGCAGCCGTACTTGATAAATATAGAATAAGTTCTTATTTCACTCATAGACAAGGCTTTACCTAGGGCTAGTAATAAAATAATATTGATCAGAAATACTGATCATTTAGCAAAATAACAGTTGGGATCCTATGAGAGAAGAGAGACGCGCGATGCTTTTGAAGTATTAAGGTCACTAATATTAAGAAACAGATTATAATCGGCACGAGCATTTGTTTAATTCATAGATTTCAAGAAGGCGAGATGGAGTAAGTTAAATAGAATTAATGAATTTATTGCAGGAAATAGGATTAGACTGGAGGTATATGAGGCTTATCCACAACCTGTACACGTCTCAGACTTCTCAGGCGCGAGTGGTGGATGGAGAGTCGGGATGGATAGTGTTAGGAAGAGGAGTGAGACAGGAGTGGCAATCACTACTCTTCCTTTACAATATATATCCTCGAAGGTAATGATGATCGAGGCGGGAATATAAAATAAGGTTATTCAGTTGCCGAGATGGAGAATTGCTACGTCAAACATTGAATTTGCAGGGAAAGAGAGCAGGTAGAATAGTGTATATATCATGAATTGAAAGTTATGAAATTTTTAAAGAAAGAGAAAAACGGAGTCAAACATTATCATGCAGGGCCATAAACTAGAGCAGTCTACCTACCTCAGAAGTGCTTCAGTCCAAGATGGTCAAAGTAGTACGGACATTAGCAGAAGAATGTCGTTGGGAAAAGGTTTCTCTAGTTGGACGAAAGAAGACTCTACCGAAGTCTGTTCAAATGTTCCTAAACTTTTTAAATGCAAAAAAACTTCACTCACAAAATATTGGTCAGGGTTTCCTTTAAAGTAGTCTTCTTTCCAACGTACAAACTTATTCCAACGGTGTTTTCACAATTTCAACAGTCCTGGAACGCTGCTTCCGGAATACTCATAAGCTGCTCCGTCGAAATTTTCTCTACCTCTGGAATGGTGGCAAATCTTATTCCTTTACGGGGGCTTTTTAGTTTGGTTATAAAGAAAAAGTCACATGGGGCTACGTGTGATGCGTAGGGAGAGTGGGCAAGCAAACTGGTCTTTATTTGGCTAAAAACTCACGAGTTCTGAGAGACGAATGAACCAGTGCGTCGTCGTGGTGACGCACTCACCGCTCCTCCAAAGTTTGGGCCGTTTTCGCCTGATTCTCTTTCTTAGGCGTTTCACAACCCTCAGGTATCACTCCGTGTTGACTGTCAGGTCTTTTGGTCGGTTTTTGTGATGCATAACCCCCTTTTCATCGAAAAAAACAGTCAACATCACCATGGCATTCGTGCAAACTTGTCGAGTTTTTTTGGGGCGGGCGGTTTCACCAATCCATTGTGAAAACTGCGCATTTTTATCGATGCTATATCCATAAACCCGTAACTCATCACCTTTTATGATCCTGGACAAAAAGGCTCAATCTTCTTCAGCTCGGTCAAACGGTTCCTGACAGACGAACTCGATGTTGTTTCTGGTCTGCTGTCATAAGGCGGGGCACGAATTTGACAACAAACCGGCGCAACCGTAATTTTCCATTCAGGACTTATTAGCATGACAAATCAAGATGCCTTACTCTTCATCAAGCTCCCTGGTACTCAAACTTTGATTTGCACGAACGAGATCCTTCACCTTCTCGATTTGTGGGTAATCAATCGACATTGATGATCTTCCGGATCGCTCGTCGTATTTTACTGATTGCCGCCCCTTTGTGAACCGGGTATACCACTCATAACACGCGGCACGTTTCACAGGATCCTCACCCTAAGCTTTAAACGCATAAACGACCGTAACTAATCAACAAAGCAAGATATGAGAAAAGTGGTTAAAGATAGTCATTCAGGGAGTTTCCGCGAACACAACGCCTGCAAGCAAATTTAGGCGTGCTATAAAAAAATTTGGGAACTTTTTGTACAGACCTTGTAAAAAGGATATTTAGGAAACATTAGTGAAAGCTTAAATATGGAGCATGTTTTGAAATGGCGCGGAAATGTGATCACAGAAGTAAGATGGTAGGTAGGCAAGTGCTGTAGCCTTTTTAGATGTGGTAGTGAAGATGGATGGAAATTGCACAATGAGGGGAAAGGGGAACAAAAGAGGAAGAGAGAGGATTTTTGGGATAAATCTGGGGAGAAGTTGGCAGGAAATGTGGATGTAGAGCGTTTTGATTGGCAATAAGATGTTTGGTTGATAAAACGATAGTTGGGAGATGCGAATTTCGATTTTGATAAAATTGCCAAATAATAATCCAGCAGTGACAATTGATGTGCGATTTATTTCCGAGGTGTACAGACGTAAACAAACGCAAAATAACCTCACGAAAACAATACCAAGCCATAATGCACTTCAATTTCAACAGTTGCGAATCGCATCTTGACAGAAGTGAGTTTTGATTTGTTAGTTCAATGCAACAGCATTAAAAATTAAGAAAATATTTTAACGGGTTTCATTATCGAGTGCTCTTTACGGAAAAGTAACGTTATAAGTATATTCTATTGTTTCAGGCTTCACTTCGTGGAAGTATTTAATATCCATACTAAAAAGAAAGACTTACTTTTCCACAGATTTTGAATCTGTGGAAAAGTACGAGTCTTTTCCACAGATTTTTAATTTTTTTCCAGAGATTTAAAATCTGTAGAAAAGTACGAGTCTTTCTTTTTAGTATGGATAACGCTTTAAGATTGTGCAAGGAGTGAATAATCGAAGTTCTGACGATAGAAATACACAATTCTAGCGTACATGATTTATTGTACAAAATTTGGAAAAAAAAGTATGAACGTATGAAAGGATCTTAAGAGAAGTATCTCTTAGAAGGTTCACATGATTGAGTAACTTTTACTTTCTCTAAAGGAAAACGCCATTTTGTGTCCGTTCATTTCTGTTCGGCCCACAGAATATGCAGATAAAAGATAAGTTGAAATGGAACGCATACAAAGGTTACTGTATTACGGCTCCAATAAACAAATTATTTAGAATGTTTTACTCTATATTTAGATTAGCATTCTACCAATTCATCCATGGATGCATGACTAACTTCAATACAGCATTCTGTTAAAAACCGATACTATAAATTATATATTGAAGAAACTGTTGCGAAATTCCACCTAAAACTCGTAAGACCCTTTGGATGACATTTCCTAAAAATGACGAAAACAAAACCATGAATAAACATGAAAAAACCAAGAGATATACCTAAGATGAAGTCTAGCAACACTGATTGAAGGCTTGCAATAGTGCTTCAGGAATGTTTATGATGATTACAAATGTGATTGGTATGAAAAGAAAATCGTAAAAAAATTAAGAAATTGAGATTCTCATGCCATAGGAAACCTAAAATAAAAATTTAAGTCGAAGCGCGTAATATATAAGAGAACAGTTTATTTATTTCGCAAAGGTTTCAGAAAATACGGGCAGAGTGGTGAGTATATTTTTTTGAATTGCGTTATGTAAAGAAGTGTTTGCAAAGAGGTGGGAGTTCATGAGAGGAATATTCGGTTAATATAAAGAAAATACTACTGAGAACTCGAATAGGATGTGCTTGTTGAGGTAAGAGAATATAGTAAGACTGAAGGCTATCGAGAGACGTGGCTGTGGAGAATTATGAATAAAATAAAATGAAAAGAAAGGAAAGCAAACTATTAAGATGTTGGCAATGCAAGGTAAGACAAAGGGAGAGCTTTTTGGAGAAATTCTATAAAGGTAGGACAAGTGGATGAAGGAGAGAGATACTGAGAGGCAATGATAATGCTCAACAAGGTAATATCGTGTAGAATGCTGAGAAAGTCTGGTAGACGGAGGAAAATAATAAGCATGTTGGACGGATTTAAGGGAGGAAGAAAAAATTGCACAGTTAAAGGATGAAATTTTGTAATTATATCATGGATTTTAAGGATTATTTTTTATTGAATCAGCAAGGACTGGAAAGTTCAGTATTTTTGGGTATTATGAAATGGAAGAGTTAGCAAAATAGGAGAAAAATGAGTGGGTAAGGTGCGATGCATGGAATAGATAAAAATGACAAACTGCGGGAAGATTTCGGGGAAAGAAGTATAAAAACCAAACTTCAAGAGAAAAAAACGATCAAAGTTTTAAAATAAAGATAAGTACAGGAAAAACAAATGAGAAAAAGTTTTCATTCTTAAACAGAACGTTGGCAGAATGGAACCAGCTGCTTGAAGATTTGTTGGAGGCCATTCCATCAAACTTTGTAAGCTTAAAAATAATATTTGTATGGCAGGCAGCCACATGACGGACAGACAGGGTAATAAAATGTACAATGCCACATGCTAGTTTGAAATTAGTAACGTGGACGGCGTGAAAATTTAACTGCGCGTATAGCGTTTAACGGGGCGTGATATTAGAGGGGGCATGACATTCGCCCGTGAGTGATTTGGTACGAAGAGTTTTTGGCTTTGAGAAATAATGCTTACTTTGTAAGTGATTTGATTAGCTTTATATACAACAGCTTAGTTTAATTCATCATTGATTGATATTCTTAGGTAATGAGAAGAAACACCTCGTGGACAGTGGCGCCTCGCGCACGACTACGAATATATGTGACATTGTATGTACGGTATTTCGTCATAACATCTAGTTCCTTTAAAAGCCCCAAAAATTTCAGAGTTTAAGAGGACGCCTCGGTAGCTTAAGTGGCTAAAGCACTCGACCGGATATTGAGGGATCTGGGTTCGAGTCCCAGTCAAGGCGAATGATTTTTACGCTCTGAAATTGTTGCATTGAAATGCACATTAGCGGATGACTCCGTTAAAAAAGTTACTGTTGCGGCATCTCCCGCAGTTTCTTTGGAATTTGTCAAAGGGAAAACACCATACGTGTTTAAAGTTGGCTTTAACCTCGTGGACAGTGGCGCCTCGCGCACGACTACGAATACATGTGACATTGTATGTACGGTATTTCGTCATAACATCTAGTTCCTTTAAAAGCCCCAAAAATTTCAGAGTTTAAGAGGACGCCTCGGTAGCTTAAGTGGCTAAAGCACTCGACCGGATATTGAGGGATCTGGGTTCGAGTCCCAGTCAAGGCGAATGATTTTTACGCTCTGAAATTGTTGCATTGAAATGCACATTAGCGGATGACTCCGTTAAAAAAGTTACTGTTGCGGCATCTCCCGCAGTTTCTTTGGAATTTGTTAATGAGAAGAAAATTATATTTGTGAAAGAGATAGGGGTTGTGAATTTTCCTGCTATTTTATCCGTTACATTTATTGATTTGATTATCTTTTGTTCAGAGCGGATTAGTTTGGATTTTTTTATGACTGAGAATTCGTGATTAATGTCATTTTGTTGAATATTTTATGAATTGTCCAACACTGTCTATTTGCACAAGTAAACTTTAAAACTAAAAATATTAACACAAGTGTATGCAATATATATAAATAAATATATATATGTACATATATATATATATATATATATATATATATTTAACTGAGATCTGCGATGCTTTATGCAACCCAGTGCCCCGTTCTTTGGCCAAGTGATGGCGTTAGGGAGCTGTTTCACCCACCAAAGGAGAAATAGACAAGACAAACACAAGAGGAAAGGAGAGTAGTACAGCAATCACACAACATTATAAAGGATTACCTGTAAATTACGTTTCCTCAAGTGGTTTAGAGCTTCCGCCAGGCAAGTGGAAAGATCCGGAGTCCAAATCCCGGTCTAGGAAATATTTTTTCACTCGTGATCTTCCTGATTCCACCTTCCCAATTTCTCATGTGTTTGTCCTTTATGTGTGTTCCTATCCCTTTTCCTTATATCTGTTTCTATATAAATGAGAGTACACAGGGTTCGTCCGGAAAATAAGTGTACTGATCTCAGGAAAAAAAATGTATTACACTTTTACATATCTAAAGCTAATATTCCTCAAAATAGGACCCTTGTGAGTCGATACACTTGTTCCAGCGGCGCTCCCATTCCTGGAACGCTCCCGCGAAGGCATCATCGGGAACCTCTCGAAGACACGTCGTCACGGCCTCTTTGACGGCGTCCAAAGTCCCGTATCGCGTTCCTTTCAAACTCCTCTTTATCTTCGGGAACAGAAAAAAGTCCGGTGGTGCCAAGTCCGGGCTGTAGGGCGGGTGCGGCAGCGTTGCCACGCCGTGCTTGGCCAAGAAGTCCGACACGACAAGCGCGGTGTGAGACGGCGCATTGTCGTGATGCAGCCGCCAGATGTTTTTGATCGCTGGCCGGACTAATAATCTCGTGCACTATTGTTTTTGGCACATTACACTGCTCTGCTATCATCCGAACACTAAGACGACGATCAGAGTTCAGTACATCGCGAACTTTTCGCACATTTTCGTCAGTGAGTGTCGTTGATGGGCGTCCAGGCCGTGGTTCGTCGTCGAACTCTTCTCTGCCCTCCACGAACATCTTGTGCCACCGAAAGATCATGTTTCTGGACATGGCTGACTCCCCGTAAGCCTGGTTAATCATACCGACAGTTTCGGTAGACGATTTCCCAAGCTTTACCGCAAATTTGATGGAATAACGCTGCTCCAAAAATTTCGGCATCGCGTTCCATGACGTGGGTTGAAGCGTGGAGGTTCGCGTGAACAGAGCTCCTCACTACACCACAGCTCAGAGCCGACTGCCTTTTTCAGCGTCGCTTGCCAACATACCCCCCTCCAATCGCAGCCCGTCAGAGCGGTGCTGGGCGCGCCTGGAGCGGCGGGAAAAAAACAGTACACTTATTTTCCGGACGAACCCTGTATATATCTTCGAAATGGAACGCTCTTCGGCGACGCACAAATATATAAAAACACAGGTGTAGATTTTTAGAATATAGAGACACCAAGAAAGGACACACTATTTATATTATTTTATACAAATAAAGGACACTCACAATTTGTGCCAAATTGTGAGTGTCCTTTATTTGTGTCTCTATATTCTAAAAATCTACATTTGTGTTTATATATATTATATATATATATATATATATATATATATATATATATATATATATATATATATTAGTTCGGTGGAAAATATAAAAATGTATTCTTCTGAAGATAAAATGCGACCGATAAATTTCGAGTCGCCCTTTGAAGTGAAAGAAGAATTTTCGCAATTCTTCGGGTAACGCGATTTTTCCCCGGCTAAGAGAAAAATGCAGATGGATAGAGGAAGTTCAGGAACCTTCAGTGGCCGGAGGGGGAGGTGTTAGGCCTCCCTTTCATTTGCGAATTTCCTCGTCCCTTTTCCAATGAGGGAAGCGGCGAGAAGGTACGAGCACAAAGGGTAGGGATAAGGGTGGGAAAAAGGGAAATAAAATATAGAAAAAGAGAAGGAGAGAGAGATATGGTGGAAGTAAGAGGATTGGCAGGAATGGAGCTATTGAGGAAACGTCCGACGGTGGGAACGGCAATCGGTTGATTGCCATGGCGACTGTGATCTGTGGGATGCCAAGGTTCGAAGTCATCCTCCTGTGTTGAGAGAGGTCCCCCATCCCCTCTTCGAGATTACCAATAAAGTCTCTCCTCGATCTGCTTGCTTTGCCTCTCTCCAACTCACCCTCTCCCTTTCCTCTGCTACTTTTTTCCCCTTTTTTCTCCGCTCGTGTAGATTGCGTCGAATGCCCGTCTCCCTCCCTCAGAATGAGACCTCCTTGACTCTCATTTCGTCCACACTAATGTGACCTCCACCAATACAGCCTCGAGAGTAGTAAAAACTGGAGGTGGCAGTAGTCCTTCAGGGAGGGAACAAAATCAAAGAAGTGTAAATTAAACGGAAACAAGATTCTATCGACTAATCAGGGAAGACTTTTAGTATCACACCTCAGTTGAAATGGTGCGTATATTTTTACTTATTAATTGGATAGAGCAGAAGATTAGTTTCAGGCGTACTGTAGTGGAATTCGAACACGTTAAAGAAATGAAAACCTTGAAGTAGACATTTTTCAGTGTTTGTATGAATACAATGCAATTTAAGTTCTTGAAGAAGTTGATAATATCTTTTATTATCTATTAGAAAATAACAGGCCCCAAATGAGGTTCTCCAGTGGTAAATATGACACATTATTGAGTGGACGACATTGAGAATCAAATTTTAAGTTGGAGAATAAAACGTACCCAAATGGCGACCTTCCATGCTGAGGGAGTACAGAAGCTGCTGTAGTCTCACGAAAAGTGCTTAGAAGTGAACGGCGATTTTGTGTAAAAGTGCGGTAGGTTTGTAGGAAGCTTAAAATTATCATTAATAATAATTTCTTAAGCATGTATGTTTTTTAATCAAACGGCCCTCACTCTTCAAATGTGCCTCGTATTATTCATTGTAAATGGCTGCACCTTCTGCCAAAATGTTTAAAAAAATACCTAGGCTAAATTAGGAAAAAGTAAGCTTTTCAGCAGGTTAGAAGGAGCAATTGGGGATCAGCAATGCACAAAAGGATTTAATAAATGATAGACATAAATATCCAACCTCCTTACATCTTGATTTGCTCAATTATTAATCCTCGAGAAAACTCTCGGATGTTGAATTCGAAAATATCATTTGATGCAGGTTGTAATTCATGAGGAGAGAGTCATTGGCTCTCACATTTTATATTGGAATTTATAGTACCCACCAGCATATACTAGAGGATCCAAAAAACCTTTAAGAGGAGGGAGGCGAGTATTATTACGTGGAATAAATATTTTATAGTATTTTTCCTTAAAAAATAATGAAAAATCACATTAAAATTTTAATTAATTTTACCAAACGTTGGACCGTAACGCAGTCGGCAGTAAACAATTTTATTTTAAGCTAGGGAGACATATGGCATTCAAAATTAGTGTCGGTCGTAAAAGGAATTTTGATTTTGAAGAATTTTTATCAAAGGTAAAATATTACTCAAGAGGGGGATGAAGACCTCCCGCCTTAGAACCGTCCATGCTGTCGTTAGGATATTGCGTTTTTGAAGGTCACAAGAATTGTTTTACGACGTAAGACTTCTCCTCATTTCATTTATATGCTCCAGCCCTATCATAATCTATATATCCATATATATAGAGTTTACGGTATAAATTCTAAAATACAATGTACTTTTATTGGTAGAGAACGTGTAATACGTCGTAAACTAGGGACGGAACTTTAGACTATTAAACGAAGGGTCCGCGATCGATTCCCGAGCGCCTCTCAGAGCATTCTTGGCTTCACCCAAGCTGAGGTGTTTCGGGTACCGCAACTTCACAGGGAAAGGCATTGGCCCCCCTTCCCTGATGCATGCATTTTACATGCCATTGGGCTTAGTACAAGGTAAGCTCCATCCTCAGCGATCCAAACAAACTTGGGGTTGATAATAGTGGCTTTATTACATTACCCCTTCCCATACACGCAGGAGGTGCAAGAGCTTAAGCGTTCTGTTTACCCCTAGAGGTGCGCTGGTAGGAGCAATAATATTTTCTCCTTCAGGTCACCCATAGATCAAAGTGTAGGAGGCAGACGAAAGGAAGCCCGCCCCATGTCTGTTCCTCAGTGAGGTGGCTGAAAAGGTGTCTGACCCCAGTTTGGTGGCTATTGAGTGATGGTGTCGCGTTAGGAACACAGAATAATGGACATGAGTATAAATATGCCTCTTAACAACGACGGGACTCGGACCAGTGACTCAATAAGAGATAACGCCATGTATCCATTGCTTGTTTGAGTTCTTAATTTTGACATTAACATTTAACATTTTTGTTCTTAAAAATTCAAAAAGTCTTTAATGTAGCCTAGAAAAAGTTTTATCTATGCCATAGACTTTTCGCTCTGCAAGTAACTTTCTATTGATAATTTCATGGAAAACTTTTTCAAAAGCTAGAAAAATCGCGTCTACTGGAAAATTATTGTCTACCGAACCAAAGATATTAGGAGCGCAAACTCAAGTTGAGAAAAAAACCCAAGTTGTGTAGCGTGGAATGGACCTTTTCGGATAACGAGCTGATTTTTCATGAAAAATCCGAAATGACGAAACACTTCATTTTTGAACTAACCATTTATGTTCTATGAGCTTGCATGTAATGTATATGAGAGAGATAGGTAAGTGTATATTCTACAGTTACATAATGCCCCGCAAGCCGCCTGAAGGGCGTGTGGCGGCGGCTTATTCGGTTCCTCCAAGACGCCACTTCTAAATAGAGGTGTTGAATTAGCCATTTTCTAGTAATTTGGAATACTTTGGCCTCTTTAGCACTTCTTAAATATGACACATAGATATACGCGTTGGTATTTTTTCAACCCCGGACGATTTATTTGAGGTAACGTTTTTATGAAAGCAGAAGTGTAATCCAGATGGAATTATTACAAAGTAGAATGGAATGCGATATTCGTTCTCACTCATCCTTTTCCACTTAGTATATACCGAGTAAATGAGAAGAGAAATATAGGAGGGGTTAGAAGTCAAGGACAAAGTACGAAGAAATTTTCGGATGACCTACCGTTAGCCAGGCAGTCGAAAACGAGATTCCGAGCCTCTTGTAGGATCCATCATAACGTTACATTCAATCAGTAGACTACTTCTAACAATAGTATCGGTATGGTGGACCATTAAGAAACCCAATTAAAAATAACCCATGCAGGAAATTATGTTAAGCACACACTTCCTCAATCTTACCTGTAAAAACTCAAAGATATTTTAAGTCGAAATAGTATCATCGTTGCATCAAATATTCTTCGAATTTCATTGATAATTCTGCCGTTATTGATTCAATACTAATGATGAGTTTGCAAGCGAAATCGACATTCTTAATTTATCGTAATAACAGAATAATTGCGCAAATTCGAGTACAAACTACCAAAGATAAGTCAGAAAAATAATTGGGAAAGAAAACTGGAAGTAATAAGATGTATGGATAGACTATCTTTCTACAAGCAATCTATCTACAGCTCAAATTATTTCACATGGAAAGAACATTACGCCGGAAAGCAAAGACATGGAAAGAATATGACATCAATGTCTATACACGTAGCAAACTAGGCTATTTGAATCGTTTTTCTAAGCGCACTTAATTGCGAGGCATAAATGGCAATACGGGAATTGAAATCATACAAGACCTTGAGGCTAGATATCATTTCCGCGGACCTTACTAATAATAATATATTAATATATATGGAGAAGAAAGTTTTTCTGGGTTACTTCGTGAAATTGTCAGGAGGGTAATTCAGCTGGAAGATTTTCTCAAAGTGGAGTTAGTAGCATCACAAAAAATAGAAGATCAGTCATTGGTGAGGGCATAGAAACAATAAATTTGATTTCGTATACAGCCGAAGTGGTATGTAGAACCATAATAAGAGGATGGAGAGAAGAACAAATGATTATTTAGGAAATGATCAGTTTGGGTTAGGAAGGAAGAAGACACGTATAGTGCCCAGAAGTAATGGGGACACTATTATAAAGAAACATATTACATTCAGATTGCAGTAAACTGAGTAGAATTAATGAATGTACTATAGGAAAAGGAGTAGATTGCAAGGATAGGGACTTGTTCGTAACCCTGAACATGTTCAGACTTAATGTATAAATGGCGGATGGACAGTGTTAGGAAGAGTCATCCAGTGTTTTCAAATGCATAAATAGATGAAACGCTACCATTGGGCATGAGAAATAGGAATGAATATTGTTGAAGAATTCATAAAACCATTTAGAGTTGAGGATGATCAAGTTTTAGTTTTCCAGTCAGCCAAGGACGCACTAGTATCAAGTATTGCAGGGTGCATTATAAAATCAATGTGATACGCATTGGACGAAGAAGAACGTAAAAAAACGTAATCAGGCTTTGAAGGAGAAATACTAATTTCAAAGTGAAAACAAGACTAGAGCTTCTAGAGTGGTTTATATATCTTGACAGTAGATGGTCAAAGTAGTAGGGAAACAAGAAGAAGAATAGCCAAGGGAAATAGACTTTCACAAGGAAATTACACGGACGTTGAGCAAGGATGTTAAGAAAAAAACTCGTTGAATAATAAACACAGGGTCTATCCCAAAAGTAGTAGGACTGGGTCGATAAAAAAAATTATTGCCAGGATTTATATGTGTACATTCACTCAAAAATCTTCGAATCAGTACCCTTGTGCGTCCAATCACCGCTGCCGGCGGGTTTTCCACGCCTCGTAAGCCTTCTGGAAGACGGCACCCCGAATACTGCTAAGCTCCCTCGTCACGGTCCGTTGTAACGCTTCCACCGGGCCAAGGTGACGTCCTTTTAGCATGGATTTGAGGCAGGGAAGCGGAGGAATTCTGGTGGGGTATTGTCTATAAAATTTGGATCCTCACTCACATGGTCGAGAAGTTCTTGGCAGATCCGCGGGCGAGTTTCCTTTTGTTCCTCCGTGAGCACTCGCGACACCAACCTCTCACACATTTTTTTCATGAAAAAGGTGAGTGCAAGGAAGTGCATGTTTTCGGTCCCCAAGGGATGCAGGTCGCTTTTAGGGATGCCAAGTTCATCAGAAACCATGCAAACACTTATTTGCGATCCCTGTCACACACAGCCTTCACTCTTGGAAGATGTTCGTTACTTTTAGAGGTTTAGGTGTCCTGAGCGTTCGGCATCTTCAACATCTTCTCCACTCCGTCGGAACAACTTTTGTCACTAAAAAACCCCCGATCTAACTATGGTGTTATAACCATAAGCTGTCCTGAGCATCTCATGAGTCTCTTTTCCGGTTTTACCCAGTGTCACGCAACACTTGATGGCGTAGCGCTGATTTAATAACCAGTTCATAACGGAGCGTAACGAGGTCACGTTATGAAGGTTTAGCAAACGAACGATCCGCACTCCGCAAAGGCAGGGAGCCAACTACCACAGGCCTCCAGCCTTTCCTGAAACACCCCTTTCTCGAATCCAGCTAGAGAAACCGCCGGCCATTCATCCGTCCATCCGGGGAAAAATAGTCGTACTACTTTTGGGATAGACCTTGTATATCCTAAAATAACCAATATTCCGAATCAAAATTATCACTAAACTGAACAAAAGTACATGCATGGAAATAACCAAGAGTCAGAAAAGGTTTCATTTGGGTAGTATTTTAGTGAATCAGATTTCCATAAACCAAATCCAAGAGGGAAATAAATGCCTGCATGCCTTTTAGACCTTACCCAAAGTTATCGACAGAGATCGGGAAGTCATCATAACATACAATATTGCATAATTTCAAAAGAGTAAAAACCATGAAAATTAGACTGGATAATGGCCGGGAACTAAACGAGACTGAAATGAAACAGGCCTTTCAAAGAGCTTTGGGATGGCAACTTGGAAGATGAGGTTCACTCAAGGGCAGTGGAGGAAAGACAGCAAAATATCAATAGTGAGTGTGTCGCAAAACGTCAAAACTAGAGCATATGAAACTGCTAGATATTGAAGCTGCCTCCAAATTCTTCCAATCAAAATGACGAAAGTAGTAGGGGTATACGTAGTAGAATTTCGTTAGACGAAAAAGATTTCACAACGGGGAGGGAAGTGATGACAGGGACTTTGAGTAAGGGTGTTAAGAAAAGGCACATTAAACTCTGCTATGGAAAGTAGTTGTGAACGGCGCTGAGACATGGTCCTTTAAAATTATAGATGCAAATATGGAGGCTTTTGATATGTGGTGATGGAGAGAAGGATGGAAATGATGAAATGGACAGACATGAAAACAAATGAAGTGGGGGAGGATATGGAATTGTTGGGAGAAATCCAAAGGAGACAGAAAGATGAAGTCAGAGCATTTTGATTGGCAATGGGATGTTGAAGACTGTGATAGAAGGGAGAACATTAGGCAATCGAAGAACGGGTAGAACTAGGATATGAATATTGGACGGCAGGAAGTACAGAGAACTGAAGAGTTTATTATGGTGTCCGGTCACGTGACAGATTGTATTTTGGTAGGATAGTCAAGTAAATGTATCATTGCATCGTTGTGCCATAAAGGCTGTGTCCAAGCAAAACCTATGTTAACCGGTAGAATACCATCAATAATAATAATTAAGACACAAAACAAACAATCTGTCAGCAGAATTCAAATGAAAAGAACTCAAATGATGGTTTGAAATAACTTCTAGTGCAAAACAAGGAATCGTGATAACAACATAACTTAGTTAAAACAGTCATATGAGAGATAAGGGTGGATACAAGGCAGGTATGCTGATTTTACACATTCTTCTACACGCCGACATTGTAACATCTTCAATGAAGATTCAATAAGATCTGAAGAATACCCTGAATAAAAATTGGTAACAGAAATGAAACTGAGGGTATACGCCAATTAAACTAAAGTACTTATATTTAATATGAAGTCTGGGAAGAATGATACCATGGCGACGGTATATAGTATATTTAATTATCAGTATTAGGGTATTAGCTTAGGATAGGGTTTTTGGCTGATCCTGACACTGTACCCTCCTTAATCTCCACCATAACACAAATAATCATTGAACCTAACTTTTTGTATTGAAATAACTCATTCTTTAGCTCTGCATACTTTCTACCTCCCTTAATTTATTCCTCTAGTTTTCCTTCTAAAATTTCTCCTCTCTATTACCGTCTTCAGCATCCCATTGTCTCTCAGTATCCCTTGCATCCGCTTGTCCTGCAGTTTTCGGATTAATCCCAACAGCTGTCTCTCATCTTCTACCATAGCCATAACTTCATGTTTATTCTCCTTTCAGCCCATTTTATTACTTCCGTTCTTCTCCACAAAGAACATCTCCACATCTCAAAGACCTCAAATATGCACATCTCCTCTTGTCTCAATCACCTTGTTTCTGAACCATACAAAACTACTCTACACTGAGGGTAAGCATCGTAAAAGTTGAATAAATGTATGCCTATGCATATCTTCGCATATGATAAGTATGTTTTGATAAAAAGCGAGCGAATTCCCTCTAAAACCGCACTGGCAGTGTGAGGAGCACATGCAAAATGAATGTGCATACACAGATTGGCATAATTCGGCGACCTTCGTGCCAATACTACACCGAAGTCCATTCGAAACTCGAATTTCCCGTTTTCAGTAGGGCCGATTCATCATGTGATAAACAACACCAAACGTGAAATGATCTCACAAAGAAAAAGGGCATTGTTCCCAAAGAGAATTATTTCTCTCTAATCGCATTCCAGATTCGAATATCCACTTTCTGAATTTTTTTAATTCGACCCATTTCCTTATTTTTATCTCAATTTCTTGATTAACTAAACAATTTTAGACTTTTTACCGACTTTCGTCACTAAATAGCCACTCTGGTCTGCGATAAAAAGATTGGAATCGCAAAAAAATGTACTCCTTTCCACGTGGTTGTAACGAGGGGAAATTTAGGCACCAAAGATGGGTATTAATGGAGACTAATACCGTTGGTGATGGAATATTTCGGAAGCATTACGGTGAAAATAGGATAGATGGATAGAGTGAGGGATGCGTGGGCCGTGAAAGCAAGTGTGCCTGGCTCACCGGCAATAGATAAAATATGAAAGAGCGCTTGTGCTCATACAAACACATCAATACGCCCAAGGAAGCCAAAGGACCCCGAAAAAACCTCATACCAATAATTGGAGAACGGGGGAATAAAATTGAAGAGCTTGGTATGGTTAAGGTTACCCGTTATCTCCGGTTCTTTTCAAAATATATACCGAGGAAATGTTAAGGGTATCATGGGAAGGGCTCTTAAGCTGGGAATAAAATTGGCCAATCAGATGATTAAGCCAATTTGGTTTGCAGATAAGCAAGAGTTAGTCTGACAGCGGAGAGATTGCAGTTATTGTTCAGTTCTTTCAAAGAAAAATGCGTGCGGTAAGAAAATGAAACCGGAGTAAAGAGGTTCTTCAGAGGTAGGAAAGCTTAAGTAAAACGTATAAATACATGTAAATAAAATGGAGCTTAGCGGTTCATGTATTTTGATAATATTTCAGTAGAAATAATCATAGTAGTAGTTGGGACATAAGAGACATAAGGGGAAGAACTGCGTTACCTAAAGTAGCATTTACAAGAATATAAGGATTCATAACAGTTAAACTGAGTAAGGTTGTGAAAAAAAATTATAAAAATTTTAATTTGGAGCGTAGTGCTTTGCGAAAGTGAGACTCGGTCTTGGAGAGGCCAGAGAACGAACGTAGATTGGAGAAAAATTGTTGTCTCCGGCGTAACTTTATGGAATTTGCATAACATATTGAAATGAAATGAAATAATTTACTTTGTAATTTCTCACACTTTATTTAAAAACACGATCCAGGTTTTGACGTTGAACGTCATCATCAGGCCAGATGATGATGTTCAACCGAAATCTGGGTCATATTTTTAAATAAAGTGTGTGAAATATCAAAGTCAATAATTTCATTTCATTTGAATAGATTAGAGAATTTTGAGATACAGGCATGGAAAAGTACAGAGAAAATAAGTTGGGCCGAGATGAAGACAATACATGAAGTTTTGTTGGCAAGTAGAGGAAGTTACCAAAGGGAAAATCCAAAAAGTGGCAGAGAAAGCGATTGGAGAAAATACTGAACGGTATTTATATGTTGAAGTCCATAATAGAAGAGAGCGTTGGACAAGCGGAGTAGAGAAAGGAAGGGAATAGGCTTTTTAGACAGCATGAAGACAGGTAGAGGATCGATTCCTTGTACAAGAGAACTTTTGTCCTGTTCGATATCTACAACAATCCACCTTCCCTGCTGGCCTCTTGCATCCGTACTTAATGTTTTAAACGCGAGTACTTACATCACGCACACACATAAGGTACTGACCCCTAGCCAACTGAAAGGAAACGAAAAATCTTCGTGTGGTCAGCGCTGGTTGGTCGCGAGGAAGAGATTTAACACGGGAAGACGTTGGAGAAGAGTCAAATGGAAAAGGAATGGGAAGAGTGCAGTTTGTGCGGGACGGGGTTGGAGAAAGGGGAAAAGGAGAGATGAGATGAAAAAACAGACGAAGCGAATGAAAGGGATTTCTGCAATGACACGAGGAGACGAGAGAGAGAGATAGCAGCGGGGAAGAGCACGGGGGTTGGCGCTGGAAGGGTGGGAAAGGGGCTCCCGGGCCAGGAGAGACGGGAAGTTGGCGCATGTGGGCGGTCGGAAAAGGAGTAGAGTGTGCGGGTGGAAAGGAAGAAAAAAGGAAAGCAGGGAAGGCGACGGGGAACAGGGAGGAATTTAAGGTTGGAGACGCCCCAAGGGTGTTCACTGAAGATCCCATTCCCCTTTGCTTGAGCTGCGAATCGCGTAGGGAGAAGAATGATCCGAAATCAAATTTATCCATCCCCCACGTGGAAAGGATTTGCCCAATTTCCAATGGGGACACTTGAGTTCCAGGATACTGTGAAGCCGATGGGGGAAAATAGATCTACAGATGCGTATTTCATGCGCAGATCAAATGGAACACTCCCACTGTAACGCCAAATGACTTCACCATATAAGTCATAGAAATCATTCACCAGTAGTTAACCACGGTCCTTACTCTTCCATCATATACTATGTATGTATATGTGTGTATGTGTATGTATGTGTATGTGTATGTATATATATATATATATATATATATATATATATATATATATATATATATATATATATATATATATATATATATATATATATATATATATATATATATATGTATATAGTATATATACGAGGGTCATCCGGAAAGTAGTACCCGTTCGTGCCGCATGAAGTGCTGACGACGCGAGTAGCCGCTGGACGAGGTCAGATAGCTTCAGTGGCTTGTCTGCCTTCTCTGAGCCAAGTTGCGTGACGCTAGCATTGCCTGTGTTGTTTCTGTGATTGTTTACAATGTTTAAAAAAATTGAGAACGCCGCCAGTTGTGAAGTGAGGGCAGTGATTAAATTCCTCAATGCAAGAAACGTTCGCCCATGTGATATTCATCGCCAATTAAAGGAGGTGTATGGAGACAATGTAATGGACGAGTCGTCTGTTCGGCGGTGGTGTCGCAACTTCAACATGGGGAGGGGGAACACACACGACGATGAGCGTTCGGAGAGACCGTCTGTCATTACAGACCAACTGGTGAGCTCAGTTGACGAATTCGTGAGGAACGATCGGCGCGTCACAATTGATGACATCTGTGAGCATTTTCCCAATGTTTCTCGAACAATTGTTCATGAAATTGTTAAACACCATCTGCATTATGCAAAAATTTGTGCAAGATGGGTCCCTCGCGTATCTCAATGAGCTGGCGGCGAAGGACTATGCAGCAGGAATACAGAAACTTGTCACACGTTATGACAAATGCCTTAATTTGCTTGGAGATTATGTTGAGAAGTAGTTTAAAGTATCCTCTTTCAAATAAAATTTTTTATGTTTGTTAATATTTACTTTTGTGTCTTTATTTCACGAACGGGTACTACTTTCCGGATGACCCTCGTATATGTATATATACATATAAAATTATAAAAAATATTTATTTATTTATATAATTATACATACATAAGTATATATGCATATAATTATACATGGACACACACACACACACATATATATATTTATATTTATATTTATATATATATATATATGTGTGTGTGTGTGTGTGTGTGTGTGTCCATCATAATTTTCCTGGGAATGATAATTTAGGTGATTTCCCGTCGATTCCTCAAAAAAAATATATGTACATATATAATTATATACATATAATTTTGTTATATATATTTTTTTTGAGGAATCGACGGGAAATCACCTAAATTATCATTCCCAGGAAAATTATGATGGTCACTAACGAGATTTTGAGTCATAGCAACTACGGGACTCGGCCCAATCGGCCGTGTGTCGTGCCCGGCAGCGGGAGAGGCAAGGCTTCCGTGGTCGTCATCTCACGAAACTTTTGCAAATGAAAACCGACAGCAGCAGAACAGATGACGGAAAAGAAGAGGGCCAAATTAGTTAAAATAGGAACTTGCAACGTTAGAACTATGTGGAGGACAGAAAAATTAGACAATATTAGTCGAGAGATAAAAAGGGTAAATATAGATATTTGAGGTTTATGCGAGGCAATCTGTAAGGATATCGGGGATTACTAGGGTGATAGTTAAAGTGTTATATACAGCGGAGGGGACGAGAGGCAACAAGGGGTGGCCATAATATTGAATAAATAGATAGAAAGAAGTGTAGCAAACATAGAACAAGCAACTTACTAAGTCTTCCGGCCAGATTCCTTTCTCATAGATGCCACATTTTCCTAAATATTTTCCTTCCACATTTTCCTAAACCTTTTAGTAGTTCCGCGGGAATGTTGTCCACCCACGCGGCTTTATTTGATTTCATCTCCCTTAATGCCCTTTCTATCTCTTCGTCGAGTATCCCTGGACCTAAGCTATCTTCCTCTGCGTCATGTTCTCTTTCTACGACTATACTCGTTGGCCTAAGTTCTTTAGCATACAGTTCCTCTATATATTCATTCCATCTCTCTTGGATATTTTCTATTTTAACTATTATCTTACCCGCCTTATCTCTAGCTGTTAGTTCCCGAGAGTTAATTAACCTTGTTGTTATCATGAGTACTGAAGATGGTGGTATCTTTCGTGTTTTTTTTTAAATACTGCACATACTTGAAAAGTGTTACCGCGAAATTAGGACATTTTGCGATTGATACTTCCGAATTAGTCTATGTGATGCTTTGGTACATCTCCATCCAAGACCCATCATCCAAGGAAAAAGAGCACCGCTATTCCGAACTGTATATTTCATTCACAAAAGAAGAACTCTACCTTCCCCTAGCACAAATCAAGCTTTGAGGCACGAGCTGTGGAGATAGAATTTAACGGCCAAGTTCTCGGGCACAAGTAAACCAAATCTGTCCTCAGGTAAGGGATCCGCCCATTTTCCTTCACACACAACCTTTATAGCACCAATACACTTAAGCGATGAAAAAGACAAGATGCGGGCGGAAAGGAAGGTTAGGGAGGAGGGAGTGAAGTTCCATTTGATGTTCGAGTGGCTGCTGGTAGCAGGATGAAGAAATGAGGGAAGATACAATTCGTGGCACACTATAGAGAAGAGAAATTACTCACACGTATTTTTAAGTGCAGGAATATTAATAATATTTCTACATTTATAAGTATATGTATTTAATATATATATATAAATATTATTACATTTTTGGAGAGATAATAAGCGTGGGAGCGAGGTGAGGAGCTAATGAGGGGATATGGGGAGAGGGAAGAAGTTCTGATAAGCGGACATGCTTTACGTAGGGGGCGATTGGAAGTAGAGGAAATGTTTCCGGGGGGGTGCCAAAAGGTTGGTGGATTGCAGAATGTTTCTGCAATTAGCGGGTTGTCTGCATGTGATAGAGAGGCATTGGGGTAGTAGATATAAGGCAGCGTTATTATCGTGTAACATCGGAAATAGTTCTTAAAGAAAGGTTTCCAGTTAGTGCTATCCGAGGAAATAGGTGGTGCAACGGTTGAGTCCTGCGTCAGATACGGGGGTGTGTTTCGGGGGTGGTGCGTAAGGATGAGTGGAGCGGCGGATTTTCTTTTGCTGGAGATTTTCTTGGTAACTGCATCTGTGAAGTGCATTTTGTAGATTATGAAGGTATTTATTTAATTAGGCTGTGGTATTGCAAATCCGGATAGAGAGAGAATTTGGTATCGAGATTCTGGTGTGCGTAAGAAGACAGCTGGTGAAGTGTAAGTATTGCTAATTGTTAGTGGGTTTGATATGTACTAAGGTAGAGGATTTGTAACTGTGAAGTAAGATGTCCGTGTCAAGAAAGATGATGGTGGAGCCTTAAATGGCAGAAGTGAATTTAACAGCGAAGAAAATGAAGACTTAGTAAAACGTAGTAGTTGAGAAAGTAACAGGAACTTTGCAATTTAGCATATTGCACTGTGCCGTGCACCATTAGTTCTTGCCACAAGGATTTTGCTGATTGTTTGTATCAATAAAAATTACTATTAATAAGTCCAATGCCACTTTCGTGAAACAATACGAAAAAACGCTCGTATTTGCGCCGAAACATTTCATGGCTTTAGTACCACCACAATAGTGTACCTGCTCACACTACTCAGTACTTTTCCGTGAATTTTTAGCCAAAAACAACGCCGTAATGATCTACCAGCCTCCATATTTGACAGAAATGTCCCCATTTGGCTTTTTTTCTGTTCTCAAAAATAAAGAAAATCTTGATACCCGCATAGATGAGATTAAAAACGCATCTCTGAGAGACCTAAAAGCTACAGCCAAATATCAAAATCCAGAAGTGTTTCGATGACAATATAAAGCACTGGCATAATATAATAATATTTAATGGGGATTACCTATAAGGGGATAACGCTGATAAAGACGAGTAATTCAAATGCATTCAAAGGACTCAATTTCCCTATATTTAATGAACACACCTTCGTAGTAAGACACCCATGGGATGAAGCAGAAAAATTCACCAACTTTTCCAGTGAAAACAATGAAATAAGATGTAACTAGTTCAACTAGAAAAATAGAGAATTCAAAAAGTGAAGAGACTTCATGACTGGAGATTCCGCGATGTGAAAAATAGCTGATGATGAATTTGATGTGATACGCAGCGTTGTTGCTGTTCGATAACCTCTTCTTACCCCCGTGTAATGAAGGGAGGAAGGGAGGTTTTTCTTCTTGTGGCTGAAAAGATGAATGGAAGACATAAGTTGGATTGGAAGCAAGAAAAACGAAGAAGCGTCAGGCGTTGTTGGTGAGGAAGCAACCATGGGGAATTGGAAGGAAACGGAGAAAGGACGGAAATGGAGATGCCATTAACATGGAGGAAATGCCAGTGTAACCCCTGTGATAGGGGAAGGAACTTTATGTAAACGGGAAAAATAAGAGGGCACTTTGTATGCCGTCCCGTGGTGATTTGGGATTAGAAGAGGATGTGAAGAAGAAATTATGTTTCGGCAAAAGACGTTTACGTTGTGGAAAAAATAATGTAGAAGCTGATGGCTATGCGCCACAGTTTTCACAAACCGCACATAACCTTCCTTGATTCTTCGAGTAACGGGACGCAGTGCCTATGACGATACACACAGCCATAATAACTCCGGAAGATTTCGGAAAAACTCCATTTTCAAATGTGACTCAACTGAAAAAATGTATGGCAGCCGCTGAAGAAAATGCCTCTGCAGTGGGAATGAAACTACGAGATCTTTAAGCTTCTGAACAAATACGTTTCGGCAATTCTAAAATATATTGCTAATGCATTTAAAATACACCACCCACACATACTAACCAATAATTTAAATTTGAGGGCACGGATTTCTACGTCAATGAATTTAATAAAGTTCCTTTTATAACATGCAGTAGTGGAGTGGTACCTTAAACATATCACAAATAAAACTCTTTGCCGAGCCAGGTAATTAGCTGAAAAATTTGCCACCCATAAGTTTAAAATAATTCTGGCTATTGCCGATAGTAAGAAACCTCAACCTTCAATATATTTAACGGTTTTTGGTTATGGATGTCTGTCCTCCGTATACGAGAATTCGTATTGACCTACACATCGCACATGTTGTCATAAACTCATTGATTGTACACGTTGAGTCATCGATGGCATAAAGACGTGAGCATTGAAATTAAGGTCCTAATATGCACATACCATGACTGGACTGGCTATATTTCGGAGCGAAAACACCGTTTAAATTCCGTTGGAGTTTTCCCATAGTATGAGACTATTTTCCAATATGAATGACAATGATAAATGTGTTCGAAAAGTGAATATTGAGCCGGTATATCAAATGAAAAACAATAATGTACCTAGATATTAACTATGCGGCTCAGGAAAATCTTTTAAACAAGATTTATTCATGATGAGGGTAAAAAGGAAACTTTACACTTCCACAATAAAGATTTAATATTTCACGACCATGGTTTCGATGCTGTACATCATCATCAGGTAACATACATCAACATTTTTCTAACTTATATAGTCCGGCTTCAAGAAGAGAGTATGGTAGGGGGAGTAAGGGAGAGGAGAAGGGGTAAGGTAGGGGGAGTAAAAAGTCTTACTCCCCCTACCTTATTCCCTTCTTAAAGCTGGACTATATAAGTTCGAAAAATGTTGATGTATGTTACCTGATGATGATACACAGCATCAAAACCATGGCCGTGAAATATTAAATCTTTATTGTAATAGAGTAAAGTTTCTTTTTCACCATCATCTTGAAGGAATTCCACAAAGTTAAACCTGAAAGTGTAACATTTATTCATGTTCACCCCATTTTAGACGTTACAATCTTGTATAATTGTCAGACAAAAATTCTTTCATTGATGTAATCGATAACCATGATGACAATTTTGGTAGGGATACAAGAAGTAGAATTCTGTTGAGCAAAGAAAGTTTCACACGGTGGAGGGAATTGACAACTGGGACGTTGAGTAAGGATATCATGAAAAAACCATTGAATACTTTGGCGTTGAGCACGGTTTTATACTACTTGGAGGTGGTTAAAGGAATAGATGATATGAGAGGTGATTGGAGCCTTTTGTGATGTGGGAGTGGAGAAGGATGGGGTAAGTAAAATGAACAGAAAGAAAAACAAACGAGGAAGTGGTAAATATGGTGGGGGAAGAGAGGGGATGGTTTATAGAAATCCAAAGGAAGCAGGAAATGTTGATGCAGATTATTTTGATATGCGACGGAATATTGAACGCTGTGATAGAGGAAAGAACATTAGACAATATAGCTAGATAGATAGGTGGATAGATAGATAGATAGCCGTCTTTATTTTTGAGCGAGATTGAGACTATGGAGTCTCTTCTACCACCTAACCCCTAAGAGAGACATTAGACGGAAAATGGTAGGAAAATTGAGCGGATAGAAAGGAGGTAGAATGTGCATGGAATTGAAGCAATTTCTATAGTAGAGTGAGATGCCAGGTAGTGTCGTACTATGCGAGGCTAAGAAATGCAGGCGTGATAAGTGTTTTGCATCAAGAGATCATCATTGCTGTCCGCTTCAAATATGGGTCAAGAGATTAACGGATTGGAATGTAATTTATAACAGACGGTGAGCAAGTTTCCAAAACTCCGAATTTTCCCATTCAATATCAATTCATGCAGGATTCGTCACAAAAATAAGTAGAATAAATCCGGGAAAAAAGATATCGCAGATAAAAATGCGAAAAACTAAAATTCTTCAAAGTTGCACCCTTGTGTATCGGAGCACCGATGCAAGCGTCTCTGCCGGTCGCAGTAAGCTTCCTGTGGGTGTCGACGAGGACTCTTGTTCAGGCATCTCGTCACGACCTCGTTGGCGTTATCCAGCGTTCCAAAATGGTTGCCTTCAAAGCTCCTTTTCATTCTTGGGAACAAAAAGAAAGAAGTCAAGTGGTGCCACATGGGGGCTGTAGGGCAGCGTTGCCCCACCTCATCTTCATCATAAATCTATTATAAAAGGTAGCCTACCAAATAAAAATACTAAGAACTAAGGTTCCATAAAAAAATAAACTACTTTCCGCGGTAAAGACGGCTATAAAGTTATTTCAATCTCGTCATCTCTTTCCGTAATTTTTTCATAGTATCTCCTTAGCGCTCCCTTGTCGAGAAATTATACGATTGCCTGCGCGAATAAATTCATTCCTTCAAAATCCATCTATCTGAAAGACCGACCGAAATCGCCTCAGGGTATAATAATCACAGCTTACGGCATTCCATCAACCACTGATCACACGTCAAGACACTCGAAAGAGCCGGTTTTTCATCCCAAAAAAGCTTTCTTCCCTTCCATTCGCCTCTGACCTCCCCCCTCTCTCCTTTTTTCCCTGGTCCTCACGTCCAAAAAGCGACCTCGTTTCTAAGTTTTCTGCTTTTTCCTTAAAGGAGAATATGGACTAAGGGAGTGAGCGTCGGGAAGAGAGGGGAAGGTAGAGAATTGATCGTCCCCCTTTAGCCGGGATACGAGCCAGAGGAGAAAAAAAAATACAGAAAGGACCCCGAAATGCCAAAAGCGAAGATGGCTCCTTCCTACGTAAGCCTCGGCGCGCACTTAATCTTTGGGGAAGAGGGGAAATAATCCCCCACCCCCCTGCACCGACACGGAGCGAGATTATGGTGGGGGCGGAGGGTGTTGGAAATGGAGAAACTGATGGGGGGGTGGGAAGAGTGGAGGGGATGAAACGAGAGGGGAGGAACTGATAAAATGAAGAGAGAGATAAAAAAAAGAAAAAAAACTGCAACAACGGGAGCTAGGGACTTGAAGCTAGAGAATTTTTTTTTTATGGGGGCGGGAGACTTCTCGGCCTCACCCGCATAACCCCGGCTTTCCTCTTCGCTTTTCTCCTCATTCCGTCCCCGTATATAAACGTCGTCGCCCGCTCGCTCCCCCGAACCAAGCGAAATGGCGCGAAATCAATTGCGAATCCATTCCACACGCTCGGAACGATGTGGAATTCCCTGGGAGAGGCTTTGCGAATCCGGGTGGGACGTCTGAGATTCGAATCGCCCGGAAGGACTGGAGTCGCAGACGAGCCTGGATTCGACGTCGGGAAACCGAAATTTCGAGATTGACCAAAGTCGAAATGAAAGCACTGATAGAGGCGGATGATTGTGGTGAGATGCTCGGTTGAAATCCTTCTTGCTCTTTCGTCACGCCAAGGGAGCAAGTTCGCAACTGAAAAGACGGAGGACAGGCAGGAGTAATCAACCACATTTTGCGCCATGCGGAAATGGGATAAAAATAGATGATTGCTCCATTGAATGGATTCTCCTTCACAAAATGTACGTCCATGTGGGGAGCAAAAAAGAATAATACTCAATCTAAAGGCAGATTTGAATGTAAAAAAGATAAACAGTTGGCGAATGTACACTATGTTGAAATTATTTTACCATAGTCACTCCTTTCCATAGTTCTGCGGTGTTACAACATTTTTAAATGCAGTTGATCTTCTCTGAAGTGTTTCAAAATTTAATTCAGATGATCTTCAAAGAACTGAGTTTAATAGGTAAAATCGTTTTATTTGGGTGTATGGCACTGGATGTTGGGGTAGGAGCGATTACGCAGCAAACACTTTACAACATTAAATTAATTCGAATAATCGGTGTAATGATGTGAAAAAAATAGTAAACACTTTAATATGGAGCGCAGCGCTTAAGGAATGTGACGCATACACTCACTCCAATTATCTAGGGGTAATCCTAGACACGGTTTAAATTGGAGATCACATATTGAACGTATTGTAACTAGAGCTTTACACTTTGTTATGAGAACTCTGGGAAAGAGCTCTAATGAAACAAAGGATTTTGCTTTTAAAAAACTGTTGCTAAGCCTATTTTAGAATACTGGACTTCAGTATGTGATTGTTTTCTTGCCATGGAGATGAAAGTATTGGGGAAAGTTACTAGACTAGTCGCAAGCTATTTCAACGGGAAATTTCATTAGAAAGGATAGCGTAACTGAAATGTTGAAAAATTGGCTTAGAAATCGTTCGACTCAATGAGGGAGAAACCATGCCAGAAGTGCATATAAGAACCTTATATTAGCTGCTGCTAATACAGGGTTCGTCCGGAAAATAAGTGTACTGAGCTCAAGAAAAAAAATGTATTACACTTTTACATATCTTAAGCTAATATTCCTCAAAATAGGACCCTTGTGAGTCGATACACTTGTTCCAGCGGCGTTCCCATTCCTGGAACGCTCCCGCGAAGGCATCATCGGGAACCTCTCGAAGACACGTCGTCACGGCCTCTTTGACGGCGTCCAAAGTTCCTTTCAAACTCCTCTTTATCTTCGGGAACAGAAAGAAGTCCGGTGGTGCCAAGTCCGGGCTGTAGGGCGGGTGTGGCAGCGTTGCCACGCCGTGCTTGGCCAAGAAGTCCGACACGACAAGCGCGGTGTGAGACGGCGCATTGTCGTGATGCAGCCGCCAGATGTTTTTGATCGCTGGCCGGACGCGGGCGACTCGTTTTCGAAGCCTGTAGAGCACTTGGACGTAAAATGCAGCATTTACAGTAATTCGTAGTGGACGACTCCCCTTTTGTCAAAAAAGACAATGAGCATCGTCTTGATCCGAGATTTGCTCATGCGAGCTTTCTTTTGACGGGGTGATGATGGGGTGTGCCACTCCGCACTTTGTCTCTTCGACTCCGGGTCGTACTCAAAGATCCACGTCTCGTCACCCGAAACAACGTTCTCTAAAAAATGTGGATCATTTTTGCAGTGATCCGCAAGTTGTGTCGCGATTTCCAAACGATTGAGTCTTTGATCATCACTGAGCACTTTCGGCACCAACTTTGCACAAATTTTTCGCATCTGTAATTGGTGCCTAATAATCTCGTGCACTCTTGTTTTTGGCACATTACACTGCTCTGCTATCATCCGAACACTAAGACGACGATCAGAGTTCAGTACATCGCGAACTTTTCGCACATTTTCGTCGGTGAGCGTCGTTGATGGGCGTCCAGGCCGTGGTTCGTCGTCGACCTCTTCTCTGCCCTCCACGAACATCTTGTGCCACCGAAAGATCATGTTTCTGGACATGGCTGACTCCCCGTAAGCCTGGTTAATCATACCGACAGTTTCGGTAGACGATTTCCCAAGCTTTACCGCAAATTTGATGGAATAACGCTGCTCCAAAAACTTCGGCATCGCGTTCCGTGACGTGGGTCGAGCGTGGAGGTTCGCGTTAACAGAGCTCCTCACTACACCACAGCTCAGAGCCGACTGCCTTTTTCAGCGTCGCTTGCCAACATACCCCCCTCCAATCGCAGCCCGTCAGAGCGGTGCTGGGCGCGCCTGGAGCGGCGGGAAAAAATCAGTACACTTACTTTCCGGACGAACCCTGTAGATGCCGCATGGAGAGATATTACAGAAAATCTGTACTATCTGGGGAGGAAAGACCATATTTTTAATATAAAGCCGCGAAGGTATTGTGCTAATATTGGAAAATATTTGATTTTAAATTGCGGGATAGGAGATTGGAATACTCTACCCATGAGAGTCCTAGAACCCTTCCCAAGTAACATTGGGGAGTTTATGACAAGGATGAGGAAAAATTGGTTGAAATTTTTGGGGAAATATGTGGTACATGTGTCGGAATTTATTTTTTAATTCTCGCATGAGTAATATTTGTATCACTTCTTTCTTGCCGCCTAAGTTACTATCCGACCAAATGGTCGACTTGAAGCTATCGTATTTATAATAATAATAAATGCTCTCTGAGGAAAGGGTATGAGCGTGATTTGGAGGAGTTTGAAACCAGTCGGTGTGACGGCGAATAGCAAAAATAAGTGAGGCAGAGAGGAAGGCAAACGATGAAGTCTTATACAGGATGGGCGAAGGGAGGAAGTTGCTGGGAGAAATCAAAAAAAGGCAGAGAAAGTGGATGGAGGAAATATTGAGAGGCAGAGTGCATTTATGATGCATGACGGAAAGGAAAATGTTGGGTAAGCGGGATACAGGAGGGGGAAGAGAGGAAGTCTTTAACATAGGACTACGGTGGGCAGAAGTCACGAAATAATGTAGGGAAAATAAAAATGAAATTTCCGTTATACGTAAATGATAATGGTCACAAGGAACCATATAATAGGCAGAAACTTAATAGACCGAATGCTTTGAAGGAAACTTCATTGAGTTGTGATCAAAAGCTGTGTAAAAGGAATCATTTAGAAGAAGTATTTGATTATATCAGTGTGGGATTCTACATCTCCTAATATTTTTCGGTTGTCTACACTAAGATTTAAAAATATATATAAATTTCAACTCTATAGCAAATAGGCAATGTCAAGCACGATTAAACCTTTCTATAAACCTGGACTACAATCTTTGTAGCTATTAGGGACTCCTTTGTAGCTAAATAGAAAATGTAAATAGAAAAAAAAAAAAAATATATATATATATATATGCATATGCATATATATATATATACACAAATATATATAAATGCATATGTATATATATATATATATTCTATTTATATATATATACCAGTTTCCCCTCTCTCCCCAGCTCTTCACTGTCATCGTTTTAATCATTCAAAGGAGTTTCCTTTTTAGCACCAGCCGCGGAGTGACAAGTGGACGGAAAAGTGGAACGAGACCATAAATTCGAGAGAGAGAGAGAGATGGAGACCTCTCTTTATTCAGAAGGCAAAGTGCCGCCGGCGGGAGATCTAGCAGTCTGCCGTTGGCAAACGGAACGACTTAGATTAATGGCGCTCGGCTGATAAATTCCCTTCCCTCCGGACTGTCCTCCGCCTGAAACGATCTCCGCTCGCGAAGGGTCCCTCCATTGCAGAGACCAATGTAGTCATCCTTCCGAGGAAGGGTAACTGGACGCGGTCACCGACTCGTGAGACTTTTTTACCCTCCAATCGTCCAGTGACCGGCTATTTAAAAGTTTACGGCAAGCGGAGGCGCTTATTGTTAAGGTATCATACCGTTTAGGGTATGTTTTGGATGGCCGGAGAGGCAAAACACCGGGAGAGTACAAAGCATCTCCTAACAAAAAAAGCACAACCTGGCATCCGACACTACAGTAAAACCCTTTATCAATTCCCCATTTTACCTTCCGGCCTTTGTTCCGTCTAACATGCCAATTCCATTCCTATTCCTGCCTCGCTTGCCTAACCTTCTCCCATTTATAATATCACAGTTTTCAGTAATCCATCGCCGATCAAAATTCTCCGTATCCAACCATAAGCTCCCAAGATTTTCACTAACATCTTATCTGTTTAATTATATCAGCTTCAAAACATTTTTTAAATCAGCGACTCCTGACTTTTTTACTTGAATATAGCATTTTAAATAAATATTAATGAGAGAGAATCTACAATGTTCTCCTCGGAAAAGTTTATCCCCTATGTGTAAGTATCTAGCCAGAGAAAATCCGCTAGATTCGTTAAAAATTGTTATGATAAGAACACAAGTGTGACAGACCTCTTAGGGGATTTAGGCTGGGAACCACTTGAAGTACGGAGAGAACAAGCGAGGTTTAGACTTTTAGAAAGGTTCCGAACCAACGAGTTTAACTATGACACTGAAGGAATTATAATGGCCCCACACTACTTAGGTAGATGAGACCACAAAGATAAAATAAGGGAGATAGATTCCAGTACAGATAGATACAAATACTCATTCTTTCCCCGAACAATAAGAACTCATAATAGTAAGAAACCAAAGTCACTTTAGAAATATTAAAATTATTGAATTTACAAGTCGGAACAAAATTAAACATTGCAAAGATGTTAGGTATACTTTCAGGTGCATGTGTATGTAAGATGTAGGTTGAGTGTTTGCATATGTGTGGGGTGTAAGTGTTCTTGCATGAATGTATGCCATGTGTTTTTTGTGAATGTATGAATTTGTGGTTCTTGCATGCGGTTTTTTTTCTTTTCTAAATTACGGGTGGGGGTCCTAACACCCCCCGCCACACGCCCTTGCGGCGGCTTGCGGGGTATTAAGTAGATGTAGATATAGATCTTGTACTCGTAGATATGTCTTGGTTCATATGTGTGTAAAAGTACGTGCATATACCATTATTATTATTATTATTATTGGCTATCTACCGGATAAGAGGTTTTTTGATGGACTATGATTATGCGACTGTACAACGATAATTATTTTGCCTCACCAACCAAAACATCTGCCATCTAACACTGCAACAAACCACTCTTCAATGCCACTTACTTCTTTCCTCCCATCACTCCGTCCAATACTCCAATCCTATTCCTTCCATTTCATCACTTGCTTGACATTCTCCCCTCTAAATCACAGTCTTCAACATCCCATTGTCTACACAATGCTCTGCATTCATTTTCCCTGTCTCCTTTGCATTTCTCCCAATCATCCTCTCTCCTCCCCCACCATTACTATCACTTCCTCGTTTTCTTTTCCTTTCCGTTGATTGCACTATACTTTTAATATACTTCTTCACACCCACAATTTAAAAACCTCTACTCTACGCCTACCATCTTGCTTCAACAACATTGTTTCCGATCCGTTAAAAAAATATTACTTAAGTTGACAGTAAAAAAATAAATAGAATTCGGCGGAGCTATTAATTTCAAGGAAAAAGGTTAGCCGTCCATTTGAACAGTTGTGATGAGTATAATTATAAATGGAGCATAGAAAAGAAAGGAAATCGAGTGCGAAAAAATTCCCTCGATAGCTGTCTTAAGAATCGAAAAAAAACGGTGTTCCGAAATGTATGGAGCAATTAGCATATTATGTTCCACGGCAATGTTTTCAATATTCTTCCCCAAATACTCTAGTGCTAGATTTCTGTCATAAAATTCCTCCTTTTTAAAGTCTGCTAGGCTAGCTGAATTCTCCTTCTAATGCTCCCTGCTACTTTAACCATCTTCATCCACAACACTTCCAAGGTACGTAAACTGCTCCACCTACGCCATTTTATGCTCTCTGATGTTAATGTTTACCTCCTCCGGCGTTTGAATTTTTCAAAATACTTTCGGGATTGTAATCGATGAGAGACCTAGCGAAGGAATTTTATTTTTTTTTATTGCCAGGCGCCGCAAGGACTTTGCTGGGATACGGAAACACAGACAACTCCTCCCCGCGGTACTCTAAACAAATGCATGCCTCGATTCGTAAGCCGAGCCGCTAGAATAGGTAAGTATATTTTACGGAAAAAATAAGAAGCAAAATCAAGTCCCTCTGGGAGTCCTAAATTCCAACCGACTTTGCGGACGAGCGTAAATGAGTGTTTCAATAAAATTCCGCATGTTGGACGCATTGCTCAAACCTGAATTCTCTGCACACAAAAATGGGGCATTATTAATTATTTTTTAATTTTTCAAATTTATTTAGTTCCTTTCCAGCAATCACCAAGGTGTTTGGCAGGGGGTGATTACACACCAGACTACCCTTGACCCGAAACACATTTCCCACTAGCGCGGTCGGACAAACGCTATTTTATTCTGATCCCATATTGCTCGCGGGAAAAATGGCATCTTCTATCTATCTGTTCTGCACTTACTCTCAAGAATTTTGCTAAAACGATCTCTCCTATCATAATACTTTGGGCTAATAATACATTTTCAACATCATTGCTAAAGAGATATCCTTACGATTAATGCAAGAGGTCCAATCTGTAATTTAGCCTTCACTCCTTAAATTATTCCCAAAATAGATCCTCTAATAATCTTGATGCACTACTCAGTCACATAAAAACGTTTCACGAATCTAGCTCCAATGCATCGGGATCGTGCCTACTCAGCAAGTAATTAAACGACGACAGAATAAAAGACTATATACAATTTTACAACCAATGTAGACAGTTGAAACAAGTTAACATTAAATTTGGAAAAAGAAAAGTCAATCTTTCATGGGAGAAGAAAGCAAAGTGAAATAAATTGTCAACACCTACCAGTTTTAATAATTCATTCACACAAATAATTCCACCCACGAAGGGTATGTTTTGGACGGATAATAACGACTATTCTAGGCATCACGAGAACTCACACTTAGGTTCCCAACATCCTTTCTATCTAAATTTCTTCCAAAATTCTGCCTAACTTCATGGTGTCAAATAACTGTGACTACACTCTTCCCTTGTCCACCCCGCTGTTTTAACATTCTCCTATCTATCACGAACTTCAGCATATCACCACCACTCAATATATCCTCCAGCTACTTTAACCTGCCTTTTTGGGATATCATCCAGCAGATTACTCTCTTCGCTAGCCATTTTTAAAACTTTATAATTTTCCTCCTCACTGCCCAAATTATTTTCTCAATTCTCCGCCTTGCCCACGTCTCAAAAGCTTTGAACCTATGCTCATCCGCATATAGTCTTAAATGCTAAGTCCAATATCCATGGGGATCGAGATGGTGCGGGGGCTATCGTACTGGCTTCCCACCCAGAGAGCCCGGGGTTGAAATCCCGGCGGTGTTGAATATTTTCAGTGGTATCTCGATCCCTACTTAGGGTGCTTGTGGAGGGCACTTTGAGTGAGTACGCCGTGCGTCGGATGGGACTTTAAGCTGCGGACCCCTTGGCGCCTTTCCTAAAGAGTAGGCTAATGCCGACGACGAGTATCTCTCCACCCTTCATCCTTTCCTGTCCATTCCCTATGGCGCAAATGACCTCAGCTGCCGGTCGCCTCCCCTAAATACTACTACTACCAAAAAAGAGATAAAGCACTATTCTCCAAGTCAAAGTATTCACTAATCTATTCCTTACGTTTTATTCTAAAAGGTTAAGAGAGTATTCCCTCTCGCTTACCAGTTCCGCGTGACCTGCCTTGGTAGTGGTGGCGGTTTATCGTTTAAGTGGTGACTGTTCATTCTTATTTCGTTCTATTCAATACACCCGAGAACTTCAATGGTGATTAAAAATTTCTTGCTCAAAACTTTGTGTAACACTACTTGTGGGTAACACTCGTTCAAATTTAAGTTTGCTCCTAAAATGTATAAGAATTTGCAGCGCCATGCATGTATTTTCAGGAATTCGGATAGGAAGTTTTTTCTCATTTCCTAACACCTTAAAAATCCTTCCCGTCGCATTATCCTCTTTCCGCCTGGTGCATACAACTCCTGCCACATACCTTTTCGGTGTATCGCGGTGTTTTTGTGTAAATGTGGATTTAGATCATTACTTAGTGTACCTCTCATATATTTCTTTCGTATTGTGAACGCTGTTTTCTCAAACCAAAATAATCTCCTCATGCCACCACTTCTATGCCCATTTCCCTCTAAAATACTGCCCAAATACAAGACGTGTTCCACCTGCTCTGGTTTATTTCCTCCCACTAAAATGTTTAACTTAGTTTTCCTACTTATCGGTAATCATGTGGTTTAGGTTTCATTTTATTACCGCACGTATTGCTCCTCTAGCACACATAACAATGTTTACAAACACATAGCTATCTGACTGACTATCACTTAATCATCTCTGCGAAGTGCACCAAATATCAATCTATTCTGTCTGCAAATGCTAATTTCGCTTAGACAACCTTTCGTGATGAATATATTCTTTAATAAACGGATCCTTTCATAGTGGATACTATAATGATGTCCAGTAAAAATCCAGGATTGAAAACAATCTCCCTTGGGTTGATCTCTATTCTCTACCCTTAGCGCGCAATACACATCTATAGTTTAGTGTATACAGGAGGGATCCCTGTACCCATTGCAGTGCCATTTGTTCTTGTCAATTACATTAACTGTTAACCCTCTTAGTGCTGCGTTCTTCCAGCAGCGCTAGTGAAAAATGCGGAGGGTAATTTAATAAAATTTATTATCAGAGGGAAAAATATTTTTAAGTAATTGTTAAATATATCAAATGCAGTTTTTTTATTGTAGAGTAACTGAATTAGATAACAATTAGGAATGAATTTTACATCATCTTACAAAATAATTGTAATTGTTTTAGCCTACTAGACATGAACAATTTTTTAAGCAATAATAATTTGATTTTTTCGAAACAATATAATAACAATAGTTGATTGTTCCAAAGAAACTGCGGGAGATGCCGCAACAGTAACTTTTAACGGAGTCATCCGCTAATGAGCATTTCAATGCAACAATTTCAGAGTGTAAAAATCATTCGCCTTGACTGGGAGTGAAAACACCATAAGTGTTTAAAGTTGGCTTTAACCTCGTGGACTGTGGCGCCTCGCGCACGACTACGAATACCTGTGACATTGTATGTACGGTATTTCGTCACAACATCTTGTTCCTTTAAAAGCCCCAAAAAAAAAAATTCAGAGTTTAAGAGGACGGCTCGGTAGCTTAAGTGGCTAAAGCACTCGACCGGATATCCCAGTCAAGGCAAATGATTTTTACACTCTGAAATTGTTGCATAGTTGATTGTATTTTCTGTGAGGTCGAGTTGATCAATTTGGATGATAAAATCAGCAAAGGGGTTGTGTGGTGTGGTTCTTAGGAATATTTAATATCAGAGAGACCCTGGGACTTGTTGTTGGAGATGGAGGTGTACTGGGAGGTTAACATCTATTGTGGTCATGGGAATATTGATGTTTTGAAGAATTGGGATGCTGTGTAAACGGTGAAGGAAGCGGAGTGAATTATGAATATAAGACGGAGGGGGTGTGACGACAGATTGAAGGTAGTCGTCTATTAATGAGAAAATTCATTTATCGGGTGAGTTGTTACCGAAGAATGTGGGGCGTTCGGGATTATTTGTTCTACGGATTTTGGGTAGCCAGTAGAATTGGAAGGGGTCTTGGTATTGGAGGGTCAAAGAATGGATATGTCTCCGGGTAAGAGGCCTTCTTGGGTACAAATTAGTTTAGAAAGGGGAGGATTTTCTTCTGGTACGATGGGTTAGGATCATGGAGCATGGGGGTATAGCAAGAGGGTCTTTTAATTAGAGTAATCCCTCAGAGACGTAGTTTTTCTTGTTTAGCAGGAAGACGGATGGCCCTTAGTCCATCGTCGTGATTAGTTTGTCTACGTTTGACACTAAAGGTCAGGCATGGGTCTCGAAGAAGGAAAGTTTTTTAGTGGCTTTAAGGACACTATAAATAGGTAAGTGCATGTATGTTAATATACAAATTAATAAATAAATAACTAAATATAAATAAATAAATATATGTATGTACATATATATATATATATATTTGTATGTATATATATATATATATATATATATATATATATAAAAACACAGATGTAGATTTTTAGAATATAGAGACACAAAGAAAGGACACTCACAATTTGTTATTTTACGTTTCGACAGCACGGCTGTCGAAACGTAAAATAACAAATTGTGAGTGTCCTTTCTTTGTGTCTCTATATTCTAAAAATCTACATCTGTGTTTTTATATATTTGTGTGTCGCCGATGAGCGTTCCATTTCGAAGATATTTTATATATATAATATATATATATATATATATACACAAACATACGCACATACGTATATATTATGCATGCATGTGTATGCGTGTGTTTGTGCGTGTCTGTACATACAAACACACAATTTTTGATAATAAATGTGTGTATACACACACACACATTTATTGTCAAAAACAAACGTTTTCTTGGCCGATACAAATATATAAACAGGTAATGACACAAATGATATATATATATATATATATATATAATTTGTGTCGTTATATATTATAAAAATATATATATATACACATATTTTGATAAACGCACATAATTTGTCAAAACATGAGAAGGTCGCTACATTCTGAAGATGGCGATCTTGCCGTGCATACATTAAATACATGGGTGAGTGTATTTTCTTTGTGTTTCTGTTAGGAAAAATGTTCAACCAAAGTTAGTTAATAAATATATAAACTTGAAACTGGCGTAGTACTGAGTGAGCCTTACCCTCACCTGTCAAACCCACTTTCCGTTTGATAACTGTGTTTATCTATACATGTGTGCGTGTGTAAAACATATGTTTGCGTATGTAATACATATATATGTATGCGGAGTATGTGTGTGTTTATATTTATTGGTGTATATTTATTACATACATATATAAGTATATGTATGAGTGTATCATTGGTACACACCCACACAAATCTGCATGAGAAAGCTCGCCAAGAGATATTTAATCGTTAGCTGACAGTCATGACACACACAGATAAATAAAGAAACAGAGCGTAAAATAATGTAACATAGGAAAAATTAATGGATTAATATTTGGTGGCACAACTACCACCTACATCATTGGCTGGGAGAATAGAACTGAGAGGTTTCTGGTGTGGACAGAAAAGATGGGAAGTGTATCACCTAGGTATTTAATTTTCTGGATTTCTGAATTGTCGTGCATAAAGGAAATAGTAAGCATATAATTATCCATAACTTACCGGTATGAACGATCATCGTCAATAGTCAAGGTGACGATGGGACGAACCATGCCCTTTCAAGTGACGATTGAAATTTACTGGAACTTTTGACTCTTTCGTCAATTTTCTGCGTGCATGCTCTAAAGGCCACGTGGTGTTCGCGCAAGAATCGAAATGATAATAGATTTTGAGATATTGAGAACAATTTTTTCGGGGGGGAGTAGGGTTCCCTATTTATTAGACTGCGCCCTTTGGCACCGGAGAGCAAACGGGAACTTCCGGAAATAACCCGTAATAAAGAATTCGCAACCATTTATCAGTCGGGGAACCCTTCCCCTCCTTGAATTGAAGATAGGAGAGGAAATAGAGCAAAAAATCGCTACTAAAATTGAGCGAGAACCTACTCTCACTAATAAAGGACATTTAGGGGGGAAAAAATAAGAAAAAATAATAAATTGGAATGAGGAGGCGTTCTCCAAATGCGCGAGAGGAAATTTATTCTGATAAAAAAATTGCTCGTTGGTGCAAAAGGAAGCGCGCGAAAAGGCGCCTTCGATTGTTTTTTCCCATCCTCGAGAGCGAGAGGAAGGGAAATAAAAGAAGTTCATAATTGATGGTTCTAAAAGGTGAGTTTTTTTTATGTCCTCTCGGCTGTTTAAAGATTCTTCCAGCAATTTCATTTAAACTAATCACACCGTTCACGAGTCATAGGAAAAAGTAAGAAAAACCGAAATAAAAGTAAGATTTCGGAGACCGAATAGCGATGTGAGTAGTGCGAAAATTTTCTCTACATTTGCAAATAGACAGTGTCAGGGGACACAGAAGTACCAAGTAATCACAAAAGATATTAAGTAAAATCAGTCAATAAAAAAAGGTACACTGAAAGGAAACTTCCACAAAAAAATCTCTAACACAAAACAAGAAATTCCCCACCTCATTAACATCAAATAATCAGCAAGATAAAAGGATAAAAGAAAAAATTAATCTGTTACATATAATTTTACACCACATGTCAATCAAATAATTACATATATTCCTTACATCTTTTTTTTAAAGTATGCACTCTGTTATGAAAGGGCTCGAGTAGTTTTGGATTTAAGATGTTCCAATCAACAATTGTTTTATTTAGAAAATAAATTTTTTTTATTCGTTCTTTGTGACCGGCATTTAATCTTGAATTTGTGGTCATTTCTTCCAATACAATTTAAGTTTCCCGCCCCTTTCCCTAGGATCTGCCCAAGCTTTCTACCCATTCAGAATGCGGAACATTCCACAAAGTCTGCTTACTTTCCTTCTACTTTGTAGAGGTTCCCATTCCAGCGTTTTTAAAATGTCAGACACCCTCTCCATCCTCCTATGCTTCCCCAGTACATATCGGGCAGCCTTTCTTTGAACCTTTCCCAGTTTTTTGATATGACCTTCTTCGTGCGGATCCCATACAAGTGAAGAGTACTCTTTGGTCTTACCAGGGTCTTATATGTCTTTTCCTTAATTGCTCTAACGCTCCTTTTGAGGTTTCTCATCACCCAATGAAGAGTTTGGAATATATATTGTAATATATATCATAATGTATATCATATATTATATACATGTATATATGTATATATATTAGATATATATTCACTTCCTTCCTTCTCTTCCTTGAGAAAGGTGACTTGGATCACGAAAACTAGTGAGTTTCTTTTCTTTTTTGAGTGTTTCTGTGTTTTCATCTTTGTCCGCTAGTGCTAATTGCATATACTACGTACTTCATTATTCTTTTCCGTGAGATTTCACATAAGTTTTATACGATATATATGTGTATTTGTGTGTGTATATATATATATATATATATATATATATATATATATATATATATATATATATATATATATATATATACTCGTATATACAGAAACAGATATAAGGAAAAGGGATAGGAACACACATAAAGGACGAACACAATAGAGGTGGGGAAGGCGGAATCGAACGGATCACAAGAGTAAAAATATTTCCTTGACCGGGACTCGAACCTCGGATCTTTCCACTTGCCGGGCGGATGCTCTTAACCACTTGAGCTATCGAGGAAACGTAATTTACCCTGAGATTCGTGGGTCTAATATGTCGCCAAGCGCCCCGATTCTTTAGCCAAGAGATGGCGTCAGGGGGCTGTTTCACCCACCAAAGGAGAAATAGACAATACACAAGAGGAAAGGACAGTGGGTTAGAATTCATACAACATCATACAGGAAAGGAACAGTGCGTTTCGTGGCACGCATAGCCAGAAGAAAGAGATGAGCCACATTGGCCAAATACACATTCAAACACGAAATCCCGCCAAACGGCGAATAAATACTCATATATACAGGAACAGATATAAGGAAAAGGGATAGGAACACACATAAAGGACGAACACAATAGAGGTGGGGAAGGCGGAATCGAACGGATCACAAGAGTAAAAATATTTCCTTGACCGGGACTCGAACGTCGGATCTTTCCACTTGCCGGGCGGATGCTCTTAACCACTTGAGACATATTAGACCCACGAATCTCAGGGTAAATTACGTTTCCTCGATAGCTCAAGTGGTTAAGAGCATCCGCCCGGCAAGTGGAAAGATCCGACGTTCGAGTCCCGGTCAAGGAAATATTTTTACTCTTGTGATCCGTTCGATTCCGCCTTCCCCACCTCTATTGTGTTCGTCCTTTATGTGTGTTCCTATCCCTTTTCCTTATATCTGTTTCTGTATATATGAGTATTTATTCGCCGTTTGGCGGGATTTCCTGTTTGAATGTGTATATATATATATATATATATATATATATATATATATATATATATATATATATATATATATATATATATATATGTATACATTTAAGTACATATATATGTATATGTATATAAATATATACATGTGGGTGTATATACATAATTATAAATATAATAATAATTTCCGGAAGCTGACATTACAGGCATACCTGAGGTCGAGCTGAACTAAAAAACCAAAGTCATCCTAAATAATGCCATAACTTGAAATGGATTAATTCCACCTCCTTCAACAAGGGGCGGTGATCATGTGTACGCATACCTATCTTCGATATTCTTATTGCATATTTCTAAGGCGGAACTGAAAGGAAAATTTTCCAGCGAACATGGTGAAACTTTCCCAAAGTTCTTTCTTCTACTTTCCTCCTTTATTTAGTTTATCTAAAACTGCAAGGAATGAATGAACACCACTTTAGTCCAACTATTTTTAGGAGCTTATCGTCTAGGGATGTTTTTTTAAGCGTAAGGATTATAAAGAATTATATTTCCAAATATCTCCTGAGGTCTTCATACTACTTCCCCGAGAGTCTTGACTGAAGGAACCATGGACATGGATAAAGGAAAGATTTTTCTGAAATAAGCGAGGGATACACTTGGACCAATAATGAATATTCTTGAAAATCCAATATTACTTCTTCCGATTTAGTAGTGACACCGGCCAGCTATGATAAAATTAATGATACAAATACGTATGAAATATTCGGACGAATTAGTAGGGACATAAAAATAAAATATTCTTTAGGTAATGAAGTAGTTACCAAAGTGAAAGAGTTGATGACACGGTGGTGGCAAAGATGCTCTTAAACGATTAGTTTAAATCTTGATAGGGGGCGTAATTTCGAACGGTGCGAAAACTTGGTCTTGGAAACACGATGATATTCTTATCTTCATCTAAGCTACCTTCATTCACGCCGCCGAGCTGCATGCCTTTGTTTACCCTCTTTAGCATTTGTTAACAGGTGGGCTACTAAAGGAGGCGTCTTAAAAATGGTACTAAATTAGTAGTATAGTAGTATTCGATATTGGTAATAGGTTGGATGCTTTAGCAACTTTGCGCGATATGCGATGGACCAATTTTGGGCGTGTGATGCATTACTTTATGCTTGAGTATGTTGGTCTTACCAGTATATCAGACCCGAACTAGAGGATTTTGAAATGTGGGTGTATAAAAAAAAGGAAATAGTGAAATGGACAGAAAGGAAAACCAACGAGGAAGCGCTCGGGATGGAGAAGAAAGAGAAAGGTTTGATGAGGGAAATTCAAACGAGGTAGGAAAGATGGATGCCAAGAATTTTGATTTTGTAATGTGATGTTGAAGACTGTGATAGAGGGGAGAATAGTAGGCTAGCGAGGAAGGGGTAGGAATAGGAAAGGGATGATGCACGTAATAAAAGAAGTAATTTTGCGCAATCGAAGAGGGGTTTATAGCAGTGTTGGATGTGTGGTTATTTTTTTGGTCGGTGAGGAAAAAGAATTATCTTTGCACGTCGTACATTTGCATAATATGAGTCCATCCAAAACCTACCCTTACCTGTAGATTTCAAATAAATGATAATAATTGTATATGTACGCACACATAGACGTAGTTATAGGCATGGGAGGGGAGGAGAAATTATTTGTTGCTGAGAGAAATCCAAAGAAGGCAGGATTAGCGGATGCAGAGATTCTTGATTGGCGATTAAATACTTAAGAATATTTTAGAGGTAGGAGAACTCTAGGCAAGCGAGGAAGGAGCGGGAATAGGGTTGGATGAAGTGACGGGTGGCAGACTGTATGCGGAATTGAAGAAAGGTTTATTGCAGTACGGGTGTGGGGCGTCGCGTATTGTCGCATTAGTTGAGGTAGAGCAGAGTAGCATTGCAAATATTCGCAATTTAATGAGGCAGTGGTAAAAGTATCGGTGATTTAATATTTCCATCCGATGCTTACCTTAACCAATGGACTAACACGAACAAAAAATCTTTCTACCAGCAGGGAATAAAGATGAATTTTCGTTCGCATCCACACAATGAAATCACTAGCGAGGGGATTGGTTGAGCTATTCGTCGGCGATAAAATAATGAGCACCTGCCAAAATTCAGTTACCGTCGAAGAAGCACACTTCATTAAAGCCGCACAGCGCATTGGTTCAGGTAGGGCAGAGGGTACCAGGTAGGGGGTGGGGGATATGGGATGGAGGGTAGCTATGGCGGCGGGTGGGGGAAGATTCAATCGAAAGCTTCCGCTTGCCATTCCCCGTCAGAGGGATAATATAGAGCAAATAACCTTCCGCTCCGAGGTCAACCCCGAGCCACTCTAACTTCTAACCCCGTTCCCCATGGCGTTACGTCTATTTGATGCAAATGGTCCAAGCAATCCCGCCAAAGCGTCGACACGTGATAAGTCATTTCCAATAGGGGCGAGCGTGGAGAGGGAAAAAAAGAAGCGCTCAAATTTTTTTTTAATTAGTCAAAGGGGAGAGAGAGATAGATTTGGGGGTACCCTATAGGAGGGAAGGGGGATGCTAGGGCTGTGGGGGTTGGGCGTATCAAGGATGGGCGCATGGACGGGACCTTTGATGAGGGAATTTTAAGGGAGTCTGGATGGCGTATTTAATGACGTCGCGGGCTATAGATCGATCGATTCCTGCGGAAGGTGCGGATGTCGAAGCCGGGGCATTATTTTACGGTCCATCGTGCTTCAATCAACTCACAATGCAATCCGTCGTAAAAAAAAGAGAAACTTCCTTCACCCACACTCGTGAGTTGAAATCTTTTTAATACGCATGGTTGGCAGGAATCGATCTGGAAAATGTCAAAATTCACCCGTCATTACATGTATCCACATCGCGACTGTTCTCGTGGACAAGACGGAACAGTTAGGAGGACTTGCTAAAGAATTTGAGGACACTGACTCATTCTTATATAAGAATAAGCACTTAACGTTGGCTCAAAGGTTTATTTGAGACATCGGTGATATAATGTAATAGTGTTCTCATTTTTTTTCCCCGAGAGCAAAAAATTGCGAATACCAGCAAACCGAGGCAAAGATAAGCTTTTACGTATATGATATAAAAGCGACAGATACAGTTATTGGCAGGTATCAGGAAGCATAATTTCTAAGCTCTCAAAAAGGGAATGTTGATTAAAAATTACTAAATGACGAATCAATAGGTATGGTATGGGAAGAGAATTGACTGTTGGGAGAAATTCGAAGCAGGCGGGTCAAGTGGGTGCAGGATACATTGAGATGCAATGCGATTATGAAGATGGGAATATTTCCTCGGACAATCAGGGACAATTGCAGTAAAAAATCGAAGTCAATGCTGCTGCAAACGGGAACCATATTAAAACGCTACGTAAATATCTATAAAAATTCGTAGGTGCGCGTGCTTGCGTATATTAGTAACTTGTATATGTCACAGTTTCAGGCGTAAAATGGTGAAAATCCTTCATGATGAAAGAAGTCACTTTGCCTTTTTTACATAGAATTTTTTTATTGCGACCTAGGTTTCGTTACAGCGTTGCACGCTGCAGCGCTTAAGATGTTTCACTGTAACGAAACCTAGGTCGTAATAAAGAAACTCTATGTAAAAAAGCAACGTGTCTTCTTTCATTAGCTTGTATATGTATTTAAATGCGTGTGCATGCATGCATTTATACATCTATGAGGTTTACATTAGCATGTTTTCTGTTGGTTTTTTAATGCAGTTGCACTTGGTAATCTCAATGTAATTACGTTCACGCTCCCTCGCCAACTTTCGGGGGATTGTGTAGATAAATATGCAGATAACAGGAGAGAATTCTGAGCAAAAAGTTTTGAGGAAAAAAAAATTAGGTAATTTGGATAGAAAATAGGAAAGTAGGACACATGTGAAATTAATGAATGAGCTACCGTAATATGCATTATAGGGTTTAGGGATATTTTTTGTCATGTTAGAAAGGGCTTAGGAGAATAGTATTTTGATAATGTAGGACCCATCGAAAACCTACCATAATCCGATTGGATACTGTAAAAAAAATAGTAACAACAAAAATTAAAATTTCAATAACATAGTTTTAAATCGATATTCTTAGAATTCTGCGAAAAATAGAACCGAAAAAATCTTTTCTAAAATGCAGAATAACACAGGTTTTGGATTAACTGCAATGTAGAATTAGGTTTTTTATGATTAGAGCTTCATATCTCCCAGGATTAGTTGTTATAAAACGATTGACCAGACAAGGATCAGTCAGAGAAATAATTAATTGCAGTTATGGCGAAATTATTGCTATGGATAGAGGAAAATAAAAGTAGAGTAGGAAGAATAGCCTGCAAAATTACTTCTAAAAGACACTCAATAAGCCATTGCTTTAGTTTGTGGCAGAAATTGTTTCAACACTAGGTATATAAGACTAAGAATTGAGCGTTTATAAATTTTTAGTTACAATAAATATATATATATATATATATATATATATATATATATATATATATATATATATATATAATAAGTGAAACAATTAAAATAATGGAGATAAAATTAACTCCAGATAAATGCACCAATTGTGAAATAGTTCTCTACGCATGTAAGTCGATATCTTAGTAACTAAAAAAATGAATAAGGATTGAGTAACACATTAGCAACATGCAAGACTACGTAGAATTTAAAAATACTCTTCCCCACAATGAACATAATGCATATGAGCATTCACTTTAATATCATTTATGGGTAACGGAAATCAGTTTTTAGTGAATTTAATTTCTCTTTAAGCCAATTTTCCGGATGTATATGACGATTTAAAAGCAATTCTTCATAGGGTATGGCTGCCAACTGGGAGGATTGAGAGCACGTGATCCATTGTCAAAGATAAACTATGAAGGAAGCATTGGAACTCGGGGATGTTATTAAATCAATTTGAACATTCAAAACATTTATAGGAGGTGTTTTCTTGAAAAAAGAAAATCCAAGAAATGGTGCTCGTATCATCGACGAATATTTGCTTTTAGTAAGCATTGTAAGTCTCACTATATTTCTGTTAAATTTTCAGCCATATCCAGAGCGGGATTTCATATTTATAATTGAATAAAGTGACAAACCTTTTGTTTATTTGGATAAATTGAAGGAAATGAGTTTCGCACGGTGATTAAACACTTACATTTTTTTAATAACCTAGCACCGAAATAGATCGAAGCTGAATTGGATGAAGTTTATGGAACATCTCCTGCGTTTGTGACAGCTTAGAAACGAGAAAATGAGTTTAAACGTGGCCGTGCATCCACAAATGATGAACATCGTTCAGGACGTCCAGTGGAAATGACTTCCTGCAAAATTATTGAAAAAATCCACGGTATGATTTTGAGTGATCGAAAAGTCAAAGTTGCTGGAATAGTTGACACTAAAAGCTAACCAAAACGTACATTTTTTTCAATTCTGCTTAAAAAATTGGGTGTAAAATAAATTTCCCCGAAAGAAGGGTTCCGCGTTTGCTCATAGCGGAGAATTTACGCAATAGTGTGGTCGATTCGGAGGCTGAATTGGCACTTTTCCGTCGCAACCCTGACGAATTTCTGCGTCGATCATAACTGTGGACGAAACGTATAGATATGTTTACTACTTCACTCCAGAGGTAAAGGAACAGAGGAAACAGTGAGTTTCTAAAGGCGCTCTGGCTCCGAAGAGGGCAAACACGGTGAAATCGGCTGACAAAGGTGATTGCTACGGTTTCTTTGGGATACACGCGAAATCATCTGCATCGATTAATTATGAAAAGATCAAACGATAAATGGAGAGTATTATACATCGTTATTGCAGCGAATAAGTGAAGAAATTAAGAAAAAAAATATCATTTGGTAAAGGAAAAAAATATCTTTTATCAAGATGATGTACGGATGCACACCTATGCAGCTCCAATGGTGAAAATTATGGAATTAAATTTCGCATTATTATAACATCCACGGTATTCATAAAATTTTATCCTCAATGACTTTTTTTTAAATTCTTAAACTTGAAAAGATACCCAATACCGGTGGAAAATGATTCAGATAAAGCGAGGAGATCATCGCCAACACAAATGGCTGTTTTGAAGAACTTCCAAAATCGTACTTTTTGGCCGGTTTAAAAAAGTTGGAGAGACGTTGGAAAAGTGGATCCAAGTAAACAGTTATTATATTGAGAAAGTAAACAAGTACCCAAACTACCAAAAATAATTTGTTTTTTCATTTTTTCTAAGGAAAGAACCACGCATTTAGAGTACACAAATTTTCGTAGGAACAAGTAAAAATTTAACTTGCAATTTAGAAGGTTAATGATTCTTCTGAAATTCTTTTATATTTAAAAAAATAGTTATATCTGTTAAATTATTACGGAACTAAGATGGTAAATTCGATTTAGGAAGAATTAGAACACAGGTCCTACAACACTAGCAGTAAGAAGAAAGTCCTTAATTAGGTGAAATCAGGAGATAACATGCATAATTCGCCAAAAATTAGAATTCACACATGAGAACACTCTTTGGTCGACTGATAGAAATTCTATATCGGGAACATCTAACAACGCATAGAGTATATTCATGAATAAACTTGCTATAAAAGTATCCATTAATCAAATTCAACAGTTGTAAAGAGTAAAAAATTTGAATTAAAACCTTTTGTTTAGAAAATTGTGGTGTAGAGACTGTCAAGTAAATCAATTCAAATACTTTCATTTTTTTGACAAAATTATCGACCCAAAAAAGGATTTTTAAACAATCGTTTTTTTAAAGAATAAACCAAGGACATCTCATAGAGAGAATGACCAATAACCTCTGTTTTTAACAAAAAAAATGGTAATGTGTCAGCGGCCATCAGGAAATATGCTTTGCGACAAGTCTATAAAAAATGATTTAATTGCATTCAACTGTCCGTCATGTTACCATCAATACATAGCTCCTGTGATTCTTGATTTACTGATGAATGATTATCTCCACATCACATATGATCTCATTTAATGGGTTCTACTCCCGGACAGCGTTACCATAATCCTACAATGTAGGCTTGGATGATTTTCTAATTCCTGATATCACACGAGAACACTAATTGGAGGATTCATGCCTGGATTTTCACCAACTGTCAACACTCAAATGTCCATCATACCATTGTAAAATTCTAGTAAAAACTAGACAGAATAAAATTAAAATCCGTTACGGGCATGAGGAAAAAACTCGTAAGGAAAATTAGCACTGTCCCTTTGGGGGGAGATCGTTCGTTTACTCATTTGAGGGCACAGGTTGAAATTCGGGTTAATATGGAAACCACAAGATTCTCCTAACCCTTGCAATTTTTCGGCCGCTGGATCTACCAGAGAAACCACAGACAGCACATGAAAAGGGTCACCTTGCTACCGTGCATGGCTTAGCTCAATAAGCCGTTCGACTTATTACGAGTTAAGCTCATAAATTAACCATCTCAGTTCACGTATCAAATTAACCTCTGATTGGTTTGAAAATGGAGTTAGTGTGATTAATACGAGTTTCTTTTATGTTCTAAGGTATTAAAATTGATTTCTAACGCTTGGGGGTAGATATAAAGACGTGATTAAGTTTAAAATACGGGGGAACTCTTTATGAATACAATGCTAAAGATGACTGAATCGTACAATCCATGGGGTTCCTGTAGTAGCCGCTACAGTGAGAAGGGTTATTAATATTTTAAATTTTCGTCATGCACTAGAACAATGTGTAATCATCCATTTGTTTCACTTGAGTGGTTTAGCGACCATCGAAATCAATCATGAATTGACTGAGAAATGCGGTGAAGGTCATGGATGTTAAATATGTACTTCCATGGGTTTAACAAACAGGAAAGCAAAACGTCGTACGCAACGTGACATAGAACCCTAGAAACCTCGGCCACAGACAAGCCGGTTTTCCAAGCGGGGAAAAGGGACCCCATGTTAATCGTTCTCACTGGCCGTGGAATTAAGAGGTGAACGTTTTGAAAAATGTATACATCTACAAAGATATAATGTCGAGATACATCGAAAATTTCAATTTTCTGTTGTAATTACGAAGAAAAAATCAATAAATGAGTCGCAAACGTCAGCAGGGCAAACGCAGGATCTGTTAAAAAACATTTCATTGGAAAGGCTTGGAACATCCTCCATACGATGTCAACTAAAACCCCAGTGATTTTCGTCCGTTCGCATTCCTACAAAACCATTTTGGTGGCCGACGCTTTGAAAATTATGATGCTGTAGTCCAAGAGGTTCTTTGGCTGCGACAGCAAACAAAATACTTCTTTGCTATCGGCCACCATGGACTTGTAAACAGATGGGGTAGTAGTAGTTTTGAGGGGAGGCGACCGACAGCTAAGGTCATTTGCGCCATAGGGAATGGATAGGAAAGGATGAAGGGTGGATAGAAACCCGGCGTCGGCGTTAGCCTACTCTTTACGAAAGGCGCCAAGGGGTCCGCAGTTTAACGTCCCATCCGACGGACGGCGTACTCACTCAAAGTGCCCTCCACAAAGCACCTCCAGTAGGGATCGAGATACCTCTGAAAAATATTCAACACCGCCGGGATTTGAACCCGCGCCCTCAGGGTGGGAAGCCAGTACGTTAGCCCCCGCACCATCTCGATCCCCAAATAGATGGGATAAGTGTTTAAATTTACAAATGTTTATGTGTAAAAATGAAATAATTTCCAGGAAATTAGTTTGATCATTATTGCCTCTGTCCAGTTTTGCGAGTTATTTATTGACTTACCCATGTAGTCGTGCAGAAAAAAACCGAAAATCTTGGAACTTACGCTCACTTCGTAAAGGGTTCAGGAGTAATAGGCACTCCATGAAAAACTCCTTCTAAGTCATCCATCTAGGCCAAAAAAATATGAATTTTTGCTGGATTAGAACCATGGATTCGAAGGGAATCATGGGCAAGACACAAATGTTTTAATATCCACGAGCGCATATTGTGCTCCAGCCCTAATGCTATTGTTCTTATCCACGGGGCTCGAAATACATAAATCGCTGATTATCTGGCAGCTGAGTTCGCGGTTATCATTTGCATCTTGTCACGCATATCCGGGCGATAAGGTCCGACGGAGGTCACCGGCATCGGCATTGGGGGCGGGGGGGGGGGGGGCGATTCGGAAGGTCGCGCGGCGGGAAAGCTTTCGGAAACAGCTGTGAATCCACGATGGATCACTTTCGAAAATTTAAATTTGCTCCGCTTGGGAACCACCGCTTTTATTTAGGGAAGAAAATACACGAAAATGAATCTTTGGACGGAAATGTTTATTGCGATGAATGGGAAGATCAATGAATCCAAATGAAATGATTTGATTAGAGAAGGAATGAAATGCTGCGATCAACTTGGCTTGGGTGATTTTCAAAAAGTTTCAAAAGCTGGGAAGTGTGTGTGGGTGTGGGTGATAGGGTGTTTCAATTAAAACGTCTGCCACTCTACATACACATTCATGAGGACGTAAAAGATCAATTATTTAAATGAGGCGGAGTGTACATACATTATGAAATCATCATTGAGATATTTCTGAAGCTAACACTGCGACCGGAAGATAGCCTTAAAAATAACTAAAACCAACCAGAATCGCTATTTTCACGAAGCGGGAAGTTCAAATTCTTTTACAATCTCTTCTTTTGATTAGAGTAGTAGTTTTGAGGGGAGGCGACCGACAGCTGAGGTCATTTGCGCCATATGGGATGGATAGGAAAGGATGAAGGGTGGAGAGAAACCCGGCGTCGGCATTAGCCTACTCTTTACGAAAGGCGCCAAGGGGTCCGCGGCTTAACGTCCCATCCGACGGACGGCGTACTCAGTCAAAGTGCCCTCCACAAAGCACCTCAAGCAGGGATCGAGATACCTCTGAAAAATATTCAACACCGCCGGGATTTGAACCCGGGCCCTCTGGGTGGGAAGCCAGTACGCTAGCCTCCGCACCATCTCGATCCCCTTTTGATTAGAATTTCTAAGAATATCTAAGAGAAATGGTGAAAATAAGCATAGTATATCGATGGGAAAGTTTGATCAGAGTGAAAAACTTCAACTTCCACTCATAATTTTATTTCTCAAGACGTTTTTTTTCCAATTCAATGCATAAAATTAATAGTATAAGGAAATGTTATCTACCATAGTTCATAGATACATATACGTATAATGATAATCGGGTCAATATTCTCTGCTGACTGATTCGGAGAAATAGTTATTCATGTCGTATAGTTTTCCTCGGTAGACTAAATATCCCTACTTGCATGGACAATTTTAATTTTAAACATTTTTCCTACTATTATTATTATTATTATTGTTATTGTTATTATTATTGTTATTATTATTGTTGTTAGTATTATTATTATTGTTATTATTATTATATAGTATTATTATTATTATTATAACTACAGGACCTGTATGTCAGTTGGAACACATGTCCCAAGCATTACAATAAAACTTGCATTTGCAAAATAACATGACATCTCAAATCCAATTGCCATCAAAAATTTTACAAATAAAATCAGTCAGAGGAAACAAATCCACTCAGAGGACTCTTCCAAACACCAATCTCTAACACCAAAAATAAAAGAAAATCCCCAGTTCATTAACATCAGTTTCCCAATCAACAAGAAGAAAATCAAAACTAAGCTGATACATACAATTTTACACAACACATCAATCAAATTATTATATAAATGTTTACATCTTTTCTTAAAAGTATTTAGCCTGTTTCGTTGCAAGTCAAACACTTTAGGTGGAGTGATGCATCACAAGGAAATACAACAGTATATAAGTATTTTGTGCATGAAAAAGAGAGTAGGAGGAGAGACCTTTTTCGGTAGGTAGGATAAGCGTAGGTTTAGAGTGGTTATGTAGTAGAAAAAGAGGAGAATCGTGAGTATACAGGCGGCCCCTTGACAGTGGTGGTGGTGGGGGATGGAAAGAATTAAGGGTTGTTGGAAAAACTACGTTAGAAGCCCCTTGATTTACGAAGAAAACAGGCAAGACAGGAATTTATAATGGTACAGGATACCTAAATATTCTTGTGACTCTAAGGAAAATATTACAACTCCCAATGATATCGGTAAATTCGACCACTGAGATAAAAATACCCTTTCCCATCGCTCGATACAAAATCACGATAAAATCGACACCACCTACTCGAATATATAATATATTTAAATTCAATTATTTAATGATTTATTCATAATATTACATAATTTAAATAAGCGTGTGTGCATGCGTACGAATTTATTTATGCATGAAATATTAAGTATTAAAATGCATGAGTCAAGCAATGGTAGAGTATATATGGCTGAACCCTGACAACCCTACCACAGTACCTTTTCCGGCAGCTTGCGTGATGATGTATACATGTACCCTTCTTAACAAGCCGCTGTAGTGGAAAAATGGTAGTGAGTGTGAAGACAAAGGTCAACAAGGAAAATTTAAGATCATTTGAGGAAGAAATTGAGATCAAAAGAGCAAGAGGTGCTCTTGAAAGCATCGATTAGCACATATCACGGATATTCTTTTGGTAATTATAAGATATTATGATGAGAGATAGAGAAGGCCCAGGATACAGTCACACTTCCCTTCCCCGATATAATATCAAAACAACACTGAATAAAAGCACTCAAAGGACGCAAAATTAAATGGTTAACTTAAACATACTGATTTTTTTAAATATTAGATAAAAATTTTCATTTCCATTATACTTTCACTCTGGTAACAGTCATATTTCCAGCGCAAATTTTGCATTTTATTTTGTAATCTAAAGTTATAGGTAAGTTTTGTATGGATATAGACTGAAGCACGCATCCATGCCTTGCCTAAAAATCTAATAATCTACACCGCAATATAATCATTCTTCGTATCTGCATATATTCTAACACCCCTCATTCCATCCGACATTCCTATCCCATTCCTACCCCTTCCTCGCTCACCTAAAAAATTTCTCCCCTCTTTCACAATCTCCGACATTCCATAGTTAATCAAAATACTCTGCTCCCACCTTTACATTAATTTTGTATAAGAATAATATGGTAAATACATTGATATTGAGGTTTTATGGTCATAAAATAGATATTTATGGAAAATTAAAAGGATATATTGACGATGTTTAATGTGTATATTAGATAGTAACTTCAAACTGTATTGCTCCACCCCCTGTGTAGCTAGCCCCATGATCAGTGCTTTAACATTTACTGTTATTCAACGATTATTAAGAGAGAACATCGCCTATTATTACGGTTTTACTTCTTGAGAATCTTATTTATATCTTCATCATGATTAGCCTTCTTTTTACATATTCAGTATTCATCTCACAATACGCTAAACCACGGCGGAATCATTTCAGTGATCACTACCATAAGAGTAATTAACTCGAAGGTGGGTTTGAAAGGTGAGGGTAGAGCTCACCTAATATTAATCCCTATGCGACGTGTGAAACTCATAAGGATAATAAGGGGGTTGGGCGATTTTCTCGGACCACTCCGGTTTCCAAAGAAGATCTGGTATCCAAAAAAAATCACATAGTGTGGGTGAATTTGAAGGTGTCAAGAGACGTACTCAAGAATCAAACCTGGGTCTACGGGTTCGTATCTCAGTACTCTACCCACTGGAATGCCACGCCCCATTCTTGAGGGAAAAGAACAAATAACGTTGTACTTAATTGAATGAAATACAAATTAGCATCAACGGACTGAAAACGTTTTCCGTGACCAATCGGACGTGGGATTACGTAAGTGAGATAATGAAATCCGATCCAGATCAAACTCCAATCCCCGTCACCAAAGGAATGAACTAGCCAAGCGTGAAGGCAACGATCTTTTCAGGCGTACAGTGCGCTAACCAGAGGGTATTTCGAATTCCATTTACGCACGTCAATCAACGCTCTTTCTTATCGTAAGGTAAATATCGGGAGCAAATATGGGAAATTTACTGAGCACTTCTCCCTGATAAGTTAATATGAGAATCCAAACATTTCACGCTTCGTCGGATTCACCTGTGACTCAGCCCTACGCCTTGTCCTCCCTCCCTATCTCTTTCTCTCCCTCCCCCTTGAGTAGGTTTATGACCCCAATAAGAGTTGCATTCAAGTTTCAGCGTCTTTTTTCTGACGTGCAACTTGCACCAGAAAGTTAAAACTTCTCTTACGTTTTAACATAATTTCCTGCATATGTTCACACTTAAAACAACTACGACGCCACTGAGAACAATTTTGTATTTTTTTTAGCCCACTGTAAAATCCTGCTGATCCGGGGCTGAGGATTCTTAGTTTCGTTGTTACAGGAATTTTGGTCTTCTTTAAACTGTCTGTCGCACTCACGATCTTACATTTTTCACACGCATTGCACCATCACCGTATGCTTCCCTCAATGAACGATGATTTTCCATGCTGGTTAAGCCACGTATTTTTAAACGCTGTGCTTGGAGAAAATTTATTATTACACGCCGTAATTGTGCATTAAATGACGCAATTTAAAGTTTCAACACGCTTTTGATTCTAACGGTAGCTAGGCAAACCGTATTTTACTGCACGGTGCAGCCTTATGTCCTCTGTTTATTATAAGTTTACGTGTTTTTCTAAAAGCTCTACCAAATCTATCAATTTACCTCCAGTTCCGAGAAAAAATTGAATGACCCTTAGAGCTTGAACTCTCCTCATATGAATTGAATGTAGTTCCTGATTAAAGCGACGCTAATTAGCTGAAAACACACTCAAAAACCATTTACTTCGCCAAACAAGACGTTCGCAAATCGGAAAAACCAAATTTTATCGAATTTAGGAATTAATATTACGGGAGTAATCAATTGGAATGGGATAGTCTTCAATACGGTTTTAAAATACTGGTGATGAATTCTGTTTACTGAGGATATCATCAAGAATGATGAAGCGTACAAAATTTCATTGACGAATCAGATGTGATTCAAAGAAAATACGAGAAATCTCATATTTCGTGAATTGCCGTACTATTCTGCATTAACTGGATGATTCTATTATGCAATTTAAAATATATTTAATATCTAACCCAATCAGGGATATATCCACGCACGACCAAGTTCCCAGACAAAATGATTAAGTCCGAAGAAAATTAAGGAAATGATTTTGTTAAGTACTTACCTACCGCTTGTATGGAAACGCCGATCCTGAAACACGCCAAAATGTCTAATTGGAATTTTATATTTGCTGACATTATTACCATGGATATAACTGGGAGCCCAGTAAAAAAGGTTTTAATTAATGGAGAAACCGCTATTTTTCCATAAATTCAACAAAGAAACCGAATTTTTCCGAAATTTTTACAAGTTTAATTTCCCATCCCCTCGATATTTAAATATATCCGCATACTTTATGAGTGGGAGGCGACCTGCTAGATTTTTTTCACATTTAATAAACAATCGTGGGACGACATTTTCTACTAGCTGATTGCTTGAGTTTTGATATTTTTTTTCATCAAAGTTTGCCAACTCTACATGATTTCATATTTTCATCATATGGAATAAATATTGAAAAAATTCCGTCAACAGTTCTCCTTTACCTCCTGTAGGCAATACTCGGAATTTCAATTAGCATCCCTTTCCTGCTCAGTGATTTAACATCCCCACGAACCGTAAATACATAATATAAAAAGGAGTAGGAAAAAAACTTAAACCTATCACTCAACACGCTACTATTAAGGTGTAAATAGACGAGTACAAAATTGGTAGTAAAATCATAATTATACTTATTGTGGCTCATGTATGAACGGATTTATCTTGACATTAAACGCTGACTAAGTATTCTTTTGTCTCCTTATATTTCCATTCTAACCCTCCAAAACCCTCATCAGCTATCTAAGGGAGGGGTACGAAATCAAAAGAGCCTTTCAATTCAAGACACAATGGCCCCATTGTTTCGACAACACACTCAAAGGCTTCCGTTGCCAGGGAACGCGGAGAGGTGATATCACCGCGGCAATTTACGTCGAGGCTTCCGTCAGTTTCTTTATGCGCAATTGCGCGGAACATGTGGCCCCATTGGGACTAGGACACCCATCACTCACAGAAGAAAATCCCCCATAGTCACCCACCCAAACACCATCCATTGTGCTCCTTCGGTGAAAAGTCGTTACCTACAGGGAAGCAGGTAGAAAAAAAAAGAACCCTGTGCCAGAGGAATTAATAAAGCTTGCTGCGAGCAGGAATATACGACAGTTCTTGGAGTTCTCAAATTTGTATTTGGACGTCTCTGGTTTATCACAGCTCATTTGACGCGTTTGAATATCACGGATGATAGAACAGCACAGCTTTAGCGAAGTCTACGGGTGGAACGGAAGTCAGTCACAGCCTGAAACATGTCCCTAAAAGTTTTGATAGAGAAGAGAAAAGCCGCAATGTTAACGGATGTCAAAGCTGAGGTATGTATATAATATATCCAACACTTCAACAAAAGCATAGTAGTTTAACTCATAGAATTCATGCCATGAGAGAAATATATTATGAGTAATATTCAAAATGTAAATCCTCCAACGTTTGCATTGGTCGATTATTTTTCTTATGGGATTTTCATGGTCCTTCGTGGAAAAGTTGTGTGAGGAAAATATTTCTCTTTCATGAGGATTCAAGTCTTCATGCGTGAAATGCTCTCACCTATGCAAAAAAATACCCAACAGAGCGACTAGGTCAAACCTCAAAGATCAATTAGACTATATTTATCCGCAATTTCAATGGTTTTCTTTTGCACTCAGTACCCTTTTTATGCCGAATGATTTTTGGTCATTCTTAATAGCCCATCAATTCAATTCCAATAGTTTGAGTGCTGCTGTTTTTTTAATGTGCCTTTACGATCTGATAACATGTAAAAGTTAGGGATTATTTTTTATAGTTTTTCAACCAGTTTTCCTTTAAGAAGGCACACTAAGTGGCAAGAAGGGATATTAATGGAGGTTTTTAAGAGTGAAATTGAGAATTATACGTGTATTTTAACGGCATTACTCCAGGCCATTTCCTCAAGGACACCATCAGCAAATTTTAACCCAATGAGAAAAGAGAGTTTTTACTTTCATATACTCGTTCCTCGTCCGGTTTTTTAGAATTAGTAAAATACAGCATTATATTAACATGAGAGATCTCACTCTGCAGAAAGAAACTATCCCAGTTTATTTGGCCCAGCTGGACGGAGTTTTTTTAATTGAAAAAATAATAACGTTTCTACATACTATTATGTGTCACCCTATTCCTCTCCGTGGGCCTTGCACGATTTAACCTCGGTTAAAAAAATATCCTTACCTCTGGGAGATAAACGCGTGAAAAAATATTACTCGAAATCACAAAATATTGCTGTTAAATCATCCTCCTTTGAAAATTAGTCCTCGTGAAACACAACACAGTTTTAGTGCCAATGAAATCACACTCGTAGTGATAGGACGGAAATGTGTGGAATTATTTACTCATTACGAAAAGATGTGAGCGTGCTAGTGTGCTGGGTAGAACCCTGGGATACGTCCCAGAGGTTCCGGGTTCGGCTCCGAGCGACGGCTCTGCAAATCTTAGTTTCCCCTGAGCTGAATGATTTTACCTGTAAAGAATTTTCCAGGCCAAACACAAATGGCACAGGGAAAGTAACTGGCGCCCCCTTCTACCCCCTATTGTGTGCATATCCCAGTCGTATAGGGCCTTGTAAGAAGTGAATTTTACCCTCACCCATCGTACCACCCACTTCGGTTTGAATACTTTGGTGGTGGATAAGGAAACGAGAATGATGTCAATGAATCCTGTATTTTTCTCTTGATGGTAGGTCCTCCGTCAGGTTGAGGAACGGATGAAGGCACTGGAACCATTGAGGAGTAGTCAAAGACCGGATTACGGGTGGCTTTCTTCAAGAAGAACGAGATCTTCTTGTGCGAGAAGGATCTCGAGGGTACAAGCTGAGGTCCTGGACTCTCTGCTCCTTAAGGTAGGTACCCTGGGGAGGGGCTCCAAGGAGCAATTCGTCAGGCAGGAACGGTTAAACCGACAGAGCAGTGGAAAGGGTTTTACAGACAGCGAGAAACAAAATATGTTTCACTATAAATATTAAGGAATTAAAAAAGATTCGATATACGAGCTTTAACTCGTATGCTTTATGAAAGACAAAAGTTTTAGTCTTTTTCTGATATCTTTTCTAAGAAACAAAATAAAGTTCAAATCGGGATCAGGGTACTTACACACAGATATACGTGTGTGTATATATATATATATATATATATATATATATATATATATATATGTATACAAATATATATACATATACAAATGTACATACACATATTAAATGTATATATATATATATTTATATATATATATTTATATATATATATATGAAAATATTATTAGGGTGGGCGAGTAAGTCTATTTACGAGTATATTACCAGAAAATATAAGTATTATTAATTGGCACTCTACTGTTTAAGGTACGTTTTGGATAGATATTAGCTTAACACCATTTAATTTCTTAGCCTAACCTAACAAAACAATTTTTGTCACCCAAAACAAAAGGAAACCCTTCTTCAATAACGAATACTTCCTTCAGTTCCTTCAGTTCAGATCCTTCCTCTTCAGTCTGGACGATTCCGTCCGTCAACGTCCTATTCTTGCCCCTTCCTCGTTTGTCTATCACTATCCCATCTATCATAAGCATCCACATATCCCATTTCCGCCATCAGAATGGTCTGCTTGCGCCCTTCCAGCCTCCCTTTGGATCAAACCAAAGTGAGCTGGCTAGGGAAAAATGCTATTTCTACATCTACATCTACATCTACATAATACCCCGCAAGCCGCCGCAAGGGCGTGTGGCGGGGGGTGTTAGGTCACCAACCGTAAAAAAGAAAAATACCACATGCAAAAAAAACAACACGGAAAATAACACCCACAGCAGCGCACACACTCATGCAAAAATCCCTTCATCCAATACTCATGCAAACACATAAACCGCAAAACAACTAAAAAACTGCACCCCATGATGCAGCACGAAAGACATCCTACAACACGGAAGCCAGGACACAACAAGCAAGAAATTGAAACATCACTACCACATGAAAATGCACCACGAAACACTCTACCCCCAAAGAGTCTCTAAATGGCAGGGAATGCGACCCAACGTTGCAGGTAGGCAGGTATTTTCCGAGACTTATAAGAGAAGCGGTAGAAATAATGAAAAATCCAAATTATTTCAACCGTAACGACGGCAACACCTTGAATTAGACGTGGAAAAGAGTAACTCAACCTAACCGCAAATAAACAGCCAATCAGAGCAAGGGCCAGCCAGCGTCTCCCATATGTAGCGGCCAAAATTCAACGAAGATCACTTCGACCATAAGACGCTTCTAAGACTGGAGACGAAACTGTTGCTCAACCTACGTGACGATTATTCCTGGAAGCAGCAGCATGGAGCATTCAATGACCAAGTTTGTCGGTTCTACTTTTACCTCTACTAGTACGAGGGTAAGTCAATAAATAAGTCGTAAACACCAGCGAAGGAAACGCATGAGCTGTTGGGAGCACTTCTCCGCGATCGCTTGGAACATCCAGAGTCCCGACGTAGAACCATCAGTGACTGCCTTCTGTTCGGGCTCCTTTAGAAGCCATTTTGGAGGACGACCTTTCCAAAGTGATGATGCCGTTTTAGGCCGTAGAGGTTACTCTTGGGTTGGTTGCGACTGCAAACAAAAGACATCTCTACTGCCGGGATGCTATAGAGATGGGATGGTTGTCTCTGAATGTACAGGGTGAATATGAATGAGAAAAGTGACATAATTTTTGGGAATTTACTTTGATTATTATTGCCTCTACCCATTTTGCGAGTTATTTATTGACTAGCCCACATAATATACTATCCGTTACTTAGTATTTATTGACTACGCTCCTTCTTACCTTTTTATTCAATATTATGGTAACCCCTAGTTTTTTTCCCTATAATAAATATAATTTTTTTAATGTTATTTTTTATCTTTTGTTTTTTAAGTTTCATCTTATCGTTTTCTCATAATGGAATAGTTTGGAACTGGGATGGAGGATCTAGGTAACACCAACTCTTAGCTTGGCCTTTAAGGACACCCCTCCGTTACAATGACGGATCGATGTAAAATCATCAGACGGCACTATTTTTGCGCCACCGTTGCCATCTCCGCAGTTCCACGACGGAATGCATTAATTACCCTGCCCACCCGAACACCAGACCCAAGTGTAACAATCATCAAGTTGAAAGAGGGAAGGGGGAAGCGCGCACAAGGGCAAGGACGTTTTAAACACCCCAGGAGGGAGTGAAGCGAAGCCGATTTAACGAATGAAATAAAAGAGAGGGGAGGAAAGAAAAGTGGTTAAATGGATTTGCCTCTCCTAAAAGAGGGGAAGGGGAGAGGGGCCTTGGGAAGTTTCGGAAAGAAAGGGTAGGAGAGTGGGAAGAGGGAAGGAGTTGAGGCCCGGAGAGAGATGGGGAGACCCTCGTAAGGGTGCAAGAGAAAGGGGAAGGAAGGAGTACTCGACTCCCACCCGCTGAAGGAGGAACCCTTAGTGAGTGGAGGGTAAGGGGAGAGGAGAAAGAGTGGAGTAGAGGGGTGAATCCGAACTCTTGTGAGGGTGATATGGACTGCACTAAAGGGTACCCATTTTGAGTTAGAGTGCCAACCCCCAGGGCATCCATTGATGAGTCCCCAAGGGATACAGGGCGTCTGGAAATGTCGTCGTCGAATACGGTGGTTTTTATTCAATAATTCTCAAGACGCGCTCGTGAAACATGCACCGGCTGGGAGAGCGGAGTGATCAAATTTTACTCTCAACTGCAGGTTTCACATTCTCCCAGATCCACTACTTAGATAATGCTGAAGCGTACATTTACATCTACATAAATACCCCGCGATCCAACATAAAGGTCTACGGCATGGGGTGTAAGCAACATTTGGGATGGGTAAGGGATATGGGAGAGGTAAGGGAGAGGAAGGGAAAAGGAAAAAAAATTCACGGAAAAATCTTTGAAAAAAATTTTGAAAAAACGTGACTAAAATACATGGCGGCAAATTTAGTTGAGAGCGATTTTTTATTTCACTAATTAAAATAGTTGTTTGTTATAAGAAAAAGAAGGGAATGAAAATGAACTGCAACAATTTATGCGACAGACCTCCACGATACCAAGATAGGTCATGCAGAAATGGAAAGCATACGCACCAAAGATCATGTAAGCACGAGCTAACACGCACGAAATTACCACCAGCGTCTCGGAATCACGGATACAGTCCGGTAGACCGAAAGAGAAGGCTATGTCATAATTCACAAGTGAATGGGTCATATCACGGATGAATTTCATCATATGTAAAGCGAGTTTATATTCTAGGAATGAAAATATACGAGGTTAGTCTGAAAAAACTCCAACCTAAACTGCAAAGAAGACATTTTTTCTTAAAAATTATTTTCATTTATCTAATATAGTCTCCTTATTAGTCCTTATTACGTTCCTGAAGATGCTACAGTGTAGCAAAACTAGTAGAAAATAAATAAGTTATTTTATGTGGAAACTGCAAAGTTATTTCTGAAACTCCTGTTCCTTATTAGTCGATACACATTTTCCAGGGATACTCGAACAATTTTTAAAACATCCAAATAGTAGTTGATGTCTTTCTCCACTAAGTAGGTGTTGATGCATGGCGTAACCTCCCCGTCTGATAAAGATTTCTGGAAGGACCTCCTTCCCTGGAACTCTCTCCCAGATGACATAAAAAGCTCTCCATCCACAACAGCATCTAAGAGAAGACTTCACAAGTTCATTTTCCTCAGGTACAAGTATACCCTCCCTCATTTCACTCAGCTATGTATCGATCACTGTTTCTACTTTTTCTTTTGTCATCTCGTGCAGTAGAATTTTGCATGATTATTTTTAGTTAATGTTATGTTTCTCATTACTCCTCATATGTTTTCAATGTAATTCGTTTCTTCATTTCAATTTCAGTAACATATTTTAGGTGTATCCTTAATATATATATATATATATATATATATATATATATATATATATATATATATATATATATATATATTATAAACATATTATTTCTTATCCTTTTCATTCCGGATGGGATTTGTGGATAATTTTGAACGTTTATATTTCTTCCAGAAATCAGGAATTTATCAGGGTAGAATTAAAATTATGTTATGAGTAAATGAGAAGCCTAACATTCTGCCTCACGATATATTTATTAGTTTTCAACAAAATTACTAATGATCGAAATGGGTTAACTTTGCAATGGTACTCATATTAGAATTTTCATCGGCGCAAAAGTACGCAATTTCAGTGGGCGAATATTTACTATAATGTCGAATACACATAGTAAAGATTCGGTGATGAAAAGTTGGTCTTGAGTTTTTCAAACAATAATATCTCTATACCCCTCACATATTTGCTGGAATTAATCACTTAATACGGTAGGACGCTACGCATTGAATCGGTAGTGAGTAATTCAACTATGGTACCAGATGGTCTCAAGAACCCAATCACCATTACAATTGACTGGTCCCAAGATCAAACAAATAGAAAAACGAACTTATGAATGAAAATTTACTGCATCTGTCCAGTAGTATACAAAGGTATACTTTCAGGTGCAAGTGTACCTGTATGTTAGTTGGTAGCTTGAGTGTTTGCATGTGGGTGGGGTGTAAGTGCTCATGCATGAATGTATGCCATGTATTTTTGTGGATGTATGAATTTGTGGTTTTTGCATGCGATTTTTTTTCTTTTCTAAATTACGGGTGGTGTCCTAACACCCCCCGCCACACGCCCTTGCGGCGGCTTGCGGGGTATTGAGTAGATGTAGATGTAGATAGATAATGAAAATTAGCCTAACAAACTCTCCTGGGCAATATTGAATGGTTTAAGTGAAATGGTAACACAAATACAGGTATATTATAAATATTATATAAATCTCGCAGCAATTAGGCAATTGTCCTGGTGGCAATGGTCAAGTCTGGTCAACGGTCACTCGTATAATGCACATAAATGCATACACAAGAAGAGCATGTATGATAAAAAATGATATATATAAAAATATCATTTCAAATGCCAAAAAATATGCATTTCTACCAAATGAAAGTACAGAATTCCTTTGCCATAACCATGGATTGGTCTTACCTGCCCGCGGTTTGAAACATTTGATTAAACATATATACTTTTGAGGATTTGGCAGTGTAGCCGAATTGATCGCATTGGTTTATTTTATCTGTAGAACGGAATACATCACTTTTTCAAAGGCTGAGGAAAATATGTCAATTTTTAAAAGTTCAAACATTGTTGAAAATTGATAATACTCCAAATTCCAAAGAAACTGCGGGAGATGCCGCAACAGTAACTTTTAACGGAGTCATCCGCTAATGTGCATTTTAATGCAACAATTTCAGAGCGTAAAAATCATTCGCCTTGACTGGGACTCGAACCCAGATCCCTCAATATCCGGTCGAGTGCTTTAGCCACTTAAGCTACCGAGGCGTCCTCTTAAACTTTGAAATTTTGGGGCTTTTAAAGGAACTAAAGTGGCTAAAGCACTCGACCGGATATTGAGGGATCTGGGTTCGAGTCCCAGTCAAGGCGAATGATTTTTACGCTCTGAAATTGTTGCATTAAAATGCACATTAGCGGATGACTCCGTTAAAAGTTACTGTTGCGGCATCTCCCGCAGTTTCTTTGGAATTTGTCAAAGGGAAAACACCATACGTGTTTAAAGTTGGCTTTTAACCTCGTGGACAGTGGCGCCTCGCGCACGACTACGAATGCATGTGACATTGTATGTACGGTATTTCGTCATAACATCTAGTTCCTTTAAAAGCCCCAAAATTTCAGAGTTTAAGAGGACGCCTCGGTAGCTTAAGTGGCTAAAGCACTCGACCGGATATTGAGGGATCTGGGTTCGAGTCCCAGTCAAGGCGAATGATTTTTACGCTCTGAAATTGTTGCATTAAAATACTCCAAATATTTACGATGGAGAACTACATATGTATTTGAGAAGGTGAAGGGAATTTCATCCAGATGCCATAACAGTATAACGAGCGGGTCAGCTGGATATTTAAGTTATATATAGTTGGAAGTCATAGTAGTCTAGCTGTTGCCATTGTGAATGAGAAAGTAAAAAAAATAAGAGGACTTATGCTACTTAACTATGTATCCTAAAGCTCAGCTGTCGATCAAGCCTTGCTTTGTTACAAGCGACGTGTTCAACCAGAACTTTTAATCCGTTGCATAGTTCACGGGGAAAAAGGGTGTCCCTCTCCCGTCATTCCTCTACGCCAGCTTTTGTCATGAATTCCCTAGGATGAATGCCAAGCTGCCTTAAATGACCGGCAGCGCTGTGATTGACGTTCACATTTAACAGACGACCTCAACGGACCACTTCGGAAATGGAGTTAGCTAAACGCTCTTTTCCCTTTAAATAACTAGCACGACGACCATACGTGTCGAATAATAGGTATTAAAATAGAGTAATCTGATATTAATCCATTTGTTAAATTTATGTAAACAAATTTAAAGCACTTCGCTTTTCTACATAAAAAACTTTTATTTACGACCTAGGTTTCGTTATGGTATAACACAATTTCAATATGAAGAATTTCCACCAAGTGACGCCAGAAACTGTTTTATTTACGTAAACATTTTATGACGCATTTGTTAAAAATAAAATGGAGGTCAATCATATCAAAGAACCTAGGTTTAATGTCACGAATTGCAAAAAAATGTAGCAAAAGTTTAGAGCGAGGCGTAACCAGAGTTTAGTTAGGCCACATTTAGAACAAGCGACTATTATATAGGATACAGTGCTGATTTCGAAATTGAAAAAGGTTTAGATGTAGTCAGCCAGATTTCTTAAACATTACTACGAGAAGAGAACAAATGAGACGCGGATATGTTGGAAGAAATGTTAAGCAGAGAGTTCCTTCATTCACGAAGAGATCAAGCAAGATATTTAAGACTTTTAGAAAAGTACAGAAACATTGAGTTTCCTTGCGACAGCGAGAAAATTATTATAGCACCAAATTATAATAATGGTAGACTCGACCACTGGTATAGAATAAGAGTGAGACAGGAACCACACAAACAGATTTAAGTACTCGTTCTTCCCTCGCAACTAAGCACTCGAATATATTTACTTAATGAAAAACATTTAATGAGTTTGTTAGTTATGGCTTGATGAAAGAGGGTAAGTCAATAAATAAGTCGCAAAAGTCATGAGGACCATTGGAGGGACTTTTATGAATATTTCATTTGGAATACTTGGAACATCCACACCGTACAGTCCCGAATTAGCTCCCAGTGATTTTCATCTGTTCGCTCTCCTTAAAAATAATCATTTGGGTGGCCTAAGTTTTGAAAATGATGAGGCCGCAGGCCGTAGAGGTCACTACTCGTGGAATGGAAGAGAGTTGGTATAAATATCTGATTGCACAGGATAAATATGTTGAAAATTAATATACATTTCAGAAACTAACTTAGATCATTACTATTTCCTCTATATCCAGTTTTGCGAGTTATTTATCAACTTATCCTAGTAGAGAGGCATTTTTCGTGTGCGTGTTCTATTTTCTGAGTAAATAAGCAAATATATGCTTTTATTATCAAACTTGAGTGCGTGTAAAGGGTGCTGACATATAACACCCCCTGTCACACTCCCTCGCGGCGTACTGCGCGGTTTTGTACACAAAAGTACAATTTTTCTCTAGGAGCAAATATAGCAATGCTGTTCTATCAGAAAATATCTAATGTGCCTGAAAGAAAATGGCCTGGATTCTTTTCTAAACGAAGTTGACGTTATTCAAACATATTTGTGATTCAAAACACTTTCCATGCTTGTACACACGGAAGCATACTTTGGCATACACTATCAAATGACGTAAAATTACACTTTATAAGGTAAATAAGAGGATCCACTGGATAACTACATTCATATTGAGAACTACACCGCGTAAAAATCACGATTAATCCATCGGTCGGAAAGGTTTGATACACGTGTTTGCCAATCGGCTGGCTATAATTTTTCCAAAGAATAAATAAAAATAGAGTATAAAAAATTTATTTTCGAACATTATTAACACTAAAAATATTTTCAAGCTAACTTTAAACCCTGAATATTAACCCTAGTACAGGCTTTGGCATCTAAAAATAGATAGACTAAAGGTCCAGAGACCCAACATAAACACCGACGAAATTTGGCGTGATTTTGAATCGGTCATCTTTCACGATCGTGCTCCGTGTGAGCGTAAGGAACAAAAAAAAAAGAAAAACGTAACACGCACGCGGAAATAACTATCCAAAAGTAGGCCCTACCGATCACTTCGGAGTTCTTCAGATTTAGCCGAGCGGCAAGGGCATATTTTATATCTCTCCAACTGACCCTCTCGTCCTTGTGAAATACTTCGCCGGAAATTAATTTTTCCAGACCCATACAAAGGTCCGCCCACTCGAGAGGACGGTTCTCCCGCAGCCACGCTACGCAAACATTCGGGCAATCAACCTCAAACCCCATCCCTTTTATCTTCTTTTGTGTACCCGCATATACCTGTGCCCGCCTTCTGCAGCACTTTTTCCTCCTTCATGCATTCCACACACCAGGAACGGACGCCAGAGAGTCAAGCCTCTATGAATCATAACCCTCGATTCGACAGGACCCAAGTGTTTATCTACCTATTCCTTCGATCTCTGAAACTTTTACTAAACATTCACATTCCAGTATTTAAATAAAGCAGTACGTTAATGTTATGACAGCCAAGAATTTCACAAAAAGTAAAGCATTTATCGAGCATTTTTCTGGTTTGTCTGTAACGCGAAGAACTAGTATACGAATGTTTGGATGCCTAATAATCTTAAGACCTCATTATAGACAATATTTTCTCGCAACTGATTAGTTTTTATTGAAATTATTTAATGGACTTGTATTGGAAGGCGACTTCTCACATGCAATAACTACCATCGTCAAGGTATGTGTACAGCAGTAATATAATAAGTCCACTTAATTAATTAAATAAATAAAATAACTTATTAGTTTTTATATATTATAAATTATTAAATGTGTATGTATATAAATGTATACATACGTATATATATATATATATATATATATATATATATATATATATATATATATATATATATATATATATATATATATATATATATATATATATATATATATTTCCTTATATCTATTTCTATGTGAATAAATATATTTATATGTATATATATATATATATATATATATATATATATGTATATATATATATACCACAGGGTAAAGGCCACGTCATGTGAGGACTATAGGACAACTAGTTTGATATCCCACGCAGCTAAAGTTGTTCTCAGGATCATAAACAAAAGGATAGAGAGTAGGGCAAATGATTACTTAGGGGATGATCAGTTTGGGTTTAGGAAGGGGAGAGGTACGCGTGATGCCATTGCAGTAATGAGATTATTAATCGAGAGGAATATAGAACACAACCAGGAGGTATTTTCCTGTTTCGTAGATTTCGAAAAAGCGTTTCATAGAGTGAATTGGGAAAAACTAATGAGTATTCTGCATAAAATAGGGATACATTGGAGGGAAAGGAGGCTAATCCGCAACCTGTACATGTCTCAGACTGCTAAGGTGCGGGTGGGGAACGGGGAGTCAGGATGGGCAGTGTTAGGAAGGGGTGTAAGGCAGGGTTGCCCATTATCACCGTTGCTGTTCAACCTGTATGCAGAGGACATGATCAAAGAGGCATGGGAAGAACTGGAGGTAGGAATGAAGGTGGGCGGGGAATTCGTAAAATCAGTTAGGTTTGCTGATGACCAAGCTTTAGTTTGTCAGTCAGCCAAGGGGCTGCAGGCATTGCTGAGTGAATTGGAAATTCAGTGCGACAGGTATGGGATGAGAATCAATATTAATAAAACAAAGGTTACGCGATTTTCTAGAAAGAAAAAGGCCAAGCTTAACATTAAAATAGGAGGGCAAAAACTAGAGCAGGTAGAACAGTTTACGTATCTCGGTAGTGTTTTGGACCAACAGGGTCAAAGTAGTAGGGACGTAAGGAGAAGAATTCCGCTAGGCAAAGAGCCTTTCACAAGGAGGAGGGAGTTGATGACAGGGACTTTGAGTAAGGATGTTAAGAAAAGACTCGCAAAAACTTTGATATGGAGCGTAGCTATGTACGGTGCGGAAACGTGGTCATTGAAGCAGGAGGATAGACGTAGACTGGAGGCTTTTGAAATGTGGGTGTGGAGAAGAATGGAGAAGGTGAAATGGACAGAGAAGAAAACAAATGAGGAAGTATTTGGTATGGTGGGCGAAGAGAGGGGTTTGTTGGGAGCAATCCTATGGAGGTAGGAAAAGTGGATGAAGGGGATGTTGACCGACAGTGGGATGTTGAAGACTGTGATAGAGGGTAGAATGTTGGGCAAAAGAGGAAAGGGTAGGAACAGGATAGGGATGTGGGACGGGATGAAGGGAGGAAGAAAGTACTCAGAGATGAAGAGGGACCTGATATAGAGTAGGATGACGGATTTTGTGTTTTGTTAGGAGTAATAAAATATTTGTTTGGTAGTTGTGTCCATCCAAAAACCTACCTTAACCGGTAGGTTACCTTAAAAAAATATACCACAGGGAAATTTTTTACACCTCCTAATTTTCCGAATCTTCATTATAAATGCCCACGTAAAAATACGTGGCGCCAAAAGAATGAAAACTCATTTCGGAACTAATGTACAATGGTAGGAAGTAAAGCGAAGCCCTAGTGAGGAACAGCTTAGCTGACCTAGCCATTCCTGACGAAAGATGATGTGTTCTAGATGGGTTAAAGACAATTAAGGAGTGTAATAAAAGCAGAAGGGTGTGGTACGTCATTTCACATACCAGTGAGATGAACGATGGGCAAAGAAAACCAGTAAGTATCAAAGCCGAAGTCTTATGCGAGGATCGATGGGCAAACGGTAATTTAAAAGGAAAAACGGATTTTTTTAACACAACAAACAAAATGGTCAAATGAAATAGAATTTCCAAAAGAAGTTAAATGTGGCTTAGATAAACCTTGCAACAAAATGAGAGCGCTATGAACTATCAGAGGAAAAATGAGAAAAATTTTGAGAGAAAGGTAATTATAATCACCGGCTTTGAATGAAGGAAGGGCTTAAAACCAATATTCGGATTAAGATCCTAATGATTTTTCTAGGCACTTGATATAGATATATATAGACGCAGGAGACACCGATTATTTTAAGGAAAAATAAAAAATATCTCGTAAAATGCAATCAGATTGCAACAAAATGCAAACAGGACATATCCATTTTTCGCGTTGCAAACTTCTTGTAAGTAGGGAAACGTATAGTGCCTACTGCCTGATAGAGGTTTTTCACAATCATTCAACGCAATGGGACATAAAAAACATTTTTGACTTAATATAAATCAACAAGATCCTATCGTTGACGATATCCTGTTAGATATCGCTACCGCGTGTGGCGGGGAATGAATCCACACCAGTTCATGGGACAATATTAAGTTGTGTACATATGTTATTCACCAATTAATATAGCAAAATATTTCTGATAGTAAATAATAATAACAATCGGGGTAGCATTATTAACTGCAGAGTATTTCTCTACGTATGCAATAAAACCTGCTAGTATTAAGATGAAGAATCAAATTAGGGCTAGATGACATGATGAAATAGTTTAGTCTAGGTTACTTAGAGTATAAAAAAATATATTATTTTACTTTTTGCAGTAGTTTCCCTTTATTCTGTTCCTTTGCCGTTCGTGGGAAAAATGACATCTTATATCTATTGACTTTTCTACAGTTAATCTATCTCATTTTATTGACATGATCTCTCCTACCGTAGCACGATGAGATTAATGACGAATTGTTAACGTCATCGCTCAAGCAACAACCTTCCAATTTATGTAAGAGATTTAATAGGTCTTTTAACCTTCGCTCAGTGAAATATTCTCTAACTAGTCCCTCTAATAATTTCGATACGCCTCTAAGTTTGTCATCACAGCGTTTTACAAGTCTAGCTACTCTCCGCAGCACGCGATGTAATTCGGCTTATCAATCCAAATTCACGATGACCCCATATAGCAGCTGCATATTCTAAATGAGGCCTGACGAACGAAAGACAACATCGCTCTTTAACATCCTTGCATTTACCGAATAATTTTCTATTCATCGACCGTTCTAATACTTATTCAATGATCTAATGATATTTGTTAGATATGTTAAGAAGTTAGAAGTTTTTAGACCTAAGAGGACAAGGTTCAGCGATAAAAGCATTGTAAGCATCGGAAATTAATATTTTCGCGATTTTTTTAAAATGAAAACACATAAAAATTTCAGGAGAGGGCATTTATGATCATGCAAAAAATGACCACTACCATACCCCTGAGAGCATAATTAATCCCTTATCCTTCACTCAAAACACCAGCTTCCATTCTATAATGACAAGCAGCATATGACTATTTGCTACTGATTTGGTTAACTGCGGAGAAACGATTAATAAAACGAACTGGAAGGTTATTTGTTACGATATTAAGAGTATTATGGCATGTTGTAACTAGATTTAACCACAGTAATCAAACTGAAAGCTATTTTTGATTGGTAGGAGCTCACCGAAACTTGCACTAATCTGCTTTCCAAAAACTCACAGAAATGAACTGCCTGATAGCACCATTTGAAGCAATTACTCAGTATTCAAAATCTCTAAACGCTAGACCACCATCACAGTCCTCAAAATCTACCGTCAAAACTATAAATTTAGTAAGATGAATTTATTTCGAAACGATAATTAAAAAAGTCACTCCAACTCAACAATTATTGCATGATGTACATAGGTATGCATTTGTACCAGTAAGTAAATGTACGCATATGCTAGGTGCACCCCCCTCACCTTCCCACCTCACGCCCACGCTGTATCTTGTGGGACCTTCCGCAGATGTAATTGAAAATTAAATGAACTGCAATTAACTTCGGTCACGTCACCACTGAGTCACCGGGGGCATGGTTTAATCGCCTATAGTAATTCACAGGAGTACACGACATTACAGCTCGCGAAATAAAATACGTGGCGTAATTGAGAAGTACTATGAAAGAGATGAAAATACATGTTTATACAGATGTGCAAACACTAGGCTAATTGGAAAGGTGGAAAGGCGCGGATTCCAAGTGGAAATAAGTATCCTTCACCGAAACTCCAACCAAGAACCATCGACCATCCCTAAAGATCCTCTACAAATTAAGATATCAGGGAACATAATTACCTCTTAAATCCAGGGGGTTGCAACCAAGCGCCCCAACTCGACGGCCATGAGATGGCGCTCGGGTGATATTTCAGGCTCTACCACAGAAATTGACGAACTGACTTGAACTGACGTAAACCTATGCCTCAAAATCCATAAGGTAACTGTGAACAAAATGATAACCTGCCCGTGCTGAAATTACACTACAGCCGAAATATCAAAAAGATGAAATTACAACTGAAATTCATCTTATTCGACAAAGTTATGACTCTTAGGACGAAGATGGTGATCGATAGATCTTACGTCAATTGCCCAAAGTACTGAACACAAAGACGAAAGAACATTCACAAAAGAACTCATCATATGACGTTAAGGGGTAACAGTGCGATTGAAGTACTTTTCCATCAGAGCATCGCACATGGTCACAATAAGGCGGTCGCCATGGTTGAAATTCACGATTGCACTTAGAAATAGTTGACCACTCAAATACCAAATTCACCATATCTGGCCCCTAGTAGCTTTTCTGTATCCTAATCTTAAAGGTTCGCTTTGGGAATAGAAATTTTCAACAGCCGAGAGGGACATCACATACATAAACGCCTATTTTGCGGAGAAATAACTAAACTACCATTTGCAGAGTTTAAAAAAGTTTAGAGAATCGCCTGAAAGAGTGAATTGACTTAAAAGGAGACTATGTTGAAAAATATAAGCAAATCTGAAGGAAAAATTTCTCCTTTATTTGTTAGCTCGGAAAATTGTTAGACTACCCACATAAACATGTACGTGTGGTATGTAGTATACATGTAGAAGCAGCCTGGAAAGATGGCAAGGTCGAATCTCCGGAGTACGAGTCATCCGATTTGAGTAACACGATACATAGCATAAATAACATTTCGCCAATCACCTATGATTGATTTGTTTATCGAAAGGAAAGTGATTGATTCGGAAAGTGACAACGGGCCAACATCTCGTCCCATGACTTGAGCGAAAAAAATTGTCACGCACATAGAGATCTAGGCTCTCTCACCCATTTAGTCTCTTAAAGCCACGTCCAAACTCGCAAATAGGCACGCACGTGTAAGATGTACGCACAGCAACTGATCGCCCCCCTCCCTCGTGTCGCACTTTACCGACGCCGCGCAAAAAAAATACGACCGCGGCAGATTGGTACCCCATCGGAAATGTCACTGTGACAAGTGATGATCAATCAGCCAATAAACGCCCATCGTTTTCCCAATCCCCAAGGGAAGGGGAGGAGGGCGGGGCAATTCATAATGCCTTTTCCCCAATAACAGGCGAGAGGAAGGGCTTTGCATAAATTTCCTCTTTTTTTATTTATTTATTTAAGGCCACCCCGTCTTTTTATATATATATATCCTCTCTCTCTCTCTTCCCTCTCATACACCCATCTAACTGAATCAATTCGAACAGGGACGATCGGAATGACATATCCGGGCTTAAAATGTTATTGTTCGCCTTATGCCATAAAATAACCAGATAACATTCTCGGGATCAATCGTATTGAGGCGTTCACACAAATTTCCCCGTCCTTAGGTTATCAGTGATCCATTTTGAGACCAGGAAACTCGGTAGTCTGGAAAATCTGTGGTTTAAAAAAAGAAAACCAATTATAAGAGGAAAAACAGTAATAATATAATGACAATCATCTGTCTATTCGTAACACGTTATTTCTCTTCGAAGCTTTGGAGAATTTAACGAATTTTTTTTCCAGAGAGTCTCAATTGAGAAGTGTGTTTAAAAAACTTAAGCAGCTGTCAAATGTACGCATGTGCCTCCAATGTAATCCACAGAGGGCGATGGGTGTGCCAGAATGAGTCTGTTTTGGGTGTTAATGAAGTTTTATAATTACCACTGCCACCAAAAACGTTGAGTGATGGGTAAAATCTCTCTGGACACTATAACCGAGATTCATAGACATGAAAATACCCTCGAAGTAATTAAACAGTCCCCCAAAACCCTTAATACGCGATAAAACGTGGACTCTCGTGCATGTAGCGAATACGTTTCTATTGCGTACCGTACCCATAGTAACCCTATTTTAAAAAATTTCTGTTCGCGCGAAAATCCCATTCAGGAGATTCATTCGTGAATGCCGGAGTCCTCGCGGCACCTTAGTAACAAAAGGTAATGTACCACTCACTTAAATTTACATCTCCGTGAACAGGTTTGATGTGAATACAGAGTATTTTAGCACCCTCAGAGGTTCGTATTAATATTTGAAACGTGTTCTATTACCCAGTTGGACTAGTTTTGAGGCGCCGATTATTGAAACTAAGAAATTTCGGATACTTTTTTCCCATAAATGAATTCATTTGATTTTTTTTAAATGGTGGCTAGTTGCTGTTGGGTTTTGCACCATTAAAACTATTGTATGTTTGTGCATATGATATGAGTATTCCGTGAGGAAGACATGTACTTCTGTGCAATCCCTGTAAAATTCGTTGGTAGTCATAGTAGCTTGCATAAAATCTTGAATTTTTCAATTTCTATTAAAGCTAACGTGGCTGATAAGACCCTGTTTTATAATCTTCACGTGAGAGACTACGACAAGGACGAGAAATTCAGGAGATTTTATGAAATACACTTGACGTCTTGATGCGATTCCAATTATATTAATTGAATGTTACCATCGCGACAAGTTCCTAAGGGGTGATAAGGGGATAATTTACGATTTTTATCTAGTATCTGGGACAAATTTTGTGATTTTGGGAAATGGAATTCCTGATTTTATTCCGATTTGCGCCGACGAATTTGTTTTCTGTACTCGTATATTGGGTATTGCACTGCCAACTGCCAATTGCATGGCTAATATTACCACGGGATAATTACAATTACATATTGTGACGGTCAACGGTATTCATGCGGAGCTAAACTTGGCTGGACGTGATCGGTGGTTACCAAATAATGTTAAGGACCGCGGGCTCTCTAATGAAGATGGTGAGATAGACCCGCGGGTAGAGATAAGGTGGAAAAGATAATAGTTGACGCAGAAAAGGTGCAAGAATGATGGTAGGAATTCATAGAAGCACTATATGGTAAAGAACTTAGGCCAATAAGGTTAGACATTGAAAAGAAACATGACGTAGATGAAGATATCTAAGTTCCAGACATCCTCGACGATGAGATATAAATGGCATTAAGGGAGATGAAACTAAATAAGGCCGTGGGGGTGGATAACATTCCTGCGGAACGACTAAAAGGTTTAGGAAAATTTGGGAGGAAGAGGCTGCATGGACTGATTCGTAGTACACAAATTTCAAAACATTTAATTGGTTTCTTATTGTTATTTCCCCGTTAATGTTTTATAGAAAATAACCGCATAATACGTCTACACTTAATACTCTCGGACGAGTCACTAAAGTAGTGCCGTATGGCAGTGAGTGTAAGGATATAGATCATCAAAGTTGCATTTAATTTTTTTCGACTTGGAAATGAAACTATTAGTCAATATTATCTGTGTTTAGATAAAGGGTTAAGAGATCAATCGAAAAGCTGTTTATCCTTGCGTTTTCCGCCATTTGGACGAAGTATGGTCAGGATGGGACTGAAAATTTGATGGTACATATGACCGGAACATCCGTAAACGAAATTGCCTCGGGAAAGTTAACTGCCTCAAAAATCTTTCTGGTAAACGCAGAATATCCTAGCGCTTTTTCCGATTCACGGACTTTCCTTCCATAGTCCCGTGGACCGGAGATGACCACTGGTTTCCCTTTGCACTGGCAACGGAAAGTGTCATAATCGGTACATTGCCAAGCAAAAAATACATTCATTTACTCAATTTTCATTTCTGCCGTTCGGAAACCATTTTAGAGTCCTGGAATCCTGACACGTCACCTTTTACTCCCTTCCAGTTGAATCCAGGAACGTGGTCAGTAGCACTGGAAAGGCTGGAGTTTTCGATGAATGAACTGCGGACTCCAAACACACGCCCCGAAGACCTTCCAGTGATATTTCAGGGTATCCTCGTGCAAATGATTGACGAGGAGTCAATCAGCATGGCAATGAAGTAAGTGGCATTTTTGGGTAGATAATTTAGGGATGTTTTTTTAAAGTACGGTAAATTTCAATTAATTCAGAAGGAACATAACTAAATCAATAATAATCAGAGTCCTAAATTTCGCTGTGACATACGTACATACAAACACACACATTATAAGTTTAAACCATTTAAGGTAGTTTTTGAATGGAAGCAGACTTGCACAACAGAACAAAACAGTACCTAGCCTTTACTAATTTAAACTTCACCTAAAAACCGACGCTGCAATTCAGACTCTCGCTATTCCGAATTGACGTAACATCCGACGCTCAGCCACAAAAGGATCCATAAAACTAAAACTATTCACAGATTCCACCTGTTTTTAAAATCTATGGTTAATATTTAATATTCAAACAGAAATATTAGAAAATTTAGAAAATATGTCTTCTTTAAAAATGTGCTTCAGACAATTCTTCTAAAAACTACAAAGCTACAAGTTGATATTTACCTCCGGACAGCAAGACTTTACTTGTTCCCTCATATTATCTATCCCTCCTCTCCTCCTACTTAGCTTGTTGGAAGGTCTTTCATCTATTATAATATTCGTTATCCTATCGTCAGTCTAAGTGGTCTTCATCCACCCCTCCGACCCCCTTTGGCTTTCTACCAACAATTCCCACTGCTCCCCTACTATGCCTAGTATTTTTGTCGTTTTTTTCCTTTCTCCCATACAATTTTTCTCTATTCTATCCTTTCTCATTTCAATAGTTTCCAATCTCCGACTGTCGTCTTGCTTCAAATACAAAGTCACCAAGACCTACCAAACAATTAACCGAGTATCTGATATTATTCAGCATTAAAAATTAACATTAGCATAATTAATATTGCTGATCATTGACCAAACTTGACCGTAGCCACCCGGAAAATCGCCTAATTGCAACGTAGTTCTTAAATAATTCTTAAATAAATAATTTTAGGTAGAAAGAGGTGACTAGTGAAAACTTTAATATGGATCGTAGTATTTTATCTCAATAGTTTCAGCCTCAACTTTGTGGAAGTTCATTTTAATAAATGAAAAAGAAAAACTTTGTTTCAATCCACCACTTTATTTCAGGTACGACTAGTTTCGACGCTACGGCGTCATCCTTAGGTACCGCACCGTATTATTTTATGGCACCTCAGGCACCTAGTATTTTATGTGGCTTGGAAACTCAGCCATTGAGGAAGGAGGATAACCGCAGATTGGAGGCCTTTGTGATGTGGGTGAGCGTTTAGAGGAGTGTGTAGACAATAAAATTTACGGAAATGATATAAGAAACGGTGAAGTCCTAGGCATGGTAAGGGAAAATAGACGGCAGTTGGGAGAAATTCCAAGCAGGTACAGCAGCTGGATGAAACTGAGAGGTAATGTGATCGTGAAATCTATAATGTAGAGGTGAGAATTTGAATTTAAATGTCAATACTTAGTTATTCCACACAATACTTATTTTATAAACTACCCGGGATTTTACGTTAAGTTTGATAATCAGATGAACAAATTAAGGCAAGATAAACTTGCAGAAGTACGCATATAATCAGAGAATGGGAAGAGGGGCTTCTCTTTTTAAAATAAGCCCACAATAGGATTAATATAACGTTTAAAAAATTAATAACAACTTATTATAAGTACCTAAATACTGTATACTCAGGTCATAACTGTTAGTTATAGGTATGAATGGGTGTTACATTAATTTAATTATTGATCGACATTAATATATCAAATAAGGTGATACAATGGCTCGTATAGTCATGATAAAACTTAATTAAGGGAGACAGCGGAGCTAAAAAATATTATTATTGTAGAATGGGGTATTCAGTATGGAGTTTAAGGAGATTTTTTTGCCATATTAGTCAGCGTTTAGGAGTATAGTAGTGTGGAAATCTAGAGATCATCTGACCCCTACCCTAACCCAGTATACTATTGCTAAGAAAATGTATCGGTTTAAGGATATTCAGCGTTATATTATTCATAGATTAGGAGTGACGTCAGGGTCCATCATAAACCAGCCCTAACCTGGTAGACTAGTTCCAATAGCAAGTTTTCCCCTCGTGAGTAAACACGTTTATCTAAGCGGTAACAAATTGGATTTTCCTTTCTTCCTTTTTCTTCTTCTCAAGTGAGGCGACGTGTGAGAGGAAGAGAGTCGCCAGGGAGAGAAGAAGCCGGAGGGTGTCATGCCTAGTCCCGGGGAGACATCAACCCCCCGAGGGCCGGGCGGGAGGAGGGGAGAACGGAATGGCGGAGTGCCCCATCCAGACCATCTCTCACAGAATCCAGCCGGAAGCCGTTCCCGATCCTTACGACCGCCTCGTTGCGAAATTCAGTCGCGAATCCTTTCGCGTGGACAAGGACATCTTCACCGCTGCTTCGGATGAGGACGTCAAAGAGCGGAATGACGTTCGACAACTCAAGTCTGGGGACTCGAAAACCGCTTTTTCTCTTTAAGTGTATGGAAAATGCCGTTCCTGATACGCGCCGATATTGTTTATCAAGAATGTTACATCAATGTTATTTTTGATCGCGGATACGACCGAGGGAAAGGGTAACTAAATAAAGAATATTTTGTTTAATGGAGAATTGGCCCTAAAACCATAAATGGAACAAAGAAAACGGACTAGAAACATATATGAAGTAATTATTTCTTCTATTCCCTCAACTATTGGTCGATAAATAACAATATTGGCTTATTTCTATTTCGGCTAAGGTTCTTATGTAAACCAAAATCTCCGAAATAGCACAGAGCTAGGCTATCCTTGGTCTTCTGGAATCAAACCTATGTCTAATTGGCATAGGCAAACAAACCTGTCCACTGGGAATACCGTGCCACAAAATTTGAATGAATTGAAAAAAAATTATAAAATTAACGGAAGTAGTTGCGATTTCGTGAAAGCAGTTCGTGCCACAAGGATGTGTGATGGCTCTATTCCAATCCGTATACACTACATAACTACTCAAACATAACAACAATTCTAATATGCAGGATAAGAGGAATCTTCAAAGAGATCTCAGAATTTTCATAACGTATTATCACAGAAGAATCTCCTCCTCAATCTTACCTAATATTAAAGACACACTCTTGAGAAAAAATCAAATTCTCCGAACAAGGTTTGGGTAATCGAAAAAATTTATAGAATATAAAGCAAACAACGTCAGAACTTTCAATGATAGGATAGTTAGAGGTTGGTGTTACTGTTATTTTTACATTACCATAACTGGCAACTTGACTCATTGTATCTCGCGTGTGCTAGGAAAAAAACCTGTTTCCCACGACGTTAACTATTAGTTACTTCATTGGGATAAGATACAAAAACAAACAAAAAGTTACATATGTGAATGTATATGGGTGTATATGTACGAGGGCGGTTCGATAAGGGGATCGAGATGGTGCGAGGGCTAACGTACTGGCTTCCCACCCTGAGGGCGCGGGTTCAAATCCCGGCGGTGTTGAATATTTTTCAGAGGTATCTCGATCCCTACTTGAGGTGCTTTTTGGAGGGCACTTTGAGTGAGTACGCCGTCCGTCGGATGGGACGTTAAGCTGCGGACCCCTTGGCGCCTTTCGCAAAGAATTCTCTGCTTTCGAAAAGCCCTTCGAAAGCAGAGAATGACTCTAGGGTAAAGAGGGCAGGCGTGAACACATCATCCCCTGAGAATAAACAATAATGGGACACATATAGATCCTCTAAAATTGAAACCAAAACACAATTACATAGCGCTTTACTGGACTTTAAACGCAAAGTACTTTGCGAGCACTTGGACACTGACCCCAAAGCTTTCTGGTCATATGTTAGAGAAGTAAATGGGAGTAAACAAACCGTGGCTTGCTTAAGGGATTGTAGCAATATAATTCATACAGACAGCGAGGGTAAAGCTAACATCCTAAATTCATTCTTCCAAAGCGTTTTCTCGAATGATGTTGCCACCGCATATCTCCAAGAAACAATACATACTCCACCCATAGAAAAAATAACAGTGGACCAACAAGGAATTCTAAAATTGCTTAATGAGATTAAACCCAACAAATCCCCGGGTCCCGAAAATATACCAGCTAGGGTGATAAAACATTTAGCTCCAAACATTGCCCCGTACCTTGAATTTATATTTAACATATCCCTCACAGAGTGCAAAGTACCTAAGATTTGGAAAACCGCGCAAATAACGCCTATTTTTAAAAGTGGTGACAGGGAAGATCCCAGTAATTACAGACCTATATCTCTCACTTCTATCTGTTGCAAAATCTTAGAGCACATAATTGTCAGTTCAATAATGAGACACCTTGACAATATTAACTTTTTTAAGTGACAATCAACACGGATTCAGGAAAACCCGATCCTGCGAAACCCAATTAGGATTATTTACACATGATTTACTTGTATCTGGTGAGAGAGGTCGGCAAGTGGATGCCATCTTCTTAGATTTTCAAAAGGCATTTGATAAGGTCCCACATGGTAAACTCATTCATAAATTAAAGGTCGCGGGTATAAACAAGGGCGCCATAAGTTGGGTTAAAGATTTTCTTTCAGAGCGGGAACAGAGGGTAGTCCTTGATGGCGCTAGTTCCGACAGCGTTCGAGTCACGTTGGGGGTACCTTAGGGAAGTGTGATCGGGCCGTTGCTTTTCTTGATTTTTGTTAACGATTTGAACCGCGAAGTGAAAAGTAAAATTAGGATGTTCGCGGATGACACGGTGATCTATCGGGAGATATCTGGGGATGAGGATCGTTTTATTCTAGAGCAGGATTTAGATTGCATTACTAAATAGTGTTCTAACTGGGGATTGACTCTAAATTATAATAAATGTTCAGTGGTAAATTTCTTTAAAAGATCAACGGGATTTGCTTACAAATTAGCTGGAGGTGACCTAGCAGTAGTTGATACGGTAAAATACCTAGGTGTCACATTCACAAAAGACTTAACTTGGGGGACTCACATACGTTAAGTCTGCGGTCAAGCATATAAAAAATTGGGAATGAAAAATAATAACTTTGTGATTCCACAGGATTTTTATTGTGATACGACCCGGGTTTCGACGTTCAACGTCATCTTCAGGACCTGAAGATGACGTTGAACGTCGAAACCCGGGTCGTATCTCAATAAAAATCCTGTGGAATCACAAAGTTATTATTTTTCATTTCCAAGATGAATCGATTCCATAAAGTCACGCCGGAAACCATTAACTATATAAAAAATTGGGATTCATTAGAAGCATTGTCGGCAAAAGTGACTCTAAGGTCAAGGAACGTTGTTACCACGCTCTTGCAAGACCTCATTTAAAATACGCATGCAGCGTGTGGGATCCGAGTGAAAAAGGTCTCATTCGGGAAATTGAGAAGGTTCAACGCCGGGCAGCCCGTTTTGTAAAAAATTCCTACGATAAAACGCAAAGCGTCACCGAAATGCTCATGGATTTGGGGTGGGAATCATTGGCTGAGAGACGATTCAATGCAAGATTGAAATTATTAAATAAATTTAGATACGCATGTTTCACCACCGAGGTCTCGCAAATTATTCGTACTCCTACATACATTGGTCGCTTGGATCATGCATATAAAATTCGGGAAATAGATGCCAGAACTAGCCGACTAAAGGACTCCTTCTTCCCACGGACAATACGGGATAGCAACTGCAGGGTTATGGATAGCAAAAATTCCACTTGCCACCCCCAGCGTCTAAAAAATAATTAGTTGTATTTAAATGCATGCTCTTCCACTAACCTTATGATTTTTGCTATAATAACCCTTTCTTTCCGAATGACGTCATTCGTGTTCCGTTTATCTGTTTTTAAGTCTCCCTTTCAATCCCTCGTCCCTCTCCGCGGGGGGAAAATTCCTGCTACCTGCAACGTTGGGTCGCATTCCCTGCCTTTTACAGACTCTTTGGGGGTAGAGTGTTTCGTGGTGCATTTTCATGTGGTAGTGATGTTTCAATTTCTCGCTTGTTGTGTCCTGGCTTCCGTGTTGTAGGATGGCTTTCGTGCTGCATCATGGGGTGCAGTTTTTTAGTTGTTTTGCGGTATATGCGTTTGCATGAGTATTGGATGAAGGGATTTTTGCATGAGTGTGTGCGCTGCTGTGGGTGTAATTTTCCGTGTTGTTTTTTTGCATGTGGTATTTTTCCTTTTTACGGTTGGTGACCTAACACCCCCCGCCACACGCCCTTGCGACGGCTTGCGGGGTATTATGTAGATGTAGATGTAGAATAGGCTAATGCCGACACTGGGTTTCTCTCCTCCCTTCACCCTTTCATGTCCATCCCCTATGGCGCAAAAGACCTTAGCTGTCGGTCGCCTCCCCTAAAAAACTACTACTACTGCGGTTCAATAAGTACCCGTGTTAGAAATGAAGAACATTTTTGTATTTTTCAACATACTCCCCTTTTAGAAAGATACACTTCTCCCAACGTCCCGGCCATTTTTTTAACCCCTCCGAAAAATAGGATTTGTCGAACTCTCTAAAATATGCCTGTCTCGGCGATAACTTCCTCGTTTGAGCTATATGGTTTTCCCGCGAGCCATTCCTTTATGTTAGGGAGTAAGAAAAAGTCGCAGGGAGCCAGATCGGGTGAATAAGGGGGGTGCGGCAGCAATTCATAACGTAGTTCATGCAGTTCATGAAGTTGACAGCCGGATCAGCTTGCTGTCCACCGTGTGCAATCGTGGCCCCCATCGGGCCGACAATTATTTCATCGCCAACTTATCATGTAAAATATTAATTGCCGTTCCGGTCGACACACCCACAGCCTCTGCTATTTTATGCATTTTCGTTCGTCGATCAGCGAGAATCATGGCGTGGACCTTTTGAATGATTTCCTCGGTAACCACGTCCGCCGGGCCTCCTGGTCGCTCCTCATCAAAAACAGATGATCACCCACGTTTAAATTCGTTGAATCAATATCTAACTGTGGTCATAGATGGTGAAGTGTCCCCATAAACAGCGTCCAACTTTGATTTTATCTCCTCGCATTTCTTCCCATCCAGAGACAAAAGGGCGAATTACCGAACGATACTGCTCTTTTTCCATGTTAGCGAAAATCACGAAACACGTCTTACTCGAATGGCTGCCAAATTTAAACTAACATTTAAATCAGTCTGAAATTTGTTTCACCGTCGTTTGATAGATGGCAACACACGATGATAACATAAATTTCCCTCAGGAACGCCCTTTGTCTTCAAACACGGGTACTTATTGAATCGCCCTCGTACTACGCAACCCGCGGAAATTCAAAATTCGCGATACTTTTTGAACACACCTCGTATCTATTTTGGCCCCTTCAAATTTCTTTCCATTACACGTGTGTCAAAGTTTTTTCCAATCCTCGAAGCACCAAAAAATCATTTTTTGTGATTTTGTTCAGCTCCTCCTTCGACGCAGTCTTTTCCTTGTCAATCGTAGCCTAGCATCATTCTTTCATGCGCCTCTTCAGTTTCGGGAACAAGAAAAAGTCACTGGGGCCAGGTCTGGGGAATACGCTGGCTGTGGCATCATTAGCGTGTTGTTTTCGGCCGAAAATTCGCGCACAAGTAACGATGTGTGAGGAGGGGGGTTGTCATGGTGCAAAAGTCAATTTTTGTTCTTCCACAAATTCGGGCGTTTGTGGTGGATTGCTTCGCGAAAATTGCGCATTACTTGCAGGTAATATTCCTTATTTACCGTTATACCCTGTGGCAAGAACTCATCCTTAAGGGAGTAAATAGCCCCGTTTCTCCCGTCATGCCTACCTGCCCCGAAACCCTCTGCCTCAAATGTAGACACAATAGGCCCACGTAACAAGTTCAGCGTCCTCAGGCCCACTCACTCACCCCCCCCCCCTTCAGTTCAACCAATTCCTCCCCTACTTCCCGTGCCCCTGAGGCTGAAAAGCAGGTAGTTGGGAGATCCCTGTTTCTACTTTTCGCCAAGAGATGGAAGGTCTAAATTATTTCCCACATAGAATCATTTTTAGATTGGTACAAGCTTGAACTAGCTCTAAATTGAACCGTTTTAATATTATTAGATACGCTGATGGGAATCTTTTTAGTTTTCTTTGAATGACTTCATGAGAGTTGGAGGCTTATTTTTAAATGCTAGATAACTTTACCCGTCACAATGATGTTGTGCGACAATTGCAAAGGCCACCTTAAATTTTTAAGTTTTCAGTAGACGGGGATACCTTCAATCGAAAAAATCTTTCGCCTTTTACTAAAGATTTCCGTGGAGGCGTCCCTTATGTCTTAAAGACAATTTTTGACTGTGCCCATCATTTGGGCCAAATATACGGTAACCACAAAGGCCAAAAATAGACCAATAAATTAATGTAAAATTAAATACAATTGACCTTGGACTATCGGGTTCGCTGTTAATACCTTTGAATAGACTAGATATTTGCGAATATCACCCAAATCAGTGGTTTAAAATTAAAAACGCAATTCTTTCGACTAAGAGATGGCACTCGGTAGCTATTTGATCCATCCCCAGAGAAATGGACGGATACACTGCCACGAAATATCTCCTCCTAGTTTTCTTTCACGAATTTAATTTCTCCGCAGTCTTCCAAGAATGGCGTTGCTTCAAAAACTGCGGAAAAAGCCATAACACTCCGTGCACCCCTCCTGAGTAACTATCAATTATCATCTGCGCAATACACCGTATTATGTAGATGATTCCTGGCAACCTCTCAGGAAAGGTGCACAGAACACTCCAATCCCCTCCGCTGTCTTTGAAGCAACACCATCCCTAGAAGATTGAAGAATTGAATTAAGTATTGTTATTTGCCATTTACACAGCATTTGGGCCAAATACTAGGTAGCCACATTAATTTAACAGGAAACATCATCGTTAATTATGCGATCACTTTATAAAAATGCAGATAACATACTTTGGCCAAATATATGGCCATCCCCCCTGCCACACACCTTTTTGGTGGCTCACAGGGTATTGATGTAGATGTATGTTCAAAAACTAAAACCCGCCATATGGCGAATAAATATTCATTCACATGGAAATAGATGCGGGGAATAGGGATAGAAACACATCTACTTAATACCCCTCAAGCCGCCGCACTTCTTAATGCCGATCTTACTTCCCCGTTGTACCATCTAGGTTCCTTACTGTCGCATTTGAGTTTGGATGGGATGTACGTCTTCATTCCTTCGCGTAAAATATTTAAAAAATATTTCAAAGTGTTCTCTACATTGATTGTCAGTGTTTTTGTCTTGTATTCTGGTAATTCTATTTTTAAATATTCTCGTAGTCCTCAATATTTGCCTTGTTGTATAGGTATATTTTACGTTTTTCTTTGTTTATTTTGACGAACTTAGTTTTTAACTCTACAAAAATAGCCTTATGGTCGCTGATTCCGTCCATTATTTCAATGATAGTAATGATTTCGGGTATAGAAGTCACAAAGATATTTTTTATGCTTTGGCCCCGTGTTGGTGATTTAACAATTTGTTCTAAGGAGAGTTTTGTGAATATATGAAGGAGTTCTTGGCATGAATCTCTGTTTTGGGCAGATTTTCCTACGCAGTACGTGGCCCAGTCAATTGACGGTAGATTTGTACCTACAGCGATTATAATAATACTGTTGCTATGTCTGCTGCTGAGAGTGGATATATGGTCGTCGAGCTTGTGTAGAACAACATAGGCTTCTGCCGTTGTAGTTCAAAATGTTGCACCAAATGCTTTCTATGTCATTTAGGTCGTATTTGTATCGTTAGCTACTAAGATGTGTCTTTACTGCAATGAATACTCCCTCACCCAATCTATTTGGCCTGTCCCTTTTGTAAATTGTGTAACCGCTCGGAAAAACCTCATTGTTTGCCATATCTCCCGTGAGCCAACTTTCCGTTCCAACTACTATGCCTGCGTTCTTATTGACAAAAATATGTTCAATATCCGGCATTTTGTTTCTAATGTTAGGGCAGTTTAATGTTATAATTTTAATTTGGTCAATAACTCTTTGTTTTACGGTTTTATGTATGCTCACAAAACTGTTTTGAGACGATTTGCGGTTAACAGAGGCAAAAGAATTACATTCACTCGCATTGCTATATTTTATGTATTTAGAGGAACCAATTTTATTAACTTTACGTGGGTTATATTTTGTTTTAACGCAAGTGTTTATTTGTTCAATTTTTTTGGGGGAATTTCAGAGGCATAACCTGATCTGAATTGTGAAAGCGAATGACGCATGATCTGAAATGCAAATTCCTCGTCCTCAACGAGTCAAGAAATTTCTTTACAACTAAGTCCACCCATCATCCACAGTCAACAAAGAGTTCCCTCCGAGGCACTTTTTAGACTCACGAAAGAAATTTTTATTTACGTCTCCCAACATCCGCACGCAGCAAGCTTTTCTTTTTTTTACGATTACTGCTCGACACCGTCTTCACGGCAACCCCTCATGAACAATTAAAAAGCGGTGACGAAGGGATGGCGCACCAACAAAGTTAGTTGCAGTGCAAACCCTTTGTCAGTTCTCCCTTCGACCTAAGTGTAGCGATAAAAACTCAAATAATTTCATATCGGTGCCGTCGTCGTTTTCGCGAAACGACTGCAATCGTCTCCTAGGAGTTTTTAAGGCTTGTATCTTGTATCAAAACTCTTGCGTACGGATGGGGAAGGATGTCGCAGTGAATGCACGTTAATTAGTTTTATTACACTCCAAAAACGTTAAGTGAAATATTTCCTTATATCCACCACGTCTCCTCGTCCTCCATAACATTTTTATTCGCCGTTAGGAAATTAATTTACGTTGCAAGACTCAAAACGTTCTTAACGAAATAGCAAAAAACGTCCCCACTCATTTCAGATATAATTTAGTGCATTACATGTAAAATCCAAACAAAAATGAAGGACTGGAATTTCAATCCGAAAATTGGATGAATGCAAGGATACCCTCAAGGATACTCTCTAATGCTAGAATCCTTAATCCTTGAAGGTTATTCCATTCATCATCTTCCGTAACATGGTCCTTTCATTTGTCCCTATATTATTATAATGACACCGCTCATTCTATTTTCCCTTAGAGTATATCCAAACGTAAGAATCATTAAGAAACAAATTTAAAAATTAGCATGATGGGTACGGCATTCATATCAATGTATAAAAAGGTTGGTTTTGAAGTTTTTAAGAAGGAGGAAACAAAATTAAGGCTGAAATAAGAGGATAAAAACTGGAACAAGTGGACAAATTTACCTATCCTAGTAAAATAGTAGGGGCATCAGAAATGAAATTTTATTTGAAAAAGAAGCTCCCTCGAGAAGTAAGGTTTTGGCAGGGATGTAGAGGAAAGATATTCATCAATGATTAGCGAAGACTTGGATGTGGGACGTAGTTTTGTAATGCAGAAGAAAGCCCTAAGAAGCAATACAGTATGTTTGGAGTTAATGACTTATCAAATGAGGTTTCGGAGAAAAATTGGAAAAGTGTAAAGAACAAAAAATAGGTAAGAGTAATGCAGAGTGTTTTGATTGGTAATGGAAACTTGAGGACTGTGATAGAGGGAAGAACAATCAGCAAGTGAGTTAGGGGAAGGAAATGAATAACCATATTGGACAGAATAAAGAGAAAGTGGTAGAAAATATGCAAAAATAAAGGTTTTTAAGGTGGTACAGGAGGTCAGGTTGTTACCTAATGCTAAAAAATGTAGTAGTGAACCGTCTTTGTATATCAAAAACCCACATCAAAAAGCTCAATTAAAAATATGTTCTAAACGATGCATGATGTTTGACTCGTGGATTACGAGGCGTATGACAGGGTAAAATGGATAAACATAAATAATAGAATATTAGATGTTCTCTTTCTTCACTGTAATTTTCTTTGGGCAAGTGTGTATAAGCATATTTTTTTAAGGTAATCTACCGGTAAGGTAGGTTTTTGGATGGATACAACTAACAAATAAATATTTTGTGACTCCTAACAAAATACAAAATCCAGTATCCTACTCTACATCAGGTCCCTCTTCATCTCTGGGTACTTTCTTCCTCCCTTCATCCCGTCCCACATCCCTATCCTGTTCCTTCCCTGTCCTCGCTTGCCTAAAATTCTCCCCTCAATCACAGTCTTCAACATCCCACTGCCGGTCAATGCCCCCTTCATCCACTTTTCCTGCTTCCATAGGATTGCTCCCAACAAACCCCTCTCTTCGCCCACCATGCCAAGTACTTTCTCATTTGTTTCCTTTTCTGTCCATTTCACCTTCTACATTATTCTCCACACCCACATTTCAAAAGCCTCCAGTCTACGTCTATCCTCCTGCTTCAATGACCACTTTTTCGCACCGTACATAGCTACGCTCCATATCAAAGTCTTCACGAGTCTCTTCTCTATATCCCTACTCAACGTCCCCGACATCAACTCCCTCCTACTTGTGAAAGCCTCTTTGCCTAGCGCAATTCTTCTCCTTACGTCCCTACTACTTTGACCGTGTTGGTCCAAAACACTACCGAGATACGTAAACTGTTCTACCTGATCTAGTTTTTGCCCACCTATTTTAATGTTTAGTTTAGCCTTTTTCTTTCCGGAAAATCGCATAACCTTTGTTTTATTTATATTGATTCTCATCCCATATCTGTCGCACTGAATTTCCAATTCACTCAGCAATGCTTGCAACCCCTTGGCTGACTGACAAACTAAAGCTGGGTCATCAGCAAACCTGACTGATTTTACGAATTCCCCACCGACTTTCATTCCTACCTCCTGTTCTTCCCATGCCTCTTTAATCATTTCCTCTACATACAGGTTGAACAGCAACAGTGATAATGGAAAATCTGCCTTTCAGCTCTTCCTAACACTGCCCATCCGGACTATCCGTTCCTCACTCGCACCTGAGCAGCCTGAGACAAGTACAGATTGCGGATTAGTCTCCTGTTCCTCCAATCTTTCCTATTTTCTGCAATATACTCATTATTTTTTCTCAATTCACTCAATCGAACGCCTTTTCGAAGTCTACGGAAGTGGCAAATATTTCCTAATGGTATTCTATATTCCTCTCGATTAGTGATCTCATAGTGATCAATAGCATCACGCGTGCCTCTCCCCGTCCTAAACCCAAATTGATCATCCCCTGAGTAATCATTTGCCCTACTCTCTCTGACCCGAAATCAATTTATTTCACAGACTGCTCAGGTACTTGAGGCGGATGGAGAGTTAGGATGAGCAGTGCGTAGAATAAAGTAAGACAGATGTGTTCATTATCACCACTGATTTTTGACTTGTACGCGAAATAAACGGTAAAAAAGCATGAGAAACCTGGAAGTACGTGTATAAATGTAATAAGGTGGGGTATTAGTAATATTAGTTAGATTTGTGAGCTAATAAACCTTTAGTTTGTACATATGTCTAGGGGTTGCAATCGCTGTTTATTTCCATAGAGAATCCGCATGAATTCATATTCAATCCTTTTATTAATCCGCATTCCGAAGCAAGGCTACATAGGACCAAGTCCTGTTGATATGGACCGGATTTAAGATTTAAAAATTCCATACATTTTCTCTCTTTTCAAGATAAAATATTCATTTTTCCTTTCACTCCACCCGCTGGTTTTATTACTGCGAACCTCCGGTGGTGTAACATGTAAAAGAGAAATTTTCAAGGCCTCAAGCGTGGAATTTTAGGATAAATTAAAGTTGCTCAGCCCTTCTGGCTTAGAAGGTCACCCTTCTGCTGAATTCTTTCCCGTAGAACTCCAAAAATCCGAAGCATTTTTGGGTCACTTGTGATAGCATTTTTTTTTAATTTCGTCTAATCTCGACCTTAAGTTGGTTATGAAAGAATAAATGCTTGCATTACAAAAATTATATTATAGCTTGGCTTGCGATGCATGAAAAAAATTACATACAAAAATACATTACGATACAAAATGTCATTATGAAAGGGTTATGAAATTTATCCGCAAAATATATATGTATCAGACTGTTCACATGAGAGTTCCGGATGGAGAGCCGGAATGGGCAGTGTGAGGAAAAGGGTCAGGGCAGGAATTGTCCATCATCACCCGTGTTCTTCAACATGCATGCAGAAAATATGTTAAAAGAGTCATGAGAAAAATAGGAATGAAAATCGGTGAGAACTCCATAAAATCAGCTAGATTCGCTGATGATTAAACTTAAGTTGTATTAGTTAGCCATGGGGTTGTATGCATTGCTGAATGAATTCAGGGCGAAAGATATGTGATGAGAATAAATGTAAATAAGACTAATGTCATGCGATTTTCGAGAAAGATTAAGAGTTAAGTATCGGGAATAGTTCTAATAAGAATAATAGATTTATTTCTGAATTTGCTACACTGCATAAAACCTCTTCTAAGTACATCCCTTGAGCGTCGAAACACTTTTTTCAGTGTCTTTTCCATCAATCAACATGCTCCCTGGTAGACGGATTTGGGAAGGCCCTTAAGGGTACGCCTGTAAGAAGCTTACAGCACTTAGGGTCCCACGGTGGAGGGAGGATTTCACTTTTGAGAATAGGAAATAGTCTGCTGGTGTCAAGTTGGGAATGTAAGGGAGGTTGAGGAATCGTCACGATACCGTTCCAGAAGGTTTCGCAAGCCAACACTCGACTCTGCTCCTGGTCGTGCGTCAACACCTTCGGGACGAGTTCAGCGCAGATCTTTCGCGTCATAAAATGCTCACTGATAATAATGTGCATTGTCATCTTTTCAATGCCAATACGATCTACGATTATGCGCAGACTTAACCGACGGTCTGAATTCGGCCATTCACCTACACTTCACGAAAATTATCACAGTTACTTTTTATACAAGCCTTGCACAATCTTACACGTACTAATGAAAACACTTCATCTGTTAGGCCACTAATATTGGTTTCTTTGAATAGAGGTGTTAAAAGAATTAGATAAGGACAGCCGTGAAAGGCACGTTTGGTGGACGTTTCCGGGCAATGAGGCAGCCATTTCGTCTGTAGAAGAAGTCCTAACCGTTGAAAAGGCTACCTCATGCTACCTGAAGGTCTTGAGAACTAAGACTCGTAATTCACCCATGGAGTTATAGATACATTCCTAAGTACACCAATCAGGATGTCTCAGGAAATTCCGGAATCCGAAGTATCACTATCATTAAATTGAGGGTGACTCCACTCGGAATCGAGCCCGCGTTTTTTGCTCACTATTCAGACACTATTCACTAGATTACATCTACATCTACTTAATACCCCGCAAGTAGCCGCAAGGGCGCGTGGCGGGGGGGTGTTAGGACACCACCCGAAATTTAGATAAGAAAAAAAAACCGCATGCAAAAACCACAAAATCATACATCCACAAAAAAACATGGCATACATTCATGCAAGAACACTTACACCCCACACACATGCAAACACAAACTACCAACTAACATACACATGCACCTGAAAGTATGCCCAACATCAACTCATAAAACGCATGGTATTTTATTCCCAGCATTTAAGTGCGAACTTTAGTGCTTGTACCATTCGTGATTAATGTAATAAGGTATAGGATAAATAAATCTTTGGTTAGGCAAAGACAGAATTTAGACCTAAACGCTTATTAAAATGAGAGAAATAAGTGCCGTTCTTTTTTCCTACAAATGAATTTGCTTTTTTAGATTCGGTGGTCCAAAAAAACTCGCACGTATATTTCTGCAACATTAACATTTTAGGGTAACAAAAACTAATTTAAAAAAAAATAGCATAATAACAATGTATAATTGATCAAAAGAAATAGTGGTGAATATATTTATGTACAGATAAAGAGCAATTATGATACATCATAACCATTTAAAAGATCCACGATTATCGATTTAACCGCGACTTTTTTGCGATGAAATAGAATCGGGCGATTTTGAAATTAATGCGTCGAACAGCTAATTGCTCGCGGCAATTTTATGTGAGTGGCGGCATTTCGATTTCTAAATTTAAATGGCATAATTTCTCTGGTAATGACGTTTTTATTACGCATTATATATTAATTTCTGACAAAAAATATTCTTTTTCATTTTAATAAGTTAGTTTTGGCACTCAACTAAAGTGGCACTTAGGATCATCAATAAGAAGTTGCAGGGGAAGCCAAGTGATTACTTAGGGATTGATCAGTTTGGATTCTGAAAGCGAAATGGCACGTGTGAAACCAAGTTATTATAGAATATTGCACCAATTTCGTGAGTAAAAACTGCTTTTAGATTTTAACTGTCTCGAATTTTTGCCAAACGATACCATACACAATATATTAGACTGACTTATAAGCAGAATAAATTGGCATTATGTAGGCCTACACCAACATCTAGATCGTCGGCGATCGTATGCTTGCGTGCACGACAATGAGGTCAGTTTGAGATGAATATAGAATACAATAAGGGTATATTCGTTTCAGAGATTTCGAAAGGGAATTTGAGAGAGTATACTGGGTAAAGTTAATAAATTTATTGCATTAAAAAAGGAATAGATTTTAGGGATAGGATATTTATCCGTAACCAGTACATGTGTCGGAATGCAAAGGTTTGAGTGATGTACCATGGAGAGTCAGGATAGGCAGTGCGAGGAAGCGGCAGGTTAGACAGGAGTGTCCATATTCGCCCGTGCTTTTCGACGTATTTGGTGAAATAGGCATAGATAAGAATGAAAGTCGCTGGGGTATTCATAAAATTAGTTAGGTTTACAAATGATCAAACTTGAGCTTACCAGGCAGCCAAAGGTTTTTTGTCATTGCTAAATGAATCAGAATATCAGGGCGATAGGAATGTGCTGAGAATTATAAAAAATAGCAACGGTAATGATGTTTTTGAGAAGAAGAAAGTATATGTATAACTAAACATTAAAATGATAGTGAAATAACCGGAGCTGGTGCTGGTCTCTCGTAGCGATTCGAGACACTGAGAAAAGATATGAAGATGAATGGAAACTTTTATATGAACCGTGGTGTTGTACGACACGGATACATGATTACTCAAGCAAGATAATCCAACAAATTGGAGGCTTTAAAATGAGAGCGGAAATAAGGATTTATATATACGATAATAAGGAAAAATAATGCATAAGGTAAAATGGACGCCAAGGAAAAAACGAAAAGTATTGGGCATTGTACAGAAGTAGAAAGGATTATTAGGAGAAATCAAAAGGAGGCAGGAAAGTATTCTTCATGTCCCAAAGGCCTAAAAAGTGAAGAGATTACTAATATAATGTTGTTTTTTTCAATAACAACAAGCTGCGCTCTGAAATTCTATTATTTAATTATAAAAATGACTATTCCCTCCTCGTCACCTGGTGCATAAGAAACTTCTGTACGCTGTGATTGAGTATAAAAATAACCTTAGGTCTTGTGAGTTAGAATGTAAAGGAACCTCTTGGTGTAGTTGACGTGTAACGTCATGTGACCCAGATTTAGCGGAGATAGAGATTGACTGCTTGCAATACTTCGAAGGTAGATTGTGCCGGATATTGTTTCGGAAGGAGATACATCGTTCAGGGAGAGAATTTCATGAAATGAGTTTCTCCTCCGATTACAACATACATCTCTTTACTAGGTCGATGACGATCACGAACCCGAATGATGACGCGTATCCATTTACATGATATTCTGTTCTACAAAAATATATTCATTTTAAAAAGGTCAAGTGATCCCTTAACATAAATCAATAGGTCTATAAAAATCATTTTTATTAGTAATCTATCGATCAAAGTATGTTCGGATGGATGCAAAATTTTTTCAGCTTCCAGGATACACGGCACTTGTATACATACTATATAATCTGCAATACAGTAAGCCATTTTTCAATTCCACATACGTATTGCCTCCATTCATTCCACCAAATTTTGCCCATTCATTCCTCTATCTCGTCTGCCCAACATTCAATCCACTAAATAACACTCCGTTGACATTCAACATGCCTTGGATTTCTTCTATTTTCTTCCCTTCTTTTAAATCACGCCCAACATTCTTCTGCCTTCCTCCATCATGCTTGATATAACTTCGCTTGTTTTCTTTTTTCGTCCATTTCACTTTTTCCAACCTCCTCCACACTCAAATTTCAAAAATTACCAAGCTACGGCTCTCTTCCGGTCTCAAGGATAAAATTTCCGCATCATTTAATACTACGCCAATTTTCTTATGTTTTCACGATTCTCTTATCAAAATATTTACTTGCGGACCCATCTTCAACCCCCTTCTGTTTGGTAAAAATTCATTGTCATGACCAAATTTTGTACTTAATTCTGAAGAGGGTGGAAAAAGAAACTTTGCACTTCAACATAAAGATTTAATACCTCACATGACCATGGTTTCGATGCTGTGCGTCATCATCAGGTGGCATGATGCGCAGCGTCAAAACAATGGTCATGTGAAGTATTAAATCTTTATGTGATGTGCCAAGTTTCTTTTTCTACCCTTATCATGAAGGAATTCCACAAAGTTAATCCTGAAACTGTTATGTTTACTTCATTCTGAACTCATTATTCTGCCATTTTAATTCTCTGATAAATTGTAGTTTAAATATGAAACCGCATTATTCCTTACGGATTAATTACGTTACTAGTGTTATTTTAGTGATTTATTTCATAGCACGTCATATAGTGGCTGTCAAGAGCGAGAACTTTCAGGCAAGCGAATGACAATCTCTTCGCCTTTTCCTACCCTTGCTCGTATCTGTCGTTATAATTATTCATTCACCACCCTATTTGTCCCAGGGCCTCAAAGCTCAATAATATAACTTAATTGTTTTTTAAGTACTAAAACTTGTGCTGCAAACATCTATAATTTATTCACAAAAATGAGAGCTACCTACTTATTAAAAATTACATGTGAAACTTTTTTAAACAGTGATAATGCTAAAAAAAATCACTGCAGCAAAAAATATTGGGGGTATACCTCTTAATTAGTGTTATTGTGAGCGTATTTTGTATTAAGAGACGTCCACATGAAAGGTTTAAGTCGGCACAGACCATTTTCACATCTAAATAGCTATATTAAGTGAAAACATTTACCAAACGGAATTAATGGTTTACGTATAGGAAAATGAATATCAAAGTATCGTTACCAATGGAATACACAACATGAATGCTAAAATTGATCTGCTGAAACCTTTCCGTTCGCGATTACCCTCCTGCCAACACGCCCTCCCTCTACATGACCTTTAACTTGCCGCAATACGATGACGTGACTGATTTCATTTGTATCCCTTAACCAGTATTAGTATCCCTTGCTCCAAGTCCGCAATTTACCAGCCTAGTTGGAATCGTACAAATGTGATTGGCAATTAAAACGTGCCTTTTTATCCGCAAGAGTAGAAGCCTAGAATTAGAAAATCCAAGGTTACGCTCCCAAAATCTCCGCCCCATTTTCCTAACAACGCCCTCGCCTTCGTTATTTAACGAGGATTTTCACCGATTTCGATGATAAAAAGCATAATGGGAAAAACAGACCTACGTATGCTTTGTTTTTATCGCGCAACGGCCTTTAGTATTCTCCAGACTGTTCCGCTTTCAATACTAGGACTTAATTAAACTATTCAGAAATAGCTCATAAGAAAAATGTTATGCAACACGAGGAACTGAGAACTTTCTTTTCCTTTATTTTCAAAAGTCTGTATGTTATACCATTATGTCATTTGTTTATTTACAAGGGACTAAATATATTGTATATACATGGAGGAAACTCAATCGACTCGGACAAATACTTACAGTAGATTAAGGTCACGGTGTTTTAACGCAAAAGCCAATTAACGAAGCTTTTAAATACATGAATTTCCCTTACCACGCATCACATATTTTTTCTATTTCCCACCCGATCGATATGATGAAGAACAAACTCCAACCGTAAATGTTTACAGTTTTTTTAAATACTGACTCAATTTTTTCTAGCAATAATTTGAATATGAAAAGGTTATGGAGGAATATTATCTTTCGGTCATTAGGCTTCATTTAGAATATTCTGCAAGTATATGGGATTCTCCAAATCCAAAGGAGGCAGTAGAGTATCCTTCATGTCCCAAACGCCTCAAAAACGAAGAGATAAATCATATAATCTTTCTTGTTTCACTGACCGCAAGGTACGCTCCTAAATTATATGGTTTAATCATAAAAATAACAATTCCCACCTCGTCACCCAGTTCATAAGAAACTTTTGTACCCTGTGATTGAGTATAAAAATAAGCATAGGGATTGTAAGTTAGAACATAAAAGGAACCTTCTGGTGAAGTTTGCGTATAACATCATGTGACCCAGATTTAACGGAGATAGAGATTGACTGCTTGCAATACTTCGAAGGTATATTGTGCCGGATATTATTTCGGAAGGAAATCCATTTGTCTGAGAGACCGTTGCAAGAAATGAGTTTTTCATCCAATCACAACATACATCTCTTTACTAGGTCGATGAAGATCACGAACCCGAATGATGACGCACATCCATTTTCATGATCATCTGTTTTGCGAAGTATTGATTTTTAAGCGTGACCCATGTAATACCTCTAGCTAAATGAACGGGTCATGTGAATAATTATTTAGAATAATCTTCGCGTTAAAGTAGGTTTATGATAGTCCTTACTCTAGAATGCCTAGCCCCCCTAATAAAAGTATGTAATTACTTTAAAACCTTGATTACAAGAACACATTTTTAGCTCTGCATACAAGTACTTTTTTTTAGCTCTCTATGGTAAAGATATCAGGCCAAGAATAGATATAGAAAGAGAGAATAACGTAGATGGGGATAGTTTAGGTCCAGACTGGCACAATAGCGCGATAGAAAGGGCATTTGAGGGAATTAAAATGAAATACGGTCGTGGGGGTGGACAGCATTCCTACAGAACTACGATACTTAAAGGTTTAGGAAAATGTGGGAGGAAGAGTGTTTGTGGATTGATTCATAGCATTTATGAGAGAAGAGGACATCCTCAGGTCAGTGTTGGTTATTAACCCAAAAAAGGGAAAGGCATATGTGAAAAATATAGAAAAATAAGTTTCATTTCGTGCGCAGCTAAAGTAATTATGTGTATCATCAATACGAGGATAGAGAACAGAGCAAATGATAACTTACAGCATTTTCAGCTCGGGTTCAGGAAGGAGAAGGCACGCGTGATACCATTGCAGCGGTGAGATCACTAATAGAGAGAAATATAGAATAGAATCAGAACGTATTTGTCCACTTCGTAGAATATGAGAAGGCGTTTGATAGAGTTAATTGGGTGGAATTAATGAATGTATTTCAGAAAATTGAAGTATCCTGAAGGGATAGGAGACTTATCCGGTCAAACCATGTCTCAGACTGCGAATGGGGGATGGAAAGTCTGGATGGGTATTGTCAGGAAAAAAGGTAAGACAGGATTATCCATCATCACATGAGTTGTTCAACGTTTACATGTGGAGGATATGGCAAAGGAGACATGGGAAGAACTGTAGATAGGAATGAAAGTCGGTGGGTAATTCATGAAATCATTTAGGTTTGCTGGTTATTATGCTTTAGTTTGTCAGTCAGCCAAGGATTTGCAAGCTCTGCTGATTACATTTCAAGGTAAGTGCAATAGGTAATAGATGAGAATATACGAAAATTAAACAGGATGCGCGGACTTTGAGAATGGGAGAGGCTTTCTTCTTTAAATCTTTAATTGTTGTCCCAATCAACTGCCACTTATTTTTAGTTTATTACCCAACGAAAAGCTTATATTACTGCCTTTATAACATAGCTCTTTTGATTTTCTTGTAAATTATATTTCAATAAATTAATAAAATTAAAATCCCACAATTCGTTTAAAATTAAAGTGTGGAAAAAAATGAAAGCAAAACAATATCCTAAGAAAATCCCCAAAAGCTCTTTTGAGGGTCATTTGATGCAAAAAGATGGCATACAAGACTTAATTCTGCCGAGAGAATTCAATCATACGAACGTTATCCTTACACCGAGGGTTATTTCTTATTCAAAATGGTGCTGGTAGATTTAGTTAGGTCAAGTGCAGGTATACCTGTATAATGCTTACCCAGCTGATTAAAAAATAATTATTTTCCCCATACAATTCGTGGTCAAACCAGCAAGACTAATCAGACCCAATTACAGAAAACAACCTCTCTTGTTCGTCAATTAACCTCTTTTCCAGATCATCCGCCAAATTTCTGGAATATTTCAAGAAGGTGCAACGGCGATCTAGTTTATTCGTTAATCGTGAATTTGTTCCTTAATCTCTTGAAAGAATTGCGATTATTTCCACTACATAAATAGTACTTGGAATCGTTAAAACAACAATACAGTATCAGGGTTCTCAGCTTAAAGGAAACTCGATCGTTCAGAATATACTGAGCATGGGAAGTGGGGTTCATAAATACAGAAAAATACAATCCCATGAGAAAGTCGCAAAGTATCAACAAAAAATTAAATATAAAAAATATCCAATTATAAAAAGTTTTAGTTTTTGTAAGCAGTGCAGCGATTGGTTGCTGGTTCGGATAACCCATGAAAACCATTAAATTTTTCCATGGACTTATAAAGAATGCCGGCGCAACATGCACATCAGTTGTCTGGCATATTTTCTCCCCTTCATGTCGTAAAAACCTGTCAAATCTTGATTTTCGGAGTTGACATGCTGTCATTTCTTTTCCTCCCGTCTACATGACATTTATCCTTCTTTTAAAGCCTTCAATAACCCACCACCTCAATATCTCCTCCTCCCACATTTCCTGCACACTTCATATTTCCCTCCACTCCCAAACATATCCAACCCTGTGGCCATTTCCCTCTCAGAAGAATTTACTTCAACGTGCCTTCCTAGATAAGTAAAAGTTCTAGGCCCTCGGTATTTATAACCCATAATTCATAGTCTTCAAATTACACTCCCTCTCTAGCTATGCTACATTTTTTATGTATCTTCCTAATCTGTGGATCTTTTCCCAAGTAATGTTTTATTACTCATAGAACGAAGGTTAAATTAAAGATTAAATCTCATACGTAAATTGGTAGCAGGCCTCTCTAGCGATGGTGCTGAAATTTTAATATTGTACTGCGGTAAGAAATATCGTCCTGCGGTAGAAAGATCATGCCGATAATATAAGAGAGATTGATTGTTCAACCGATAGATTTTATTAATTTTTCTTCCGAGTGATTAGGGATCAGAATAACCGTATTCGATTGACTTAGGGTGAAAAATACCTTTCTGTTTTCATTCTAAGTAACCTTGTATGTGGTCTTCGTTTCATCTAACCTGAGTTGTGGCCTCGCTTGTTACATGTAGCTCCTCTATCATGCGTACAGAGTATCATGTGTACATCTAAATCAATTATACCGTACTGCATGTAACTCTATTACATATATTGTAATTAAAAATTGAAAACAACTTCAGTAATCAACCCCTGCCAAACACCCTAGTGGTGGCTGGCAAAGAACTTGTACCATGTAAATGAATACGGTTTACACTTGACACTAACTCGCCAAAACAATTAAATATCCGAGCTAAACGAAACTTAACTCCATGGTTAATTTTTCTGTCCATAAAATATTTACAAACGCCACATTCCCTATACACCAAAGCGATGGCTTCCAGTAGGTGACTTAGATGTACGAGTATGCGGGAGGGTGATTCCACACCAGGAATAATTATCTTTAGGTAATCTACTAATATTAGGTAGGGTTTTGGATGGATAGAGACTGAAATCTCCTGCATTACCTAGCTTCATCGAATAACATACAACTTGAAATTCTATACCACAACATACCCCGACTATGCTTATCATAATTCTACCACTTCCTCGTATGCCAAACATTCTCCCCTCTATCAAAGTCTTCAACATTCCATCGCTAATTAAAATGATGTGTATCCATCTTTCCTGCCTTCTATTGGATACCTCCTAAAAATCCCCTCCCTCCCCCAACCATGCCTAGCACTTCCTCATTTGTTTACCTTTTTCTACACATTTTCTTTTTCCATCCTTCTCCCCACCCACATTTTTAAAGCCACCAATATACCCCCATGATAATATTTCATTGTCCAGGTTTCCGAGGTGTACAAAACCACGTTACAATCTAATGGTTTTAATAATATTTTCTTAACGACCTTAATCCAAGTTCCTGCCACCAATTCCCTCCTCCGTGTGAAAGCTTCTTTTCCTAATGTCCTTCCACCTTTCTTGTCTGCTTTGGATAACATCCGAAAGCCCTCTCTCTCCTCCCCCACAATGCCCAGTACTTTTTCGTTGGCTTTAATTTCTGCTCGTTTCCCTTGGTGTCGTAAAGAAACTTCAGGTGTCCTACCCCTTTTTAAAAGTATGCCTTGCGTGTTCTCATCGTAAATCCAGAGGCTCCCAACCTAATTCCTCCAGCATAACCGTCATACTTACTCTCTTTCCGTAGTAATTTTAACAAATCTAACCTTTTCTCTGAATCTTGCACAAATATTTTCTCCAATGTATCTCAAATATTTGCCGAGTATTCAAAATGTGACCTAATTAAATCGTAGCAACTCCTTTTTCTTACTCTTCCATTACAGTTTCCTACAACCCGTCAAATGAAACCTAGCTCCTCAAAGACCGACCCGCATATTATTTTGATGCGTGTACCCGGTGAAAGGTTTGATATCAGGGTATTACCCAAGTATTTAACCAGTTCTGAGATGTTCAACGGATTCAGACGAGATGTAGTGCTTGTACGTCAATTTTGTCGATGTAGTGTAAGTTCGTCATTACGAGAAAAACAAATTTGCACTTTTCCACAGATTTATTTGTTAAGTACAACACGTTTCAGTTCATCGAACCATCTCCAGGTACAAGACAAGATTCAAATTGTGATACGTCATATTTATACCTGTTTGGGGAAAGGGGGGGGGTGGAAGAAAAGAGTGAGGACTAAAGTAGGCGGGGACAAAGATGGAAACCCCAAAGAAACAGAGAAACTAAAGAAATGGAGAGGTAAATTGAGGGGGGAGGATAATCGTTTGCAGTCATAATTGAGTGGACGGTGGCAAGTAGATGATATCCTGGTGGTAGGAAGGAGGGAAGAATAAAGAAAGGTTAAGCGGGAAGGGGACATGGAAGGGTTAAAGGCAGGTTGAGGAATGAGGTATAAGTGATTCTAAGAAGGACATTATCAGAGAAGGGTTGTTCGGCACATACTGTGAGTGGAGCTCACAGGGTAATTAGATGGGAAAATACGCGAAGGGTGGACTTAGTAGGAGAGAGGGTCTTTCACCGTTTGCTGTGGAAACGAGATTCTGAGGAGAGGAGAGGGTTTATAAAAATATTGTCATTTAAAAGAATATTAATATTAAATTTTACAATTTCAATTTGCTCTGAAAATATCAAGTCTTTTGCACTTATTTTCTTATTGTAGAATCTCAGGATTAAATTTAGATGAGTGGGATGATTGTAGTTGATGCTTAGCTAGGAGTGATGTTTCATCAAAAGTTCTCCAGCACCTTTCAAGTTCTTTCATCCTAGTCTTGAAACTTCTACCGGTCTGGCCTATGTAGCACATCTGAGATGCTTAACTCGTTCTCATTCATCTTATGTTTTTGCGTCTTTATTTTATTTTCATTTGTCCCAAAACTTCAGTATTTTTATTTTCTGATATTTAATTCAAAACCAGATTCTACAAAACACTCCGATATGCGGTCAAAATCGTAAGTAAGTAGCTGGCAATCTGCCAGTGTCCTTATTTCCTTCGGTGTCAATCCGGCATATTAGGTTTCGAATGAGTGGAAATCCTCAATTTTTCCAAGGACAATGGTAGGAAACAGTGATATTTATCAATTCATCATCCATATAACTCAGAATGTACGGATGAAAAATGCTGAGGTGTCACATTAAACATGCGTTTTATACGAGCCAATCTCCGGTCCATCTTGTGTCCACCGTATGCAATGGGCATCACGCTTTGTTCGCCATTGTTGTGCGGCTCTGTTAATTTTTTGTCGCAACCGATCCACCCCTTCCCTTTACTCGTAAAATATTCCTGTCAACATGGCCCCAAACCTTTTTCTTCCAATTACTGCACTAGAACGTAGTTCTGTTTTTTTTTTCTTTTTCGTCCCAGCCACGCTCCGAATTAGGACGAGGAAGTACTCCGAGCGACGTGATGAACAGCACAATTTAATTCAGGCATCCTAGTCTTCTTCACACACCCTCACCCCCTTCCCATCCACCGTGGTGAATTCCACAAATGCCCAGAACTACCCCCCCCCCAACCCACCCTTAAAACTCCCACACACACGCCACCCCCGCACGGAGACAATCCCTTCCTTCCCAACGCGACCCTCCCTAAACAAGCGCCCTCCCTATTCTCCCCCCCCCCAGAGCCCTCTTTTGGTGGGAATAAAAACGAGAACACCAACGTCGGAATATAAAAAGAAGATTGAGTTGGTGGTGGTGTGAGGAACCCGGGGTAATTCACGTCCCTTATCTCTTCCCACGCTTCTGTGAAGGGTGTGTCTGCGGGGGTGGGAAGGGGGGCGGGGGAGGGGGGATGGGGGACCCAGCCCGAGTCCGAGAGCCGCTTTAAGCGTCGAGTGGAATCGTCGTCATATGTACCCGACGCGACTCATCCAAGCCAGCGGAATAATTATGTCCTCCGCGGATAAAACTGCACGACCATGGAAGGACTTCCGGGGCTTCCACACATAATTACCCCTCCACGCCGTCCACAATGGAAACGTGTATCAACCTAACCGGGTGGATGAAAGGCGGTGAGCATATTAACGGAGAGTTAAAACATACACATCACAAGCATAAAGCTTTCCTGTTTGGTTTTTTTTATTTTGAAGACCACAATGGAATCCAGGTTTGGCATGTTATCCCAAAAACATCCCCCGCTAATATTGCAATCTGCATCCCTATCGATGTAAAAGCGTCCGATACGAGCTTTTTAACTATTCACGTGGATTCCCGTTGCGGGAATAAAATGATTACGAAAGAATTGCACGATGTCCGTTGCTAGATTGAAGCGCTACTCCCGGATTACGTCAACGAAATTATCAACAAATTAGCGGAGATGTAAAAAAACGCAATGCCCATTATGGTATGACAAAAGGAACGAGCTTCTAATTTTATGGCTTCCTCTGACAAAGTGGCGTTGATTACGAGTCTATTGTTTTAGCTCATTTAACAAATAAAACCAAATGGAACAAAAAATAATGTAAATGCAGCATTGAAAGTAAGTAACAGTTAATCCGTTAATAACAGTTTAAAGAAGCAATGTTGGATATTTGACGATTATATGCTTTTTAATCGAAATATATATACAATAGATGGATACTATCAGTCTAACGGTTTAGTGTACGTGTTTGATGTATCCTGGGGCTACACAATAAAGTTCATCTAAACCCTAATTAACATGACAAAAAATATCCTAAAGCCCCATATTTCATATTAAAATAACTCATTTTTTAGCTCTGCACACTTTTTATTTCCCTTAGTTCCACCCGAAATGTCTGTTATTTTCCTTCCACTACCTCACTTTCATGGCAATCTCCCCTCCGGTAGTCTCCATTGTCCCAGAGTATCCCCTTCCCCTATCCCCAGGTCCTACCTTCTTCAAATTAAGCATAATCGTTTGCTTTAAGCGTTCAAAATAATTTTAAACCATGATAAGTCATTATACGAGGGTCATCCGGAAAGTAGTACCCGTTCGTGAAATAAAGACACAAAAGTAAATATTAACAAACATAAAAAATTTTATTTGAAAGAGGATACTTTAAACTACTTCTCAACATAATCTCCAAGCAAATTAAGGCATTTGTCATAACGTGTGACAAGTTTCTGTATTCCTGCTGCATAGTCCTTCGCCGCCAGCTCATTGAGATACGCGAGGGACCCATCTTGCACAAATTTTTGCATAATGCAGATGGTGTTTAACAATTTCATGAACAATTGTTCGAGAAACATTGGGAAAATGCTCACAGATGTCATCAATTGTGACGCGCCGATCGTTCCTCACGAATTCGTCAACTGAGCTCACCAGTTGGTCTGTAATGACAGACGGTCTCCCCGAACGCTCATCGTCGTGTGTGTTCCCCCTCCCCATGTTGAAGTTGCGACACCACCGCCGAACAGACGACTCGTCCATTACATTGTCTCCATACACCTCCTTTAATTGGCGATGAATATCACATGGGCGAACGTTTCTTGCATTGAGGAATTTAATCACTGCCCTCACTTCACAACTGGCGGCGTTCTCAATTTTTTTAAACATTGTAAACAATCACAGAAACAACACAGGCAATGCTAGCGTCACGCAACTTGGCTCAGAGAAGGCAGACAAGCCACTGAAGCTATCTGACCTCGTCCAGCGGCTACTCGCGTCGTCAGCACTTCATGCGGCACGAACGGGTACTACTTTCCGGATGACCCTCGTATATTTTCTGTCGGATTTTTTCTTTCTGAATTAAACAATAAAATTCGTAAGAGTTTAATTTAGTTTTAGTTTACGGCGGTTATTAAGTCAAACTCTTTCTAAATTACTGTTCTCGTAGTTACTCTTCTTAACTATGCATTCTTATATAAATTAAAAAGTGACGTATTTTTTTTCAACTTTGGAAAAAACCTACCACAAATCTTAAAATATGTAGAAGTTTCAAATAGTTGTTGATTTTTGACTCATCAATGAAATCGTCTCTGGTTGAAACGGACTCTAACTTCAGCCTCTTAACGGAAGCGAAAATAAACATGGATAAAAATATTCACAGAAATTCTGTCCAGGAAACAAATGAATTTCGCTAGCGGAAATTTAGCCAATATCGTGACAACTCGAACCATAAGGGACGTGATCGACAAAAATGAATACCTGAAAGTGTTATTTAGATAACAGTATGGTTCGGTTTTGGGCAGAATAGAATGAAATAAGATTGATTCAGGAATGAGACAAGAATTTTGTCTCCCCTGAGTACTGTTTAAAATATAGCTAGAAGAAATTACTGGGAAAATGTGTCAATGAACAAAAAAGGGGAATTGTTTACTGAGAAAAGAATATGGTGGAGTTACTGATAACATGATAATATTCGCGCAAAGTTAACAAATGTTAAATACATTTACAGCTTTCAAGGAATTGGGTAGATGTAGATGTACATGAAATGGTAGAAAACCTTAAGTAAATTACATAGAGTTGACGCATGAATGCGATGTTAGGAAGAAGTACGACCATTTGCATGAAAGGAAAATTTATTTGGGAATAAAATCAAAATTTAAAACAAGGCAGGAAGAATTATAGTGTGCACTTAAGAGCCATCAAGTACTTGGGAAGATTTATCTACTTAATACCCCACAAGGGAGTGTGGCGGGGGGTTTTAGGGTGAAGGAAGAAACGGACTGCAACATGGAGGTAATAACTGGAATGCGAAAAGCTTAGGAGGCTTTCAATTAGATAAATACGAGTAGGTTACTACGTGGCCCCTTAGAAAAAGGTTTAATGCCAGTAATAGCAATATATTACGGCAGAGACATACACGCTAAGAAAGTTAGATAAAAAATATTGGTAGCATTTGAAATATGGACTTGAAGCAGAGTGGACAAGATCATTTGTGTGATAAGGATGAGAAGTGAGGTATTACTAAAAGGGAGTTGGCAAATAAAGAGGTAAATTAAATCTTAAAGGAAACGGAAAAGAAAACTGGATTTGACACCTGCTAAGACGAAAAGGCTTGTTGCAGGAAATGGGGTAAGGAAAAAGAAAGAGAGGTCACAAGAGATACAGGATGGTTGGTGGCATCAATTCTGAAGGAAAATATGGAAAGAGAAAAGAGGGTGGCAGAGTAAGCACGAAGAAGACAATAACTTATTGATATAAAACACAAGTATCACCTTAGCAAAACATATTTCGAGCAGCTTCGATGCCATAACAAAGCAGTTTCGATGAGTCGTCACCAACTTTATTTCTCCTTAAAATATTAATTATTCTTTAAAACCCGAGTCATGAGCTGCTTTTTTTGGTGGTACGGCAGAAGTTTTTTCTGATAAATTTGAGTTTTGTAGATAATTTCACCCTTATATTTTACTTTGATTGGGGAAACCGTGGTTGCGGAAGATCCATCTCTCTATCTCTCTCGTGGAGCTACCTTGCGACTGGTTTCAACTGGATTTCCTCAATCGCACTCGGTCCTAGACTATCGTCTTTCATTTGTCGGTTAACGCCTACCATTTCTTATTCCATCAAGATTTTCAATCCTCTTTCTTCCCTTTCCTCTCTTTCCTTCAATATTTTCCTCTATGACTCTCCCTAGCAAGCAATTTCGGCAATCAAAAATTAACTCCCTCAGAGGCTTGCTTCCTTCTTCTCTCCTCATCAGTACTTCCTCGTAACTCAGTCTAATATTTCAGTTTACCGTAAGAGTCCTCCTCCGCAACCACACTCCAAACGTTTCAATCACTTTCCATCTTCCTTTTTAAACGCCCATGTTTCTCTGCTGTTAGACACTACGTTTAAAATTTAAGCATTCAGAAAATTTCTATCTGACTCCTGATGGAGTTCTACTTGCTATTAAAAGTCATTCCATCTTGATAATTCCGAATTATTTCCACACTCTTACAAAAATCTTCATAATATATTCTACATATACATAACACCCCGCAAGCCACCGCAAGGGCGTGTAGCAGAGGGTGTTACAGGGTCGCATCCAAAAGTGGTAGGACTGATTTGTTTACAAGAATTTTATTGACGATATACTTACATCGACTTAATAATCTTCAAAGTATGCTCCTTGAGCTGCTACACACTTAGTATAACGTTGCTCCCATTCCCCGTACCCCCGCTGGAAATTTTCTTTGGGGATGCCGTTGATGACCCTCGTCGAAGACTCTTGAACGGCCTTTATTGAGTCAAAACGTCGCCCCTTGGGCTGTCTTTTCATCAGGGGGAAGAAGAAGAAGTCCGGTGGTGCCAGATCGGGAGAAAAGGGCGGGTGCGGCAACGTGGCAACGCCGTATTTGGCCTTGAGCTGTCGGTCGACACTCAGAATTTTCTATGAAATATGCTCCGAAAACAATTGAGCATTATGTAATGTGGAAAACTTAGAAAATTACTTCCAAAAGATAGCTCCTTTGTTAATTGTACTGTGAGTGATAAAAACACACATTTCTCCTGTTCTGATGGTATGAATAACTAATTTTAGCATTTCTCCACACAATATTTTTTTTTACGACTGTATTACCATGCATTACATTATCATTAGGTAACCTGATGTACAGGGTCGCACCCAAAAGTGGTGGGACTGATTTTTTTTACAAGAATTTCATTGACGATATACTTACATCGACTTAATAATCTTCAAAGTATGCTCCTTGAGCTGCTACACACTTAGTATAACGTTGCTCCCATTCCCCGTACGCCCGCTGGAAATTTTCTTTGGGGATGCCGTTGATGACCCTCGTCGAAGCCTCTTGAACGGCCTTTATCGAGTCAAAACGTCATCCCTTGAGCTGTCTTTTCATCAGGGGGAAGAAGAAGAAGTCCGGTGCTGCTAGATCGGGAGAATAGGGCGGGTGCGGCAACGTGGCAACGCCGTATTTGGCCAGGAGCTGTCTGACGACGAGCGCGCCATGGCAGAATTTTCGGCACCATCTTGGCGCACACCTTGCGCATGGCCAAATCCTGTGAAATAATGCGTTGGACGTTGGATGCAGACAGACCCAACTGGTCTGCAATTTCTTCACTGGTTAAGCGTCGGTCTGTGTTCAGCAGTGTCCTCACTCTGTCCACATTCGTGTCGGTTCTTGCCGTCGACGGCCGTCCGGAGCGATGGTCGTCTTCAACGAGCTCCCCGCCCTCTTTAAACAACTTGTGCCACTCAAATACTGTGGAACGGCTAAAGGCAGTGTCCCCATTAGCCAGCTTGATCATATCGAGGGTCTCAGTGGCCGCCTTCCCGTGTTTCGCACAAAACTTCACGGAATAACGTTGCTCTAAATTCAGATTCATTTTGTTTTTCGACGCGGACAAAAAACTTGCTTCACTAAAAACGGTGTCCTCACTCAACGACAGCCCGCAGGCGACTGAGGTTGGTGTCGGTCTGTTGCTAAGAGCCCCCTCCACCTTACCCTGCCAGGCAGACCCCCCTCCACCGCTCCGTTCGTGCCAGAGAAAATCAGTCCTACCAATTCTGGGTGCAAACCTGTAGATCACCACCCGTAAAAGGGAACAAAACCACCCTCAAAACCAACACCTACATGCAAACCCAAACCCATATTTGGGCATGTATTCATGCAAAAGTCCTTTCATTTTACACGCATGTAAAGCTTAGGATGCAGTAATAAATGTATCCAATAACGTGTAAACTAGAAAATGAAAAGCAAGGAGGCGAAATTCCACCACCACATGAACATGCAACATATAACGGTCTCCTCCCGAAGGACACAGGTAGGGAATGTGACCCAACGCTGCAGGTAGCGGGAGGGTCTACCCATTGAGAGAGACGAATGATAGATATTATGTACTGCACCTCCGCTTCTGATTACTCCAATATTGCTTGATCCTCTTTATAATTTTCGTTGTATTCGCTCTCTCTCCTCCCCCACGAAGCACCACTTGCTTTTTCTTAAGGCCTAATCAGCATACATTTCAGCATAAATATTAATTGAATATCGGAGGTGATATTTTAAATTTCGCATACAAAGCTCTCGTTATATTTACCTTAGGTAGAGTCTTCAAGAAAGTGGTATTTTTGCATTCTGCATTTAGTATAGACCAAGGCTTGAGGGTTGATCATTTTGTGCACGCATTGGCACCGAAGATGGTTTGCAAACAAGGTAAGCAACACTTTAGTTCGGAACACTAATTGTTATAAGTGGGCGTTTCAATATGGCGTCATGCGCGAAAGAACTCCGTTCACATTGTTACAAATTCTACGCCATCGAGCATAGGAAGTGCCCTCTTCAGTCAACTCTTTGCAAGAACCAATGGAAATACTGGGGGCACCGACGCCAGATTTTCTATTCCAGTCGCTATTATTATCCATAGGAATTCTCCTCCGAATGCAAATTGTAGCGAAAAAATTACCAAGCAAGACTGCGCCTCCAGACGCCGAAGCGAGAAGCTTTTCCGGGTTTTTACCAATAATTTATTGAATCGAGAGCGGATACGGCGTCAAATATACGGACGTCTGAACGGTAGTCATGGCGTGTGACAGTAAAACCCAACTCTTCACTGAAGCCGTCCAAGTAAAGCGAAAGCATACGGAAAAAGACCCAAAAAAAACTTTCACTTTTGAGTAATCACACGAAAAAAAGTTTTTCTCGCACGGCACGAGAAATATTTTGAATTTTTTTAACCCTTTCGGCGTTATAGTTGCCGAATTTCACGAATAAGGGTACTTCCTCAGATTTATTTCATCCCTGACTCGCTGGAGTGTGACCTAATCCCTTTAATCATCTTATTTTAGCCTCCCCCTTTTAATCTCTCATTTAATCAGTCCTCCAGGGTCTCCTTATCTGATCTTCCCCCGCCTCTTCCCAAATCCCTCGCTTTCAATGACCTAACATTCTTGATTTTAAAGGGGTTATAAAGGAAATCGCATAGCTTTTAAAGGTATTCCAAGGAACTAAATAAAATTGAAGAATTTTGCATTAAAAACTCTAATCGTCCATGACCTGAAATACGGCAATGCACAGCTCGGGAATCGAAATGTATAATCGTTTTAACAACACTGTGTGAGAATAATATTAATCAGTCTACACTTTATGAGTTTCATTCTTTCACTTAAAATTATTCACCCGCTTGATCGAAATTTCTATTAAAATGCACACGGGAGGTTCCCCTCGGTTGCCATCTATTCTAGGCTAGATCAAGACTGTTCGAACAGCTGTGTACAAATGGCAGCCAAAGATGGAGTACGCTAAAACGCAGGAGTCACTTCAGGTGTTACCCATGGAAGTGTTCTGAGACCACTTTTATTCTTTCTTCGCGTTAATAACTGTATCTCTGTGGTCAATAGTAAAATATGTTTATTGACAACGACACAGTGTTTGGCAGATCTATCCGTTGTCTTATGAATCAAGTAGCTATAGAAGAAGACTTTAATTTTGGTACGATAAATGGTAACCTAGCCGACGTTTAGAACACAAGAGTTGGAACGTGTAGCTCCCTAGTTTAGTCGACTTGTTTTTCAACTCTTTAAGAATCGATTATCTACGTGTAAGCTCCTCAAGGTTCTTGTGCCATCTTGGTATTTACTCCGAAGTTCTTACAACATCCAACATGGGAATACTGCACCTTGGACACTGTTTCGACCCAGGTCCCCCTGTACCCTGAGAGTAGCGAGCTGCCCTCAGGCACTCCACACAGGAAGACGACGATAACCATCTCCAAACAGGAGGTCAGCCCAACAACGCCCTTAACCCATTGACCCTGATTTCTCACCCCTTCCATTCATCCTCTCCTCACCAACTCCTATCCCTATCCAGGGCCTCCTCATTACTCCGTCGTTCACAGTTCCCACCCTCGCATTCCCACAATGACTCTTCGCGACTATCCCGTGATAGCTTTCACTTCTTTCTCTCCAACGTCCGTCAACGCCGCTGCTCCTCCACCATTTCTTTTAGCCTTGAAAATTCCCTTTAAGTACCCCTTCTCTCTCTCTCTCTCAACCTTCCCATCGTCCTCTTAATCAATACTTTTCGCAGAAGATTCCATTTATTGAACGTTTTAGCTCGAGCTATTCTGAGTAACATCGGAGCTCAGCAACATCGGAAGGTATCCTCAAGTCTTTCCATTTGTTTTTCCCTTGCACTCTCCCTCCTGATATGGACACTTGAAAAATGATGTAGCCAGAAACTTGTCAAGCACGTCATCTAGGGTAGGGTAGGGAAACTATAAATAAAAATAGGTGCGTCATATATATTTATCGATGCATAATGATATATATAATATATCTTCATTTTGATAGTATGTCGGTCTTAAAAAAATAGACTACATTTTTTGTCACATTGACAAGGGAACGCTCCATCCAAAATAAAACTCAGCATTTGTCTTCCTCTCCGTCCAAATTATTTTCTCCATCTTTTCGTCACATTCATACCTCAAAACCCTGTGATCTACGCACGTCCTCCTGCCACAAAGACTAAGTCTTACTTCATGAAGCACTAAAATCCATATTAAAAAGCATTTAACTAATATTTTCCTCACATATTTACTTAGTGTACCTGTCACCAATTATCTTCCTCTTTTATATGCCTCTGTTGCTTAACGCAGCTCTTCTTGCAATATTCCCATTACAATGCCCATTTCCCTCCAGAAATACTACCCAAATATTTGTCCGACTGCCCCCTTATATATATCCTTCTAGTTTAAAGTTTTAAAAAGGTTTTCTGCCTGTCCAGTATTGCATCAATTTAAATCTAGTAAGGTTAATCCTTATCTTATTCCCCTCGCATAGTTTTCATAAACACTAGTAAATAACTGGAATCCCTTGGCAGTCTTGACTCATTATTGCTCTTCATCTGCTGGCATATCTTACTTAATAAACTCGCTAACCACTCTGATTCTAAGCTTCAGCCCTTTCCATGCTACCCTTAACATTCCCTCGGCATACATGTTGAAAAGTATCGGCAATAACGGTCAACTAAGTTTAACACGTCTGCCCTCCCAGTTTTTATCATAATTTAAGTTTGAAACAGGCGAGATTGCCAACAGCTCAATTTATTATTACAAATTTAAAATTTTTAGAAATTACTCCAAACTCTACTCCTTATCGCTTCCTTATTCAATCAGTGCTTTAAAACGGAAAAAACATTTGCAGATGTTGATCTTATTTCAAAGTGCCTTCTCGTACTGTCCGTAAACTTCTCTGCTTTGATCGTTTCCTCATTCCCTACTCCTTCCACAAATTTCTCTTCCACCAACGACTCTCATCTCCAACCCTGCTCGCACGCCCATATACCTCCTCCATTCATCTTTCCAAAGTCCCATTAGCGCTTGCTATTCTCTCTTCCTCGGCCGATTGCTCTCCATCCCCCTCCCCTCACTCACATCTTGGCTTCGTCCACTCTCTTTCCTTTCATCCGGTCCATCTCCTACTCTCGGGCATAAAACCTTGGCCCGACTCTCCGTTCGCCATGGTCACTTTCCAGCCGTCACTCCCGACCATCAATTTTGTTCACTTTCGAGGTTATTCCTCGAGGAAAATCGATCTAAATCAATTCCTTACGAGTACCGTAAAAGATTCAAGGTTCGAAAAATATTCATCATGGCGACCATTTCGCCAAAAGCTCGCCGTAATCTCGGAACAATTCGTAGATACGGCCCGCAATCCCCAATCCATTCAAATAATATTTTTACTAACACCGGCCGTTGCACACTATGCTTATTTCAATTATTGAAATCAGGATGCTCAATATACTGGACACAATATCGGTGCTAAGTTTCGGATTAAACCTTTCACACGATCCAACTCTCCTTTAGACTTTTGCGCATGCGATAACGCTTTGTTTTGATTACGTCGGTGGTAGTGTTTACGATTGAATTCCAACAATGACTTAGGAGTCGTCATTTCGTTTTCCATCGATAGTTCCAACTTCTCTGATGACCTTGGCATTAGGGACAGTGTAAACTATCACAAATGGTTACAATACTGAGAAAATTAACAAGAAATTCAGCCATAACATCAGAATTTGCCGTTAAAATAAATAATATATGAATTGCTACAAGAATGGTGTTGATTCCGACGCAATCGGCAGTAAATAAACAAGTCTCATGAATGGCGTCGCTCATCTATGACTGGTAGTTGAATGCAAGAATCGGATTTTAAATATATATGGTACTAATTTCTGCTTTCAGAGCTGAAAAACGAATTCAACTTATTTATCCTACCTGATTCTCCATTTTAAACGGCACGGCTTTAAGTATCCTGAATTCACTGCTGAAATAAGCATCGTGTAAAAAGGTCTTTGGATCCTTATCTTGCTCAAATGATCCATGGCGAGTTGAAAGAAATAAATCCAACCATGCCGGTAAGAGATCTTGAAGCATATGTAGATTATAGAGACCAACTTCAAAACCGATAGATTCAACGAAACGAGAAAATGAAAACGAAACTCCAAATGACGATGATGGGGAACAATTAATTGAAGTGTCATATAAACGAGTTGAAGACACCATCTGATGAAGCTTTCATTGATGCAAAACCCTGTAATCACACTTACTCTTATATGTAATATTTAAGGAAGGCAAGAATAATATTGCAACAAAATTGATATTTCTACTAACTGGAATATGTCTCCTTCACATTACTGACAATACGTAACACAGAGGCAAGGTAAAGGACAATGAACACGGGATCTCAAATCTGCTTCACTCGGGAAACAATAGAAGGAAAACAAAAGAGTTTTGAAATCTGCAAAATGGCGGAGCTAATACCGTGAAAGTGTTTGAAAGACGGAGACGCTCATTCCTGGAACTCATCACAAAAGAAAACATGAAAATTAAGAAAAGAAAGATTTCATTTTCAAGGAAGACTAAAAAAATGTAACAAGCATTACACACTACCTCTTAGATAAAAATTATTTTCCACGAATACGAAGCAACCGCAGTATAAAAGATACAGAAAATGACATAACTACATCATCCAGCCAAATAAAATGGTGTTAAACCATTTTGAAGTACAACCGAATTACTATTTGACCTAAACATAACTAAATGTATTAGTGCACGTCATAGAGAATCATATAACGTCATTAATGCAGAAAACGTACGTATAGGCAAGTGCACAACGCACATGAAGACGAGTAATAAATGTCGAACATGCATTTAAATTTAATAAATATCCAAATCATATGGCACATAAAAAGAATGCGACAATCGTTAAAAAACAATAAAGCATTAGAAATTAGATTTTGTAAGAGGCTTTTGAAAGTTTAATATATTACAATGCATATAAGAGAGCAAAATATAATTTATTTAGTTAATATTGAACCATTTGTTAAAATTTTAACACTAAAAAAACAAAGGGTAAGCAGTTTTCTGGAAAAAGGATATCTAAATTAAATATTTGAATAGAAGTTCGCAAATTAGAGCAGGTGTAACACCTAACTTGGAAGGGTTCTGGGCCAAAATGGTCCAATGAGCAATGACATAAGAAGAATTTCATTGGACAAAGAACTTTCACCAGGATGAAGAAGTTAATGACGAGGATGTTCAGTAAAGGTGCTAAGGAAATCCTCGTCAAACATTGATAAAAAAGCGTAGTTATGTACGGCGCGGAAACATGAACATTGAAGTGGGATGATAAGCGTAGAATCAAGGGTTTTGAAATTTGGGTGTGGAGAACGATGGAGAAGGTGAAGTGGAAAGAAAAGACAACAAATTAGGAAGTGCTAGGGTGGGGAGGAGAGAGGATTGTGGGGAGAAATCATAAGAAGACAGAAAAAATGGATGCAGAGCCTATTAATTGGCAGTGGGATGTTGAGAACTATGATAGAGGGGATAATGTTAGAAAAACGAAGAAGGAATACGAAGAGGATAGGCAAACTAGGCAAGATGAGATGGAATGTTTTTATCAATTGAAGAAGCATTTCCTCTAGTTTAGGAGGACATTTGTCTTGTTTGAAGAAGCTAAGAGATACTACTTTGATTGGACTGTGTTCATGGAAAACCTTAATTAAGCGGGGTAGAATACGAATTAAAATCAGTTATACTTTCATTAATAACCGGAACCACTTACTGTTAGAATATAAAGGTGGAAAATGTTTTTATCAAAGGATTAACTCACATCGGTGATGATGAAAAATTGACCTCATCAAAAGTGGCAGTTAACTATGCTTGGATTATCATATTTTAAATGCCTTAAAACACTATCTTAAGGTCAATTGCTTTACTTTCACCCATGGTATCTCAGGCTTTAACTCAGTTTACTGCATCCATCCGTTTCACTCTCCTTCAAGAGTCGCCGACGAAATCTCTCCTCACTCATAGCTCTCAACCGCCCAGGAAAGCAGCGTTGGCAGGAAAATACGTATATGGTATCCCTTAAAGAAATTTCGCTTGGGATTTAATCCCGGTGGCAGTAAATGGGGTCAAGCCCCTCAGAAAGGGATTACCTGACCACAATCTTGTCCAGAGTGCCCCCTCTCCCTCATCCGACACCCGGAAAGAGTTATGCTCTCGTGAATTAAATTAGCGCGGGCGAAATGCCATCAAACTGAAAAACATTCCTAATCCGCAATTTTCTGTTATTTTCGTCGGAGTGTCGGGAATGAATTTTCCGGTTTGGAGTAGATTTGTTAAGTACCTCACACGCTATTTTTCATGGAGTTTAGTGGCAATAAATGTAAACTGATATAAAGCAAGAAATCTTTTCCTAAATCCGGTGTGGAACGAAAAACTGTTAATACGGATTCGAAAATAAAGGACGTTTCACTCAACAATTATTTCAGTCTGCTATCAGGACATTTTAAATCGTGTTAGATAAATGAGTTGAATCTTTCTTTCAGTTTGGGAACACAAAAATAAATACAACACTTGTTTTCCATCTAGTTCTTGAAACATATAGAATCACAGTCAAGCAGTGGTGTCACAAGAGCGTTTTTGATTTTTGGCACTGAATCCATTTTATTAATAAATCAACAATAGCAACGACGAAAACCCAAAAGAAAAGCGATTTGCAAATGCACAAAGATATGTCTGGAATTACAGTAATACTGTGTGTAAGGATTTCACTGGGAGGATTAAGCAATGAATTCGCACCTAATATTGAGGAACTTAATTTCAGTAAATTATGTAAGTATTGTTTAAATTACCATAAGGGAATAAAAACCATCAAGAATAGAAATATATAAAAGTATTGATAATAAATACAGACTGAAATCGAAGCCCGAAGTACCAGTCCACAAAGAAATTGAAGTTCTACATCTACATAATACCCCGCAAGCCGCCGCAAAGGCGTGTGGTGGAGGTGTTGGGTCACCACCCGCAAGAAGGAACAATACCACATGCAAAAAAACAACACGGGAAATTACACCCACAGCAGCGCACACACTCATGCAGAAATCCCTTCATCCAATACTCATGCAAACACATATACCGCAAAACAACTAAAAAACTGCACCCCAGGATGCAGCACGAAAGCCATCCTACAACACGGAAACCAGGACACAACAAGCAAGAAATTGAAACACCACATGAAAATGCACCACGAAACACTCTACCCCCAAAGAATCTGTAAAAGGCAGGGAATGCGACCCAACGTTGCAGGTAGCAGGAATTTCCCCCGCGGAGAGGGACGAGGGATTGAAAGGGAAACTTAAAAACAGATGAACAGAACACGAATGAGGTCATTCGGAAAGAATGGGTTATTGTAACAAAACACATAAGGTTAGTGGGAGAGCATGCATTTAAGTAGAACTAATTATTTTTTAGACGCTGAGGGTGGCAGGTGGAATTTTTGCTATCTATAACCCTGCAGTTGCTATCCCGTATTGTCTGTGGGAAGAAGGAGTCCTTGAGTCGGCTAGTTCTGGCATCTATTTCCCGAATTTTACATGCATGATCCAAGCGACCAATGTATGTAGGAGTAGGAATAATTTGCGATACCTCGGTGTTGAAATATGCGGATCTGAATTTATTTAATAATTTCAATCTTGCATTGAATCGTCTCTCTTCTAATGATTCCCACCCCAAGTTATTGTCTTTAGTGTTGACTGTCGCATTTGTCTGCCTCCCCTGCGTTTGATTTCCCAGTTAAAGGTCAACCATATTTAGTTGATGAGTACTTATTCTATTTTTTGTGAATATACGTGTATTATTTTAGTTTTTTCAATTAATATTCTTTAAATGAATGTGCTTTCAATCGAAACATATAATATGATTGCCTGAATGCCATTATTTTCCAATTTATGCAAAAAGTTAAACTCCGTGAGTGATACCCAGCCTAGCTCCTCAAATGTTTTGGATACGCTACTAAGTTTATCATAAAAACGATTGACAAATCTCAATGATTTATTTATTAACTCGCATACATTTATTCTAGACGTATCCATGGTAACAACGCAATCAGTAGACATAAACGCCTTCGCAGATTGTAAATAATAGGACTTGAGAGTGATATCGATTTTATTTTGTTTATCTGGTTTACGCTCTTTTGAAATCATTTCTGGTGTAATTTTTTATACAACTTGAAGGTTTTCAGGTACTTTTTGTTGATTGCTTTAAGATTTTTTTTTTCAATTTCCACATAAATGTAATCGAATTTTTCAGCAGGCAGATGGCAGCACATGTTACATTCAGAATTAAAATATCAACTCATTCAATTAAGAGGAGCGACAATTGCAATTTTGCATTCTTTTTATTACTATTATATCATTAACAATCGTTTGCCTTCTCATCTTATCAGCAATAATCATTCGTCATTACTGCAGGCTAATGATTTTACTCTCCTGATTTCCACTACCACATTTAAAGTTTGTAAAACGTTCTTATAATAAACTTAGTACCCAATCTGGAATGATGAGCAGATAGGCTGGGGGTCACTCACGGAGCGAAGGTTAAATTACAAATGACTTAAGAATGGATAAATGACTTAAAGATTTAAGATGTCATTGTTATGTGATCGATAGATCTAAACTATATTGTCCGACAGCAGTAGGGTACGGTCATACTTCGATCAAAATCAGACTGGTGATATTCACCCTGCCACACACCCTAGCGGTGATCTCACGTCTTTACTAATATCACAGTAATAATATGCGTTGAATCTTCATTTTTAGTAGCTAGAATTGCTCTTTCACGTATCCATTCGTCTTATTTAACATAGATATTAACTGTTTTAAAAAAATGACATAATTACCTACAATAACGTATTTACCACAGATATATTTCGGAATTACGTAATTTATTAATAAATATATTATTTTACTAAAAATTATTCATGTTTCTACACGCACAATACTACCACCCACATGTGCATAAAAAGGCTGAAAATACGAATTCGATTCATTAACAGCCGTAAGAATAAATCTGTCCGGCGAAGCTGGGCAGGTTACTCTATAGTGGTCGGCGCTCCAGAAATCCCCGCTATCCTTCCGTCTCACCTCGCACAGCCCTAAAATATCTATATTTCTTCTCTCCATTCCTCGCCTAATAATTTCTAATTTTTCTACCCTCAACATTGTCCCTACATTTCATGTATTTTTCTAACTAGTTCGTTTATATCTGTGTTTTGTGCTCTTGCCGTCGATTCCGCTTTGGAAGGATTTCGTTTGATGGCGATCGCGTAATCCTTGCATCCTGGGGCACGGACCTTGCATCCTTCGGACACGGTACATAAACAAGCTTCTGTTGCTCCCATCATAAATTTGTGGTGAAAATAATTAAGTTTTCTCTCCACATCCATCCTTCTCATATAATATGCACGTACAGTTGAACTAAAAATTAAACCATTTAGCTTTTCCACATAAAAAACTTTTATTTACGACCTAGGTTTCGTTATGGTATAACATCATCAGGTTTAATAAATAAAAGTTTTTTTAAGTAAAAGTTTAGTAAATAAAAGTTTTTTATATGGAAAAGCTAAGTGGTTTAATTTTAAGTTCAATATAAAGAATTTCCACTAAGTGACGCCAGAAACTGTTTTATTTGCACGTGCAGTATTCATCAACTGTATCTCAACTTTCATTTGATTTGCATGACGCTGTTGAAATTTTTTATTTACTTAGAGGTTCCTCGTATTAAAAATATATATATATATATATATATATATATTTCTTTATATTTTTTTTCTTGATGGTTTTTATTACCTTATCGAATTTTAAACGATACTTATAAATTTACTGAAATTAAGTCGCTCAATATTCGGTGCGAATCCATTGCTCCGTCCCCCCAGTTAAATCCTTATACGCAGTATTACTGTTATTCCAGACGTATCTGTGTACATTTTCAAATCGCTTTTCTTTTGGGCTTTCGTCGTTGCTATTGTTGATTAACCGGTATATTACGTTAAAAAATATATATATATATATATATATATATATATATCGTACCACGGTAGGAGAGATTATGTCAATAAAAGTGGAGAGATTAAGTGCAGAACAGATAGATTAAAGGTTTCATTTTTTCCACGAACGACAGGGGATCATTATTGCTCGATCGCGGTAGGGTCATGTTCGGGTAAAATTATTCTGATGTGTATTCAACCCCTGCCACACACCCTAGCGGTGGCTTGCAGGGTATATATAAATAAAAAAAATAAGATAAAACTTTATTAAAAATCAAATAAAAGATTCAATGCTCACATGGTGCCGCAAAAACTTTACAGAACGAATATAAGACAAAACTTGACAGAAAAATACAGTACTAAGTGTTCATTTTGGCAGTTGAATGTTGAACAGTCGAGCGGAAGGGCCAATTGAGGTGGCAGCGAGAGTTGGATAAATCTAGGAGTCGGTTTAAATAGAAAAATGAAAGACAGAGTTCAGGGAGGTGCAGAAGATCTCTGTTGTGGTTAGTACGGGCAGGTATAAGGAGGGAGTAGTAGGGAAGGCTATCATTAAATCGGAAGATTCCATTGATGGCAGAATGGAGAAATTTTAGGTTCTGAATAATTCTGCGGATGGACGAAGAGGTGAACCCAAGTGTGGTCATCATTACACAAAGAGCTTGTGGTCAAACGGTAAGGTCCCTGTAAATGCGGTGACATGGATCAGTAATCATTAGCCAAAACGGCTGCAAAGCAGTATAATTTTGAAGCGAATGATACTTGAGCTGACTTCAAGGGATCTTAATTTTTTTATTATCCGCAGTCTACCGGCTTAGGGTGGATTTTAGATGGACCCTGGCACTACATACCTTTGTGCTCCCTTACCAATAGGACGCAAAATACCCTTAACTTCCACAATATATGATGCACTTTCACTATCCTCAAGTGTTTTGCTGTCAAAACCCTTCCCGCATGACCGCATTAGAATGCCATTAAATTATATCTTAGCAGTATTGCTTGATCTGCTTTGTCCGTCCGTCCGTAAGTTTCCCCTTCCATCCCTCGTCCCTCACCGCCGGGGGACCCTCCTGCTACCTGCAGCGCTGTGTAAAATTCTCTACCTGTGTCCTTGGGGAGGAGAGCGTTTTATGTCTCATGTTCATGTGGTAGTGGAATTTCACCTTCTTCCTTTTCATATTCTGGCTTGCACGTTTTTGGATGGATTTCATGCTGCATCCTGAGGTGCAATTGTTTGTTGGTTTATGGTATATGTGTTTGCATACGTGTGAGATAAAGGGATTTTTGCATGAGAGTGTGCGCCACTGTGGGTATAGTTTTGCATGTATGTGTTGTTTTTACATGTGGTTTTGTTCCTTCTTGCGGGTGGTGAGCTAACACCCCCGCCACACGTCTTTGCAGCGGCTTGCATGGTGCATTATACTATATATCTACATGTAGATGTAGATATATAATACAGCAACCTATTCTTTAGCTCGGCATACTTTCTACCTCCCTTAATTCCATACCAAACAGTCTTGCACCATCAACTTCGCATTCCCAGTATTCCTCCCTCTATCTACCGTCATTATAATACCAAAGCCCCTCAGTATCTCTTTAAGGTGCCTGACTATCAACTCCCGCCTCTTCGTAAATGCTTTTACATCCAAATAAATCATTCTTTTAATGCTATTACCACTCTGCCCGGACTAATCTGAAACAATTTCCCAAAAATACATGTTTTTGCCTGTTCTGATCATCTTTAATGTTCCTCAAGTAATAAAACTTGTGTTATTACAAGTATAATTACAAATAGTGTAGACTCATAAATTTTGATCTCAAATTATAATAGTTCAACTCTTGTGTGGAATTAGAAAAGCAATATTACGGCACACAAATTAACTGTTCCAACTATCGGAAATATTTTCCGACGCTTTGCGATCGAGATGAGGATACTTTTGAGGAAGAATTATAGTCAAAAAATCTCTGAGCTCAGCGTGCCAATAGGCTTCACACGTTAACTAACCCATACTCTCCTTTCTACTGTATTGCAATACCAAGGGCTTAAGCCAATGAAACAACGCATCCACTTAAACGTAACAGCCAAGAGATTAGCTTTTAATTCCCTCATTTTAAGTGTTGAAATGAAATGAAATAATTGACTTTGTAATTCCGCACACTTTATTTTAAAAACACGTCCCAGGTTTCGACGTTGAACCTGATGATGGCGTTCAACGACGAAACCTGGGTCGTGTTTTTAAATGAAGTGCGTGGTATGTTTTATATATTGACGTGGTGGAAGGGCTCGTTCGTTCCGATGACCCCTAGAGCTGTGCTTGCGGGAGTAATAATTATTGCTCCAGGTAGGGTAACCCATGCCAGAAAGGTCGAAGGTTAGGAGCCAGACGAAAGGTAGTCCACGCAGCGTCTGTTCCTCAGTGAGGCGGCAGCATTGGCGTCCCACCCCAGTGGGGCGGCCAGTAAGTGATGGTGTAACGTTAAAAACACTATTGAGGAAGGCAACGGGAAACCACCTCAATTATCATTCCCAAGAAAAATATGATTGACAATAGAGATATTTTGAGTCCTGGCAACCACGGGGCTCGGCCCAACCGGCCGTGTGTCGTGCCCGGCAGCGGGGGAGGCAAGGCTTCCGCGGTCGTCATCCCACGAAACACTTGCAAGGGAAAACCACCAGCAGCAGGACAGAAGACGCAGGAGAAGAAGACCACATTAGTTAGAATAGGAACGTGGAATGTTAGGAAAATGATGAGGACGGGGAAATTGGAGAATGTTAAGCGAGAGATGACAAGGGGAAATATCGATATTTTAGGTCTATGCGAGGTGAGATGGAAAGATAGCGGGGATTACTGCAGCGATAAGTATATAATAATATACAGCGGCGAGGACGAGAGCACGCGAAGGGTTGCCATAGTATTAAATGAAGATGTAGGAAGAAGCGTAGTCAACATAGAGCAGGTAACGGATAGAGTACTACTAGTAGAGATAAAAGCAGAACCGACGAACTTGGTTATTATTCAGGTATACATGCCACCGAGCAACCATAAGGAAGAAGAGGTCGATAGGATATACGATCAGTTAGAGGACATAATCGTGTGTGTTCCTGAGGGAAACATTTATTAGTGATGGGGGATTGGAATGGGACGGTAGGAGAAGGAAGAGATGGTGACGAGGTCGGGGACTACGGATTAGGCATGAGGAATGACCGCGGGGAGAAAGCAGTTAAGTTTTGCAGGAGACAGAGGTTAGTCATCACCAACACTTGGTTTAGACACCACAAAAGACGCAGGCATACATGGAAAATGGCAGGTGACTCAGGAAGATATCAGCTAGATTATATCCTGGTTAGACACAGGTTTAGGAACAGTGTGATAAATTCGCACAGCTTCCCGGGAGCGGATGCGGACTCTGACCACAATTTAGTTGTTATGAAAAGTAGCGTCCGTTTCAAAAAGATAAGGAAGGGGCGGCGAGTTAGAAAATGGAATGTAGAAGCATGAAATGGTTTGAAAGTGAAGGAATACAAAGAGGCGGTAGAGGAAATCATGGAGGATGGTAAAGAGCTAAGTACTATCGAAGAAAAATTGGAATGTATCAAGAAAGGGTTGTCTAAAGCCGCAAAGGACACTATTGAAACCGCTAACGCTAAAAGGACTAGGAAACCATGGATCACGGATGAGATGATTACAAAGATGGATGAGCGGCGAAAATGGAAGAATGTTAATACAGAATTAGGCAAAATGAAGCACAAAGAATTGAACAATAAATTGAGGTGGTCAAAAAATAAAGCAAAGGAAGCATGGTGGAAGACGCAGTGCGAGGATATGGAAAGTTTGCAGAGGAAGGGTGAAATCGGTGCGCTGTGCAGCAAAGTTAAATCTTTATCGGGAAGTAAGAAAGGGAGATCAACGATAGCAGTTAGATATAAGGCAGGTAAGGTAATAGTTGACACAGGAAGGATCCAAGAGAGATGGAAGGAATATGTAGAAGAACTGTATAGTGAAGAGCTTAGACCAACAAAGTTAGACATTGAAAAGGAACATGACGTAGAGGAAGATAGCTTAGGTCCAGGCATACTAGACAATGAGATAGAAAGGGCATTAAGGGAGATGAAACTAAATAAGGCCGTGGGGGTAGATAACATTCCCGTGGAACTTTTAAAATGCTTAGGAAAATGTGGGAGGAAGAGGCTATATGGGCTGATCCGTAGTATTTATGAGGAGGGAATCTGGCCGGAAGACTTTGTGAGATCAGTTTTAGTTCCTATTACGAAAAAGGTAAAGGCCACGTCATGTGAGGACTATAGGACAATTAGTTTGATATCCCACGCAGCTAAGGTTGTTCTTAGGATCATAAGCAAAAGGATAGAGAGTAGGGCAAATGATTACTTAGGGGATGATCAGTTTGAGTTTAGGAACGGGAGAGGTACGCGTGATGCCATTGCAGTAATGAGATTATTAATCGAGAGGAATATAGAACACAACCAGGAGGTATTTGCCTGTTTCGTAGATTTAGAAAAAGCGTTTGATAGAGTGAATTGGGAAAAACTAAGGGGTATATTGCATGAAATAGGAATAGATAGGAGGGAAAGAAGGCTAATCCGCAACCTGTACATGTCTCAGACTGCTCAGGTGCGGTTCGGGAACGGGGAGTCCGGTTGGGCAGTGTTAGGAAGAGGTGTAAGGCAGGGTTGCCCATTATCACCGTTGCTGTTCAACCTGTATGCAGAGGAAATGATTAAAGAGGCATGGGAAGAACTGGAGGTAGGAATGAAAGTGGGCAGGGAATTCGTAAAATCAGTTAGGTGTGCTGATGACCAAGCGTTAGTTTGTCAGTGAGCCAAGGGGCTGCAAGCATTGCTGAGTGAATTGGAAATTCAGTGCGAAAGGTATGGGATGAGAATCAATATTAACAAAGAGACCTACCTTAACCGGTAGATTACCTTAAAAAAATATATATATTATATATATATATAATTTTTTTATTTATTTTATATACATATAGATATTTAAAGATATATAAAGATACACAGATATATAAAGTTGAGCCGGGAACAGTTGAAAAGTATGTGGACTTAGAAAGTCAATTAATTCATGTCATTTCAATATGTTATGCAAAATCCATAAAGTTACGGCTGAGACAACAAATGACAAGTGTTGTTATACACTTCTATTCCATTAGAGTTGCCATTCAAACTTTTGCAAAATAGCATTTTTTCTTCCCTTATCGCGTCTAAACAAGTACAAATAATGATTAAAAGTTCATCCCATTCTTTGTTTAAATACGAAATTATCAAAATCTTTACATTACGAAGTGCCTTCTTCAAGTTGCATTTTTTCTTTGAACTAAGAGAGGATAGTAATATGTGCCCTCGCTGGAAAGGCGCGGGCACTCTTCATACATAAATCCTAGATATTGATGGTTGCACTGCACATAGTGCAGTGCAACCATCAATAACAATAGTGCATAAAGACTTAAGAGTTCCATCTGATCCATTTTGTTCAATTGGAAGGTTTTAGCACCCGTCGTCATGGTGAAGATGTTATGAATGCGTATAAAATGTACAATAGTGGTTGCAATAATTGAGAGAAGGCAGAACCTTGTGTGTGACAATCAGCCCAACAAGCCTTGGCCACGGACCAGCTGGTTTTACCAGTGGGCCTCATAATTAAGTTTAATCGGCGGCCACAAAACCACAGCTTCCAATGCTAAAAAACACATGTGCATGTTAAAAAATATTAATTCGAGAAGTCAAAGAAATGTCAACTTTCTTGTTGAAGTAGTTTGCCAGAAAATAATTAAAAAACATTAGAACTTGAAGGCACCTTGATATTCGTTCTACGACAGCGGTGCCCAAATTAACGGTTCCATCATTTTGCATCCGACAGCAGCAGTGGGAGTTGCTTTGATGATGATGAATATTCAGAACACCCTAGTGAGACGCCAAAGGCATTAGCTTGCGAATTTCGCGCCAGATTTCTCGATTACCGCCAAAACATCTCTAGCCAGCCAAAGTCGGAATTTCCGAGCCTCCAAAATAATGGAATATCCTTATTAACCCTTGAAACTGCACCCTGAGTGGGAATGTTTAGGGCACTGATGGGAAAAGATGAAATAAGAGCTCTGAACTCTGCACTCATACAACTTTCTTTTTGCACACTTTACCGCGAGGGGAGAGAAGAAACTAAGGTGATGAATGAATATGATTTCTGCCCCTCAGACTGGGATTGACTTTCGACTGATTGAATTGACCTTTCTATCAAGAATTTCATGCATACATGTACACACGCAGCATCCCGCAAGTCAACGCCACGGCATTTGACGTGGAATCGTTAGGGCACCGGTCATTCATACATACATATGAATACGTACATTTTTGCTCCTACACATAAGCACTCATAATTTTTATCTCTGGTAATATTGGGATTTAAAATACCACTAGCGACTGTATCCAATTTCACTGGACCGATTTAGCCCTAAGGTTTTAATTGGATGTAATTCGTTTTATAAGCATTATTATGTAGCAGTGTGCACGTAAAAATATATAAAAGTATTAATAAAACAGTTGGATTTAGAAATGTGCAACGTAATTCTGAAATTCTGCTATGCAACAAATATTAATGTATGTAACTTGATCATCGTTGCAATGCAATTTTTTTATAAAATATAATTTGATTATTATTGCAAAGCATGTGATTTGATTTTGCAAGGAATATTGAACAGTGAATTTAAAAAAAACGAACTGATGCACTTCATAGCTAACTCGCAGAGTTAGTGATTGTAGACCGTCCAATTTCTTAGTAGCAGATTACCAAAAAACATTATACCCTTTTAAAGTTAGCATTTTAAGAGTCAAGCCGAAACTATTGAAGTTTTCAGCAGCTGTTTACAATGTACAAAGCGTCGGCATAAATCATAATATACGTTTGTAAATGACTTGATAAATGGGCTGCTCAACTTTGAAAGTTGATACATATATATATATATATATATATATATATATATATATATATATATATATATATATATAGAGAGAGAGAGAGAGAGAGAGAGAGAGAGAGAGAAAGAGAGAGAGAGAAATCGATTTTTTAGATCTGAAAAATATCGAGAAAGGTATAATCGGAGATAGCCTATGTTACTATATATATATATATATATATATATATATATATATATATATATATATATATATATATATATATAAATAGAAAAATCTATATCGAAATAGATCTGAAAAATATCGATAAAGGTTTATTCAAATCGGAGATAGCCTATGTTACTGCCTCTAATATAATTACATTTCTGGCAAAACTTCCACCGTATTTTATCGGCGTGATATGTCCCGAAACAAAGGAAAATATTAATTTTCAGTTTTATTTGTTATTAGGATTAGGATAAAGCGCTCTAGAGATATAAACATTATCATTCATCAGTGGTTCGACTTTATCATTACATTTGGGCCTTTCGGTTAAATCTTTTTTGTGGGTTTGGTTTCGCTTTTATTATGGCCACGTACCTCGCAAGGGAGGAAAGAATACTTCAATACGAATGCCTGTGTCTTGATTTTTTCTTTCTCTCTCTGCCATTTATCTTAGCTTACTGGTAGAACCCATCAATATAAATTTGAGGTCATAGCAATGGCCTCAGTGTCACAAACAAACTAGGGTGTTCTCTACATTTTCAATAGTCCTAGTCTTGCCTGTTTTCTTCGTAAATTATGAATAAATACCTATCTAATTCCCCCAATTTATCCGTTACCCTCATATGTTACCTGAACGTATGTAATGAAATTTCTTTGAACATTTTACACTCCCTTAATAAAAATATTCACCAATGAAACTCGTATATTTACCTCAAATTCCGTATGCGGCTAAGCTTAAGAGAATTGTATTTTCTTTAAGGCCGTTGCGTATTTCCTTCGTCGGTAAAAAGGTCTAGGGCAGCCTTAGTAAATCAAAAATCATTCCGGAGAAACGAATTCTTTAAGGGTTTCGCTATCAAACATCATCCGCATTCAATGAGAAAGAGACTTTCTCTGTTCCAATTTAGTCTTTAATATTACTCAAAGGACATTCTCGAAATTGAATATCATTTTATTAAACTTCTTATATTAATTCCTCTGATGTATCTTTTATTAGAAAGCAACCCAAAGTACAAGATTAATTTCGAAATTTTAATAAATTGTTTCTGAGCCGTGATTTTCATTCTCCTTAATTAAGTCATTTGACGCTCATTCGACGAAATGATGCGGAAAAAATGAAAAACTAAATATTCAACAAGGCCTTACAATTTTATAAAAATGATAAAGAAACTCCTAAAGAATGGAAAACTGACACAACCGCAGTAGTTAAATCGGTGGAAATAAATTTTACAATTTCGTGCAAAAAATTAAAAAAATTATTTTTTTTAATACATAAAAATGGAATAATATCGCACTCTTAGCAGATATATTAGTTTTAATTTTTTTACCACTTTGTGCCAAAAATTGCGCGGCTGACATTGCATATATGAAATCTGTTTTCACAAATGAATTTTTTACAAAATCCATTTTCCATTTTTTGAGATCTTCGCAAAATAAAAAGAAAAAAATAATGTGCGATTAGAGAAGAAGGAGAGATTAGAGAATTACTTTGTGCGCGATCTTAGGGAACCGTATTTCCAATTCTTTTGGGAATTTTCCAGTTCAATTTAACTAACTCATCACGCACGGTAAAAAACCTAACGGATAGACCTGCAAAAACAAAGCATAAACCTGAATTTATCTGGAGACGGTTAAATGCAGGTATACGTAATTCAGGCCACAACAGCGATGTAACGAGAGAAGAAACAACTTGGACAGTAAGTACGATAATAATTCGGAAGTGGAGACATTAATGGAAGAAGATTAGGTATTTGGAAAAGAGAGATGGAAATTGATTAACGATACATCGGAAGTGACGAATGGCACAATGGACTAAAATAGAAACATATTGGAGAAACCAACATGGTCAGGAGACGTGCTGGAACGAGCAATGCGAGGATATGGAGAAACCAATCTGAGAAAAGTTATGAGGGAAGATTGGGAGACAGGGAGGTTGCAAAGGAAAACATAAACTAACCAGATGAGATAAGGCATGAAAGTTATTCATTGGACGATTGGAGATATCAAGGGACAGAAATAAAATTAACTTAAGAACGAAACTAAATTACATTACAAAATTAAATAGCATTTTACGTTTTCAAAAATTACATACTTCCAGAATTACAAATAAACTTTTTATTTTAGAAGTATGCGCTCGACTATTGTGTTGCAGCATATATTTGAATAAACACTAACTGCCTCAACTCCTAGTAATAAACTCCAGCATCCATAATACATGTTCATTAATGGCGCGCAAATACATGATAAAAATACTGACCACAAAAATATATTTGAGGAGGTATGCAAGACATTAGCATTTACAATTCCATCAGATAATTGGAAGAATTCCAGGGGTATTGGGTGAAAATTCGGGGAACATTTATTTAAAACCCAACGGCACTCACAAGCCCCGACTAAAACGAGAAATTATTGCTAAATCCCACGCTATATATTACCATGTCTAATCCTTTAGCTCTGCATACTTTTTACCGCCCTTAATTTCACCCGGTATTCCCATTCCTTCTCTCCCACCTACCACGCTTTCCCTGCATCCTCCACTCTATTACCGTCTTTTGCATCGTACTGTCTCTCATTACCTCTTCCATCCACTTGTTTTGCCTTCGTATTTCTCCCAACAGCTATCTCTCTTATCCTATTACGCCTAGAACTCAATCGTTTGTTTTCCTTTCCGTCCATTTAATTGTTTCCATCCTTCTCGACACCCACATCGCAAATGCCTTTAACCTGTACCTTTCATCTTGCCTAGAAGACCAAGTTTCCAAGCCATATAACTTCACACTAAAATGTTCACTATTCGTTTCTTTCCGTTTTTAATTTAGGCGCTTGTCATCTAATCTTTTTCCTTAGTGGTATATGCTTCATTTATCATCAATTGTTCTTTTAATATCCCTGCTGCTGTACCCATCATCTAAAACTTCCTATGAAGGTGAATTTATTACCCTTTATTCTCTATGTCACCCAATCTTAGCCTTTCCATCATACTGTTATTAGGCAATTATAGCACAAAATATCATATACAGGGTTCGTCCGGAAAATAAGTGTACTGAGCTCAGGAAAAAAAATTTATTACACTTTTACATATCTTAAGCTAATATTCCTCAAAATAGGACCCTTGTGAGTCGATACAATTGTTCCAGCGGCGTTCCCATTCCTGGAACGCTCCCGCGAAGGCATCATCGGGAACCTCTCGAAGACTCGTCGTCGACCTCTTCTCTGCCCTCCACGAACATCTTGTGCCACCGAAAGATCAAGTTTCTGGACATGGCTGACTACCCGTAAGCCTGGTTAATCATACCGACAGTTTCGGTAGACGATTTCCCAAGCTTTACCGCAAATTTGATGGAATAACGCTGCTCCAAAAACTTCGGCATCGCGTTCCGTGACGTGGGTTGAGCGTGGAGGTTCGCGTTAACAGAGCTCCTCACTACACCACAGCTCAGAGCCGACTGCCTTTTTCAGCGTCGCTTGTCAACATACCCCCCTCCAATCGCAGCCCGTCAGAGCGGTGCTGGGTGCGCCTGGAGCGGCGCGCCCAGCCCAGGAGTCAGTAAACTTTTTTTCAGGACGAACCCTGTATGTACCCTACATAAGTACCTTAAAATGAAGACAAAATTTGGAGGAGAATTTGAATGATGACTGTTGATAGCTATTTAAATTGGAAATATCGTCAATCGCCAAGCAGGGAATAGTACATCTGCTCCGTAGTATCAAAGCACACAAGGCACCTGGTCCGGAAGAAATACCTGCTAGAATATTACAGGAATTAGCTGAAGACATTGCCCCATTTTTACATATTGTTTTTCTAAAATCGATAGAAGAAGGCTCAGTGCCTCGCGACTGGAAGCTAGCCCATATAACTCCCATCTATAAAGGCGGCGATAGGGATAAACCAACCAATTACCGACCCATTTCTTTAACATCGATCTCTTGTAAAATATTGGAACACATTATTGTCACTAACATTATGAGATTTCTTGATAGTAGGAAAATACTAATCCACAACCAGCACGGATTTAGGAAAAGCAGATCTTGAGAAACAAAACTTGGTCTCTTCATTCACGATATACTTAGATCGGGAGAAAACAACACACAAGTCGATGCAGTATTCCTGGATTTCAAAAAAGCCTTCGACAAAGTCCCACACAATAAATTGTTACATAAACTTAAATACTATGGGATCAATGAGAAAATAATTAATTGGATTAGAGACTTCTTGTCAAACCGCAAACAAATAGTAGTCATAGATGGGTTGTGCTCAACGGAGAGAGATGTAACTTCGGGCGTCCCCCAGGGAAGTGTAATAGGGCCTCTTCTGTTCTTAATATACATAAATGACTTAAGCACACACGTTAGTAGCAATCTAAGGTTATTTGCTGACGACACGGTGATATACAGGGAAATAAGGAGCCAACTAGATCGCGAGCTACTCTCTAGAGACTTAGACAATATCTCGGAATGGTGCAATAAATGGGGATTAACACTTAATATAGATGAATGTGCAGTTTTGAAATTTTGGAATAAAGGAAGCGAGGAACAGGATATAAACTACAAAATAGAGGGTTCAGTATTGACTACGGCAAATCAAGTTAAATATTTGGGGGTTGTTCTAACACCACGCCTTTCATGGGGAGCACATATCAGGACAATATGCGGATCAGCTTTAAAGAAACTTGGCTTCATAAAACGGGTGGTGGGGAAATGTAATGAAAAAGTTAAAGATAGGTGTTATTTTGCTCTAGTTAGACCTCATTTGGAATTTGCCGTATTTGGGATCCGTGGGAGAAAATTTGGCAAAAAGAATTAGATAAAGTCCAGAGAAAATCCGCTAGATTCGTTAAAAATTGTTATGATAAGAACACAAGTGTGACAGGTCTCTTAGGGGATTTAGGCTGGGAGCCACTTGAATTGCGGAGAGAACAAGCGAGGCTTAGACTTTTAGAAAGGTTCAGAACAAACGAGTTTAACTATGACACTGAACGAATTATAATGGCCCCACACTACTTAGGTAGATCAGACCACAAAGATAAACTAAGGGAGATAGATTCCAGGACAGATAGGTACAAATACTCATTCTCTCCCCGAACAATCAGAAATCACAAGAGTAAGTAACCGAAGTAACTTTAGAAATATTGAAAACACTGAATTTACTATTCGGAGCAAAGTTAAACACTGTAAAGCTGTAGGTATACTTTCAGGTGCATGTGTATGTAAGATGTAGATTGAGTGTTTGCATGTGTGTGGGGTGTAAGTGTTCTTGCATGAATGAATGACATGTTTTTTTTGTGGATATACGATTTTGTGGTTCTTGCATGCGGTTTTTTTTTCCTTTCTAAATTACGGGTGGTGTCCTAACACCCCCCGCCACACGCCCTTGCGGCGGCTTGCGGGTTATTAAGTAGATGTAGATGTAGAAATAAATTCATCATGATTTGAAAAATTTTCCCATTAAAATGTGCCGTGGAAAAATATTACTAACCAAATAGTTTGAGAATTTATTTCTGAACGGCCCTTAATTTTCTCCATATGATTAGAAAACGAATTTCAAAAAATTTATTTGTAATCGGATGACGTGAAGGCATGCCACGTGGCACTGGAAATTCATTCATTTCGACATTATTTGTTGGTTTTCTCACTACACGGGTGAAAATGGAGTTACGTATTTCAGTTTTTGATTCAAATTAAGCGTTTAAGTTTTAGTACCAATACTTTCTTAGGCACTGTCTTCTTTTTGTCCCATCTGCGCCGTGGTTCCCAAGATGGGCTAAACAGAGAGCCTTCAGATGGTAATTGACAACGCAGCAAAACTGAACTTTTGTGCAGATTTTGACTGAAAAAACTGAACCTGAAGTGCAGATTTAGAATCAACCCATGCCACAAACCCTGACGTATCTGACTGGGGTGAAGGTATCACGTATAAGTTCAAATTTGAAGCATTACAATACTTTCTATGTTAGGATTACTAAACTCTTGAGAGATATGGGACGCCCAACTGATATATATATATATATATATATATATATATATATATATATATATATATATATATCAGTAAATACACTGTGACGCCAGAGAACACATACACAGGCAAACTAGATACGAAAAGACCAGGTAATTCTGAAGGAAAAAGCAAACTTATTAATATAGCTAAAATAAATGAAATATATCTATGAGGGCGGCTTTCAGTAAATGTAACATCTTAAGATATTCATTGTCTCTCAAGAATTAACAGTCTTAAGATATTCATCGAAATGTTTTGAAAGCTATTGAAAGATAATGATACATAATTTGGTAGCCTCCCATTTTATGGCATCTGTTTATGGATACACTCTGTACTCTCCAATTAACTGTCTTCAATGTTGCATTTATTCTACCTCCCTTCATTCTTTCCAACATGCCTATCCTTTTCCTCCCCATTCCTCACTTAACATCCTACCCTCTATCGCAGTCAACATTCCACCGCCAATCAAAACTCTATGAACCATTCCTGACTTCTAAAAATCTGACATAGATTAAATATGTGAAAAGTAACACGAATCGTAGCATGACGGAAGATTTACTGATTCCTTAAGAAATGCATTGGTCATATTACATCTAGAAAATTCAAATTATTGACGAAAATTTTGACAAAAGCTATAATTGAAAGATGGATCTTAATAGAAGAAATTAGGAAGAATGACTGAAGAAAACCTACCTTTAATATCAGCCTCTTCTAGCAACCAAGCTAAATGATGCAACTCCAGTAGGGATGATATAAGCTATAAAAAGTAAAGGGGGCACTGAGTTAGCAGAAATTCATTTGAAGTAAACTTATCTCGCAATTAAAGCCAATCATTAATGGGTTACTTAAAAATTATTAGTCTAATGATAGCTAAAAGATATGTTTTGGGAGTATAGGTTATTTTGAAACCACATGCATTTAAAATGGATTTCTAAGATGTTAAAAAAACCGATCAGAATTTTGGAGATAAATTTATGTTTGGATTGTAAATGGAGATAAATGATGAAGAAAAAATTCACAGAAAAAAGTGACTCATATACTAAGATAATCTATCAATAGAATTATTGAAAGAAAAGATTTCATATGACGCCGTTCAGAATACCTGGTAGTCATCGTTCAAGTCAAGATAAATGAGTTGGCTGAAATTAAAAAATCAACCCCTTTGAGTAGTTTCAATAGGTAATGGGCTACTCAACCAGCAATACACATTGAACGGTAAAATTTCTTGAACTATACCATTTTTTAGTGCTATAAATGTTTCTTCTTGATTACCACCTACGAGCAAGGTAATTAGACATTTGTTTTATCTCATGATTCCTCTAATGTATATCATCCTTTTAATCATTAAAAAAACTCGTAATTTAAAAATATGGGTGTAGGTCCAAGACTAATGAATTATAAGGAATTCTTTCATAAGGTTAAGAAACCAATAATAGGAATTAGTGGGAAAAATCAAGCATTACTGGTAGACCCCTAATTTCTTCGGAGCAGCTCTACTTCTTCAGCTTACATATTCCATACTATTCTATTAATTTTCCAGCAGTTTTAAATGAAAAAGTGAGTTCTTTGAACAAAGATCGCGTGATACACCCAACAGATGATCAAATCTACTGGTGACTGCACGTTATGCAAGAGAACTATCAAAATATGATTTAAATTAGGCTTCTATTTACATTTGAGTGCAAGAAATCGGATGTAATGATGATAGCACTCAAAAGAACTTTATAAATATTTATAAATACAAACCCATTTTTGAGAGGGCACGGAATATCCCACTAGCTGAGAGGATTTACTATACTACGTAACAATGCATGGGTTATTTTTATGAATACATGATACGGAATAAGTGCACTTATTGTTAAGATAGTTACTAAGTCATACGGTCAATTAGGTAAGGACTAAAAAAATTACACTTTTACAAGCAATAACAGACCGGACACAATTTAGTTCATTAACAGCAGTCACGAAACCTTTCGTGTTTTAAGACGTCTTCATAGCTACTTTAAGGCAAAATTAGTAAAAGGGCAAAAGAATAATTACTAAAGTTTCATCTGGAAAGTAGGAAACAAAATAAAAGTTCAGAGCAATGGCCGGTAGCCATGACTGAGGCACTCGTAAGAAAAGGATATGGGAGTCCAGATGAAGAAAAGTATATAAAGTTCTCACGGATAAGTTTAAATTATGGAACTTCAAAAAACCTCTAAGAGGAAAAGGTGAAAACAGTGGTAAAATTAAAAAAAATATTTTAAACCCGAGATGGAACAGATTTAATGAAAAGAATCTTAAAGAGAGCTCCTGACGAATTAAAGCATACGTTGGGATATCTGTCCGAGTATTACCTAAAAAAAATAAAATATTACTTAATATATTTTATATTATTATTGTAAAAGATGGAGTTGGGCCTTGAATTAAAGTTGGGACTCTTACTATCCAACCACGGAGGAATCTTTAAGATAGATTTTGGATGGACACAGCATATAAAATGATTCCTTTCTCTCTCCTAAAAAAACACACAACATCCTGCCTGCTCTGCAAAAAAGTCCTTGGGACTGAATATATCATTTAGTAAAGCCAGTCTTTAAAAAGCCGTAAGAATTTAAATTAATGCTTTTTATTAAAGTCCCTCTTCATAACCATATACTTCCTTTCTCCATTCATTCCAACCAACAACCCTATTCTATTGCTGCCCCCTACTCGTTTTCCTAAAATTCTCCCCTCTATCACAGTCTTCAACATACTCTTGCCAATAAAAATGCTTTTCATCCATTTTCCCAGCCTCCTTATGATCTCCCAACAAACCCCTTTCCTCTCTCATTAGCACCTCGTCGTTTGTTTTCCTCTCGGTCTATTTCACCTCCTCCACCCTCTTCTACGCCCATAATTCAAAAGTCTCCCATTTACACCTATCGCCCCGCTTCAATGATCATATTTCCATGCCGTACATAACTACGCTCCATATAAATTTTTTAACGAATCAAATTGTCTTAACATCCTAACTCGAAGTCCCTGCCATCAACTCCCTTCTCCTCGTAAAAAAATTCTCTAACGCAATTCTTCTTTTTCTTATGCCCCTTCCACTTTGACTCTCTTGATCTACAGCACTTACGGGATCTGTCTTTTTCCTCTAGGTTTTTCTTAGCCCTAATAAGGCATTAAATTGTAACATAACGCAATGAAAAAAATTACATGCGCCGAATAGGTTCAAATAGGAACAAATATATGGTATACCAGAAGCTTGTAAGCGCTACACAAGTAACTACTTCAAAAGTAATGACTTTGAAAGCTTAAATTTTGTGTCAGACCTTGGTGACTGAGTTAGATCGGGAATATGCGAAATATTATAAACAATAAACGTATTCCAACTTTCGAGAGATTATTTAAGGTAAGAATCCGTTTTGAGATTTTATTTTCTCCTCGGTCTAGGGTTTATTTTCCCTAGCTCTTTCCAAAGAAATAGAATTTTTCTATTTTGCAATATCTTTTCTCGGATGAAATGGGATTTCACAAACTCAAGGCTTAAAGAGTAGACTTTAATTTCTTAAAGCAACCGAAATTTCATTTCCAAATTGAAAATTATGATGAAATTGAAATGGGTGAAAAATTCAAGTTCATTGAATTACTATTCTGCAAAATGGAAATATATTTACGAGACTACTGAGTTCATTGAAATTCAACCTGCGTCACATGTTTCTGGGATTTTTATTGGTCAAATCATTGAAAGTCCTGCACGAGGCATGTTTGTAGGAGACTGATTTTACAAATAAATTCATTATAGGACAAAATTCATGTTGCCGAATCAGCTGAAGTAATCAATGCAAATATTGGCTTTACATCTGACTGCTCGGCGCTCTATGTGCTAACAAGCTTTACCTCGTGTGAAAGTCGTGCATCATTGACTGTGTCTCTTCAAGGCTCCTGAGGTTTCATGGAAAACACTATTATTAGAATCGTCCCAAAGTTAACGTTTGTTAAGGGTGAACAAATATTTTAATTATTCTCAATATATCAAAGGATGCTGATGTAGAGTGGAATACTGGATTTCGTGTTTTGTTAGGAGTCATAAAATTTTTATTTGGTAGTTGTGCTCATCCAAAAACCTACCTTAACCGGTAGATTACCTAAATAAAAATAAATATCAAAGGATACGGTAAAATTCATAAAGTCAAGTACTAGCAATTGTGAATCACGAGCTAAACCTAAATGGAGAAATACAAAAAACAATTCACTCTCTTGTTGGCACTCAGTATTGATACTCATGATGGCTGACAGCTGGCAGCACAATGCAACGTTAGGCTGCCTACGCAACAATAGGGTAAACATGGCTGCTCCAACTTGCAGCTGTTCACCAAGGAGGAATCGTGTTCTGTCATTTGTCGTTTAGTAGTAGCGAAACAGTAAGAGACCTGCTGAAGTGATGGTTTTTCTGAAGTTATTCATACCCTGAAATGCTTATTTCCTTTGCTCGATATGAAGACTACAGAGAAAAACAGAACAAAATTGTACGCCTTTTGTACTCATTAAATAGCAAGATAAGATATTTTAAGTTTTTAATTGGACTTCTACTCATGTGCATATAAATGGGTGCCAAATGAGGTCAAGTTACAGCTTGGAGGGAGAGGCCTAAATGGATGAGCACATACCACGGGCTTAGGCCTTACTTGTTGTGTTGCGCTTGAAATATACCACGGAGGGTCGGGGAGGAATCCATATTTCAACCCGTTGCTGTGTACGATACTTAAACTGCCAAATCGAGCCATTTTTGCAACTCATTACTGCCTTGACAATTATATAACCGAATCAATAAATTTACACATTGGTACAGGAATTTCTCCTTGTCTTAGCGGATAACAGAAAGGAAAAAATGACCACGTACGTGCACCAGAAAAGCACAACTTTGGAGATCATATGCCTGGTGTCCGAATGTAGAAAACTTGCAAATTTGAGAATAAATAAAACTTGAAACAGATATGCCGATAAAGTTCCCATATTTACCAATTATAAATGCACTATCCTGGGCGATAAAAAGGACTAGGAGATGATATCAAAAATGTAAATTCTCCAACATTTACAACAGATATATTTTAAGATTATGCGGTCTATAAGGTTGGATTAAATGTTTCCCCTCTCCGTCAATTAATAGTAGGATATAAAAAAGAAAAAAATAATCTTTTTTAAAGACTGCACTAAATTGTAAGTTTCATCTAAACCTACATATTACCTTTAATTACACTTCAAAAGAGTTTGTCAGGGGGTGACTTGACACTTTACCATTACTTTCGAAATATTTATTATATTCCTACCCTCTCTTCTAATATTCTCCTCTCATTTATCGTTTAACGTCTCGCCACCTCTTTATCCCTTCTACACTGATTTTTAACTCACCTTGTAGATTATACCTCGCGGACTTCACATCCTTTTTTCCATCGCAAAACTTACTTCCTCTTCTCTCCCTCAATCTAGATTATTTTTACGATTCTTCGTAATACCGGCATCTATCAAGGATCGAGCTGCGCTTATCTCTTACCACTAAGAACGTGTCCCAAAATCCTTTCCTTTGTAATCTTGTCTTTACGACTATGACTGGAATCACGATGAACATTGTCCCCCATTCAAGTGACAATTTTTCTAATTCATCTCCTGTTCTCCTTTCCGTATCGTCCTTTTGAGTACTTAAAACGCTGACCGAGGGGAATCGTGAAAGTTTAAACGAAAAGATAATTAAACGCAAAGATATTTCATAGGAAAAAATAGGCGAGGCTTAAAGACACGATATATTCGAATGAATTAATGTGAGCTTAATCGAGTGGAAACCATTTTCTTGAGGTCACAAAGGTTTAGATAAATGGACGTAAAATTGGACGACAGCCCGGTCAGGTCTCGTGGTCTCCAGAGCGGCGTACGGCCATAACCTTTAAATTTCCCCCCCTCGACCGCGCACCGGCGATTATCCATTATTAACGACGGACTAAATTAAATGGGAGCTCCGTTTTTCTCCGATTCTCCGAAAATAAAACCGTCTCCCGTTATTCTCCGCACATCCCTGTAACTCAACCCTCTTAGCACCGTCCTTCCTCATCACTCGTCCCCATCCTTTCCCTTTCGTTCTCTGCCGCGGACGTTGGGTAATGCCGACCATTCATATACCCCGCATTGGCCCGAACTATGGGTTATACGCGTTCATCGATCGATTTGCACACAGCTTTTCTCATTTGTTCCGGGGAGAAAAAAAACAAGAAGTCCCGTTCAGTATGTTGGATATCGAGAACAAAATCGTAATTCGTATCTCATTTTGAATAGACGTCATGCGATTCGAGAACAATCAGTTTTTACGAGATGTCGATATTCATTCCTTCCTACATTTTAATTACGTAATTAAAACATTGATTGGAATCATATTTCTGAGACTGAGAACATAAAACCACACTATCTGCCAATCAAATCCACGATAGTTTAAATATGAAGGAGAGAAGATGGGGCAAAGGACCTTTCAACCTCCATTTTGAGCCGATAAACCTATTAAATAATAAAAAAACCTATACCGTGTTATCTTTTGACAAAACATACAAGGCTTGAGTTCGCGGAAGAGTTGCGGAGACAATAAATATTTTTATTGGTATCAAACTCCAAAAGTTCTACTGGAAAATTTCTCTTTTGATCGATAAGTTTGAATATTCTTTTGCATATTGCATTCAGCTACATTTAGATAGTACCCTCGACCGCTAGGAGAAATATAAGCCAGGAGGTGAAAAAACACCAGTAATGCAACATCAAAAATTAAGCTTCTCTCAATTTTTAGTAACAATAATGTAAAAAACTGTAGGTAGTGATAATGCAGGTGCGGTCACTTCGGTTTCTAGGCGTTAAATACTTCTCCACTCATTATGATACGAGTTACTATCAACAAGAAGGATAATAGACTTAGGTTAGTTGAAATAATGACAGCATACTAAGCTACTTACTACAGTGAAAAATAAAAGTACTTTTTACTCTTAATGAAGTCATTCACAGTTTATCTGACCCCTAATCGCTTTTGGGAAACATGACATCCAAAATCTATATGCTCTACACTTAATCTTTGTAATTTTATTGGGATGATCTCGCATAGCCTAACATAATAAGACTTCAACATTCTCGGATAAGAGACCTGCCTCCAATCCATGCAAGAGATTAATTCTCTAATTAAACCTTCGCTCCGAATTTCCCAACCTAGTTCCACTAATAAGCTTGATGGGTCGCTATTTAGTTTATCATTACAATGGTTTACAAATCCAGCATCCCTACGCTGCACGCGTTATTATTCCGGAATCAATCCAATGAAAATGGCATCTTATATCTCTAGTCTTATCTCCAAGACCTGTTCTATTTTTGTACGATGGGTATAATAATATGTCTCAATATCATAGCTATTATTCAACACAACTTGAATGAAAAGAGGACATTTTTTCCAACCCTTCGATTCATTTTTATTTCTATAAATGAGATAGATAATATAGTAATAAAGATAAAATTACAACAAGATAAAATGAAAACATGAACCTGATCCTGTTGGCAGGAGGTATTTACATGGGGGGATTGCAGACCCAAGTTACAGTGCCTTTGCTTGGGCAGAGGAAGATAGACATTGCAACTCGATGTTTAATCAAGAAAAAAGAGAAATACTAGCCAAATTCCAAAGAAACTGCGGGAGATGCCGCAACAGTAACTTTTAACGGAGTCATCCCAGTCAAGGCGAATGATTTTTACACTCTGAAATTGTTGCATAGAAATACTGGCGATAAAAAGGAATATGTAATCATAAGGCTAAGCATTGCTGCTTGTTTGCAACTTAAAAAGGTCCAGACACTTCAGATTCTTCGGAAAAGCCAAAAATCCCCCCTCCTCTCCCACCATTCCGAGGGCTTATTCGTTTGTTTTCCCACTTCCATCCCCCCCCCCCCACTCACATTTCGAAAGTTTACAATCCTTGTCTATAATCTTGCTTCAATTAGCATGTTTATGCCCCGCACAAAACAGCGCTCCATATCAATGTTTTTACGAGCATTTTTTTTAAGACCTGATATGAAATAATATTTTCCGATTAACCAGACCCGCAGACTTCATTCTTTCTTTCGACTTATTTTGACATGGACAGCAGGTAAAAGCAAGAGCAAGATGCAAGGTGAAAATATGAGATTTTCAAATTAAATGACTGGCAAGATCCTTACAGATGGACTTACAAATACGTAGTTTAAGTAGAAAGAGTCAAGCGAAAAAAATACTTACAAGGTAGAATTGAAGAAATGAAATGACACGGACACGTAGGGAATAGACCAAAGAACGCCGTGGAAAATGAAGATGTTCGAGATGAGATTCCGGAGAATCAGACGAAGGTGAAGGCCAAGATATGATGGGAAGATATGTATGCTAAAGTAGAGCATCCAAACAAGAGAAGGGAGAGAGAGGACTGGAAGAAGATTGAGGAGTAGGAGAAATTTACGGGCGGAAATTCTTGGCTTTTCGACGCGACGACCTGTCAGATAGATGGACCATGTCCGGATGGGTATGTACAATTTGAACGACCTTTTTTATCCGGTATTTATGGCACAGCGTGAGGCGGACTTTGGTAGGCATGCGCTTCCTTTGCTGCGTCTATATATATATATATATATATATATATATATATATATATATATATATATATATATATATATATATATATATCCTCCCAAATGACTAACCCACTTGCAAGATCACTGGGTGATAAAAGCGATCTGTCGAGCTCTAAGGATTCTCCCTCCCCACATACAACAAAGCTTATCGCAACAATACCCGAGGGAGGACAATGACAGGATGCGGGTGGGAGGATGTGGGAATGGGGGAGATGTTTCAAATTGGACTCGGTTCCCCGTCGCAAGAATTGGGAAAAAAAGGAGAAGAAGAAATCGTATCTCACCTCTAAAGAAAAGCATTGGAGAATTCTCCTTTGGCAAACTAGTCACTTTAAGATTAAAATCAGTGAGTGAGTCGGAATAACCCAAGAACTCCTTCCACAAGGGATAGAAAAGAGAGAAAGCAATGGAAAATCCTGGTGAAAAGAATGAAATTACTTCAGTATTTTATACATGTACTGGCGACTATGCCCGGCTTCGCCAGACCAACCTTTCGGTACAGCTGAAACTGCATCTACTTCGTATTAAAGACCCTTTCATGCACGCGGGAAATTTCTTCGTCACGTCAGTGAGCACGAGATTTTGTAGATGCTTTGGATAAATAAGATTTGAATTATTATATCGATGGATAGATATTTTAGTTCCCTGCAAGCCACCACTATGGTGCGTGGCAGGGGGTGGGTACACACCAGACTAATTTTGACCCGAATAATTTGACCCCTATCGTGGTCGAACAATGCTTTTATGATATCCTATCGTTCGTGATAAAAATGGCATCTTAAATCTATCTATATCACACTTAATTTCTCTATTTTTATTAACATGATCTCTCCTACCGTAGTACGATAGGGGTAATAATACATTTCCAACGTCATTGCAAAAGAAACGTCCTTCTAATTTATGCAAGAGCTTCAATCTCTAATTTAGCGTTCGCTCCGTGAGTGATTCGCAGCCCAGCTGCTCTAATATTTTGGATAAGCTACTGAGCTTATCATATCAACGTTTTGCAAATCTAGCTCCTCTAAGCTGCACGCTATCTAATTTGGAATCAGTCCAATTTCGTGATGATTCCATATAATTTCAGCATATTCTAAATGAGGGCTAACCAATGATAGATAACATTTCTCATTGACCTTTCCATCAAATTTACCCCGTACTCTTCTGGTGAATCCTAATTTTTTGTTAGTTTTTTCACATATTCCCAATGTATGTGTTTCACCCAGGAGAGATCGTGAGTGAGGGTAACGCCTAGGTATTTTTTTAATTGAGTCTACGCTCACCATTTCCGTGTTCCCAATGCAGTAAGCGTTCAGGAGGGAATTTCTTTTTTTTTCAAAACTGTATCAGTGCGTACTTTTTTAAGTTTGATTCTAATTTCCAAGTATCACACCAGCGTTCTATAACATTAAGGACATTAGATAAAGCTGCTGTGTTCCCAAGATTACGAACATCTCTGTAAACCAAGCCGTCGACGGCAAATAAACGCATCTTACTATTAACCACGGAGTTAATGCCGTTAACGTAATGACGGAATTAAAGAGGTGCGATAAAACTTTTCTGAGGAACACCTGTAGTAACTTCTACAGCATTTGTGCTGACGCCATCAATGACTCTTTGTAACCGACCATTCAAAAAGTCTTCTATTCAACCCAGAATATTTTTATCAATTTCATATGCTTCTAGCTTTGTGAGTAGTTTATAGCGTTGTATGGCATTAAGATGGAAGAAAACCGGCGAAAGATAACATTTCTCTTGGACCTTTTCATCACATAATGCCAGGCATAATAAACACTGAATTCGGTAAAACGAGCTGATGCAGGTTTAAGTAAAATTTTAAAGAACTATTTCGAGACAATAAAATTTCACAGCAGAGTTTAACACGTAAATCTACATCTTGATAATACCCCGCAATCCACCGCAAGGGTGTGTGGCGAGGGGTGTTAGATCATCACCCGTAAAACAGAATAAAACCATATGCAAAACTAACAAAGTCATGAAAATTCACATCGACAGATACGCATATATTCATGCAAAAGCGATTTTAACTTAAACGAATGCGAATAAATATACTATCAATTCACATTGCACCCAAAAAGATACCTCTAGGCAGCGTTTAAGACTGTCCCGAGTTCTTATTCGAATGTCTTTACTATTTCCATAATGACTGATTTCTTACTATTATGATTCCTGGTTGTACGGGAACTGAGCGAATATACGCAAAATGTAGGAACAGTCTACTCAGTTGTGGACAGGGACGAAGGGGTATCGTAAACACTTAACTATTACCTAATAAAAACGAGATAGAAAATAAATTTTTATTGACTATTCTTAAGACATCTCTACATAGTTACCATCCAGAGTTATACATGTACATTTCTCCTGCTGTTTCTTGGCCTTTCGAAGGCATCCGTAATTGTTGAACTCGGCAGACTGCGTCGATAACCATTGTTCCATCCCTTAGCAGTTGAAAATATAGGGGAGGCGACCGACAGCTGAGGTCATTTGCCCCATTAGGATGGGTGGGAATGGAGGAAGGGTGGAGAGAAATCAGGCGTCGGCATTAGCCTTCTCTTAACGAAAGGCGCCAAGGAGTCTGCAGTTTAAGATCCCATCCGACGGACGGCGTATATTCAAAGTGCTCTCCACATAGAACCTCAAGTAGGAATACCACAGAAAAAGACTCCAGGATTCGAACCCGGGACCCTTTGGGTGGGAAGCAGGTACATTTGCCACCGCACCATCCCGATCCCCTTTCACCTCTTGAATGAGGCCATTTCTGTTGTGAAACCTTCCACCCCGCAATGGTTTCTTTGAGTTTCTGGAATAAGAAAAAGTCGATAAGGGGAGATCGGGAGAAAAGGGTGGATGTGGAAAATTTTCAAAGGCTCATTGCTTTGATTGCCGATCTCGTCGTGGTCGCGCATGCAGGTTGCGCTGTGATTATTTCTGAAAAGCAGTCAGCAGTCGTGTAATCAAGTGTGCTGACACCTTTGACATGTGCAGTTCTTCATGAATAATTTTCCACACACTACCGTAACCAGGATCAGTCTCTTTCGTGATCATTTTGATGGTCGCTTCGGCCTAATTTTTAATCCTCCACTATCTTCACTGTGGCGGCATCGTCTGTGGTTGATGGTCTTCAACTTCTTGGATTATCTGTGAGGGACATGTGGCAGCTTGAAATTTATTTTTCGCCAAAAAAGTGTACTACAAGACGCACTAATAAAATACATTATGTATCAACAGCGATCGTCGAATTCGATTCCCGTGGAGACTTTGGACACCCTCAGCTATACCCAAGTTGTGTAATTTTTCAGGTACCAGATTTTCCTCGGAAATCATAGCCAGCACAGGGAAAGAAACTGGCCCCGTTCCCTGATGCGTGAAATTAATAAGCTGTTGTGCTTCAGAGTATCCATATTATAAATTTTGAAAGTAAATGCAAGAAATAGGAATATAATGTGATGACAGATTAATCAATAAAATTAATCATTGCCGAATTCACCTTTTGTAATGATAACATGATTGGTGTCCCACACTTTGTAAAATATGCATTATCAAATTCAAAGCAAATTTGTGCATTTATGTACACTGTGATAAGAAGACAACTGAATTTAAATTCCAAGGCTACGTATAGGGATTCTATGAAAACGTTATCCTATTTATTGCAATGCAAACCCCATGATTTTCTCATCTTCTTTTGGATAGACGGAGATAAGTGAGTATATGGATGTCTGGCTATTCACAAACCTATATTAATTCTGATTATTAGCTTATCTTCGCGAAAAATTTCATCCCTGACGGCCATTATTCAGGTGTAATTCTTATCGCGTTACCTTTTGTTGCTTGAGGTGCCCAATCGGATTCTTCTGCAAAAATATGAAGTTCAGATGTCTTTGACAAAAGTTAAAAAAAATACATTTGTATGATCCCTAGTGATGATTATCTTTTAACTTTCACGAGAACTTACTTTTGTTTGCCTCACGTCAAACAAGTAACATACGTACATCTATTCATTCCTTCACAAACTCTGCCCACCTTCATGCTAACTCAAAAAAAAAGGTTTCTATATTCCTTCCTCCACCCAGTTGAATGCTGAAGGCCGTGGTAGCTCTCTCACTCCACCACGGCCTTCAGCATCTAACTACCTTTCAATATATTTTTCCATCCGATTCTCTGCCTTTTTTTAAATTTCGCAGTGCAACTTACCTCCTCCGCCCAACCAATTCAGAGATCTCGACGATTGTAGATGTGTTAAACGAGCTAAAAAGATATAGTAATCTTCCTTTGTTTCCAATTTCGAAAAATCTAACAGTGAGATGCTAATAAAGAGGCTTCAAATAAACACTTTGGTCCAAAAAATCCTCTGAATGAGTAATTACTCTCTTAGAGAGACATGAGGCACTTCAGAAAACTCCAAATTGGTTGGTAATGTTTGAAAGAGTCAATATTTTCTGTCAATTCCACGCACATAGCGGTGAAAAAACAAGGAAATGGTGAATGGGAGGATGGAGAAAAATAGAGGAAGATGTGAAAGGATTGGGAGTAGATGCATTAATCAATAAATTAACAGGATCATGGAACGCACGCATAATTAAATGTAATAGAAATTGAGGTGGCTTAAACATATTTTCTTGTTTTTTCAAGAGTTGTTTGCAGAAAAAAGAAAACAAGCTGACCAACAACCCGAAAATAATTTTGAATTGCTCAAAAAAATCAAAAAACCACAATTAAATCAAGAATTTACTCGATTATTAACTAAAAATGAGTGCTTGCTCCTACTTCAAGGATAGCTACCTGCGTCAAATCATTCCAGCTATCATCACATAGAAATCCAAAGGAGGCAGGATACGTGGGTGCATAGCGTAATAATTTATGGTGGATGTTGAAGACTGTGATAGAAGGGAGAACGTTAAGAAGGCGAGGCAGGGGGAGGAAGAATATGGGCATGTTGGGCAGAATAATGGAACGTAGGGTTAAGTGTATGCCGAATTGAAGAAGAGTGTATATACCGGGGGGTGTCAGATTATATTTTGTTTGGAGAAGCTAAGAAATTCGCTGAAGATCAGCCTGTTTCAAACCAAACCGTACTTTAAACGGTACACTATCATGTATTCAATTGTCGATGAATGTTATACAAATGGACTGCGACTTGATTAAGTTTTACCTGATGATGACGCCTAAGCGTGGAAACTACTTTTTACGTAAATAAAGAACAGTGAAAATATACATTGTGTTCTTCATTTAATGGTAGGCTATCAATTAATTACGATCGCTTAAAATTTTGTGGTGAATTTAAAAGCGTATGTAGCACGTGAAACGAACAGTTCAGTGGATACCGTCAAGATGTTCACATATTATACTATAGTTAAGTTTCCTTCAATGTGCAAAACTTATACAAACTTTAATAGTCCACGGTGCGGAAGAGGAGTCTGCAGAAACTTCCCGACGGAATTCCGCACATCCTTAAATTTCTCTCAAGACTGAGGAGAACTTTACTGTAAGCCCGGTGGCTTCACCCAAGGAACTAAGGCAGTCACACAAGACCCACGTATGCTCTCTTAAGTATATGGGAGAGCACTCAAGGCCGCGAATGAGTTATTCGTGCTCCGAGGAGAGAGACCATCCGGAGTTGAAGGGTTGAGATGAAGTGATCTCGGTGGACGAAGGAGAGGGAGGGTGGAATGGAATGCAATAAGCTTGACGTACACTACCCAGGGCAAGGTATTTTGTCCAAAGGGCATGGATATTGAAGGACGGGGGTAAATTTACTATAGCGACCGGATTACAGCAAGATACATGCGTATTCACAGATATTGGGATCGATAAAACCTCTAAAGAAATGGTACAATGGAGCATTCAAATTACGCCCTGCTAACTTGCCGATCAAACAATACGTGACCGAAAACGAAGGTATCAGGGGGGGTGGGGTGCCGCTCGCTGTTGAGATCAATTTTAGGAACTTTAATGAATTAAATAATAAAAAAAACGATCAGATGACCTTTTTCCCAGACTATAAGTTTTTTTATTGATCATAATAATTAATGTGGTGCACTTTACAAAAATCCCTATTCTTTTTTGCTGCTTTTTCAAGCTCCCAAATCCATCTCTTCAATCATCTTTTTTTTCCTTTTCTAAATTACGGGTGGTGTCCTAACATCCCCCGCCACACGCCCTTGCGGCGGCTTGCGGGGTATTAAGTAGATGTAGATGCAGATCTCTCGTCCCTCTCTGTAGGGGGAGATGCCTTACGCTCATATTTTCATACGTGTGACTTGAAGGGCGGGGACCAAGAGTTGCATGTCCATGAATTAATAGAATGTCCCCTTCCTACTTTCCAGTTCTCTGTGACCTGTCTTGGCATAATGGAGGTCTATCGCATAAATGGTTGTGGTTAATTTTTATTCCCTCATTTTTCGCACAAAAAAGAATAATTTTGATGAGTGAAATTAACATTTGTTTAAACTAAGTTTTCAGGCAGCATTTGCATGCATAAATTTTCAAGTTTGCTCAAATTTCTTAGTTAAATATCCTTTTTCCCTTTTCCCATCCCAACCCATATCCTTTACCCATTTTGCCTGTGATTGCACCCTTATCACACACCTTTTTGGTGGATTAAGAAGTATTTATGTAGATTTAAAGTATCAGATATAAAAGACAAACGGTATATTACCAATCTTTCACCTCGGTATTCCTTCAAGGGGAACAATACGGATGCATCATTACATGATAATTCTTGAAATGGAGGCGTTAAATCGAAGAGGCAACAAAATGAAGGGCACTATGAGTTCAGTTTTACCGATAAATTCATGTAGTTATGAGTAACGTAAAAAAATTGGTTTATTCTTTTTTGAGCTTTAATTGTTTCAGGGGTAACATTATGAACCCTAATTGCACCTGAGTTGGAACTAAAGTGCTAGATAATAGGCACAATATTTATTTGGATCCGGCAATAGGTTTCAACGTACAATTTCATTAACAGGAGAACAACTGAAGACTTTTCAAAATGTATGTATCCATGCACGCAAACCCACTCAAAATATATATACACAAACACACATACACACACACACACACATATATATATATATATATATATATATATATATATATATGATTTCGTGGAGGTAACACGAAAATGTTGAATAACAAACTTGGACAGCAACAACCAATATAAGAACACATAAAAAGATCACTCACACGTTATTTCTTGATCCTTTCGACGGAATTCAGCTCCGTCTTCATCGGAAGAGATAGAAGTAATCCATATATATATATATATATATATATATATATATATATATATATATATATATATATATATATTTATATATATATATATATATATATTTATATATATACATATATATATATATAAGTGATTGTGTATATATATTCATATATATGTACATATTTACTCATATACGTGTATGTATATATGTATGTGTGTGTATGTATTTCCGTATAAGTTGGTGCCATAATTCCCTGCAAGAAAATGCAAATGAACTCATTTGAATGGCCAGTTACATCGTTTTGGTGATAGTAACTAATTGGTGGAAGTTTAGTGAATCACCTCCAATGCCAACATCCAGTTCAATGCATTAATGCTTAGCGCATGCGTACAAAATCGCTGACAGCACTGCGGAAAATGGAGCAAATAGTTTCAGAAAGTTTAGAAGTAGGTCAGGTTACCGCGGGAGATAAGATGTACTGTTTCTAGTTTTATAACCGCCTTTGTCATTTTAGGGGCTTAGAGCAATGTTTTTTTTCAGTAGTGTCTTCCCACATATCTTCCTGAAATTAGGTTAAACGTCCGTAAGTGTGAAGCAAATAGCAGTTTTGATGAAAATTCCGCGAGATTGTGTATCAAAAAGTGAATTAGGAGAATTTGGTACCTACGAAGTGCATCAAGTAGAGAGTTTTAATGTATAGAGAAATAATAACACCACCAGAATGAGTGATAATATTTAACAGTTTAGACCAGATATCGGAGTGTTGGAAAGTATCACAGTTGGAATAATATAACGAACTAAATTTTGGAAAAAAAGAGGAAAGATACACAAGATTAAAAACTATAAAAAAGATGGGATTTGGGTAAACAATCTTTGAACGGGGAAAATACTTGAGTGTCACCCTGAAAGATAACCTTCCATGAGATACACATATTAGAAGAATATGTGAATCAGCCTTGAAATTTCCTGGGTTTCACTGGGGAGTTTTCAAGAAAATTTGACAAAAATGTAAAAGGGAGGTATTGCTTTGCTCTAGTTTCAGCATTTACTTTTCCGTTTACTTTTCAGCATTTGAAATACGTGGATAGAAATTTCCGCTTCTGACAAACACCATTTCATTCGTCTCGAACACCACAAACATTTTTTACTGTTCCCATGAAAAAAACGAAGCAAACTGAAATCGACAAAATATGAATTTTATACATTTTGTAATCGCAATCGTAGAAACGAAGGAACCAAATCTTTGGAATAATCTATTGGAAATAAGTATTTTATAACCTGTGGTATTCCTTGGATTTTTAATTCCAGTTTGATCATAACCATAAAAAAATCAACGAAAGAAACATTAGAGGAGAAGATTACAGGGGAAGGACAAGGATGAGCAACAAAAGGTTGGCAGTGAAACATTTCAGTGAATTTAAACGTTAAAATGTGAAGGATTGAAATTTGACGGTTTTTGTCATGGATGGCTGCTACCAAAACCTATGCTATTGACTTAACACACATGAAGACGATCCATGCAAACACATTGAAAAAATTCCGAGCGCACAAAATGAACATGTGACGCATCCGCGTTTGGCGTGCATGAATGAAAGTCAAGAACCCATTCTCTCTGCACCAAAAAGGACGCACCTTCAGGAAGATTACACCACGGACGCTTGAACCTCGAGTTTAAAAAGAAAATCGATGCCTTCCACCACAATAGGTGCTCACTCCACCATTCTGAACGAAGCGTGCCGATGATGAGAGAAAACTCGATAATATTCATGTCGGATAAACCTTTCATGCCACCGTCACCCTCCCTCCCTTCCTTCCACCCGTGCTTGGCAAGGGGTGGGGCGAAAGTAGGATGAAGGAAACAGAAGACGGCTGGGTGAATGGGATAAGGAAACGAATGAAGGGGTCCAGGGTCTTTGAGGGTTGACAGGGGATGAGGAGAAGGGGCGTCGGCCTGTATGAGAGAAGGCGACGACAGGAGAGGGAGGAGGGTTGAGAAGGTTTCAGAGAGTGGGGTGTGTGAAGAAGGCCCTTCCTGAAGATGGGAATTAATGAGACGGAATTTAGGGATGAGGAGAGTAGGGTGAGAGAACTTCGGGGAGGAGACGGCGGGATACTGAGGGATTGCGAAGGAATTAGGAGGGAGGCACGGCCGATGGATTGGGGGAAGAGATAAGGGAAGGTTTGGGGAACAGAGTGAAAGGAATGAGGAAGACTTCGAGCGGAATTCACACCGAGGGAAGTGATAAAATAACTGAGAGGGAACATTGGAAGACTTGGCGCGCTGAAGATTGGGGGCGTAACCACGTTGAAACAAAACGTATTAAATAATGATAAAATTGAATTGTCCATATCTGTGAATGTCCGCCAAAAATGTCTTAGAAAAGCTGTCCAAGATTCTCAAACAAATAATAAAAGATAAGCCACTGAGCGGATATCAAAAGTACGAATAGCACTTTTACGAGCGGATATAAAAAGTTCGGAAAGTGTCTTTAACTTGAATTCTCTTTACAATGTCATTATTTGATAGACTTGAGTATAATAATAGGTTTTGGATGGACACAGACTTAACCGCAATTCATTTTTAGCTTCGCCTAACGAAAAACAAACTGGCATCTGACAGAATAGCCTCCTTCAATTCCACACAATTCCTTCCTCCTTTCATTCTTGTCCAACATCCCTAATCTATTCCTTCCCCTTCCGCGTTTTCCAAAGATCCTCCCCCCTAGCACATTCTTCAACATCCCATTGACAATCAAAACGTTCTTCATCAATCTTTCTTGTCTCGTTCGGATTTCTCCCCCTCTTCCCAACCGCTTCTCATCATGCTTGGTATTTTTTTCCTTTTTCCCCCTCTCCGTTAATTTGGCCTATTCTATCAGTATCCTTCTTCTCACCCACATTTCAAAAGCTTATAATCTACGCCTTACATACATCTTACTTCAGTGGCCATGTTTCCGCGCCACAAAAACTACGCTCCAAATTTAAGTTTCCGTTAGTATTTTCTTAACATTCTTACACTTATGGATTCATTGGAAGAAGGGACCATTTGGTCTCAATTTTTCCCAAATAAAAGACCTCTATCTCTCTATCTGCTCAAGGAATTGGATCGCTCGCAGTGTAGAGGAGCTAGATTTGTAAAAACATTGTTATGATAAACTTAGTAGCGCATTCAAATTATTAGAGAATCTTGGTTGGGGATCACTCACGGAGCGAAGATTAAATTACAGATTGAAGCTCTTGCATTAATGCGAAGGAGGTCTCTGTAGTAGTGATGTTGAAAATGTATTATTACCATCATCGTACTACGGTAGGAGAGATCATATCAATAAAGTTCTAGTAGTAATAAAGAGAGTTCAAGGGTAGAACAAATAGATTTAAGGTTTCATTTTTCCCCCAAACCATAACGAATAAGAATAACAATATCCGTTTCCAAAGAAAAAGCCCCAAAATTTCAATATTTATGAGGACGCCTCGGTAGCTCAAGTGGCTAAAGCACTCGACCGGATATTGAGGGATCTGGGTTCGAATCCCAGTCAGGGCGAGTGATTTTTACACTCTGAAATTGTTGAATTGTAATATTGTCCGACCAAAGTAGGTTCATATTCGGGTCAAAATTAGTCTGGTGTGTGTTCACCACCTGTCACAGACCGTAGCGGTGGTTTGCAGGGTATACATAAGTAAAGAAAATAATATCATGAGAAGGCCAGGCCTATCATGGGAAAACGAGATTTGAAAGCAATACATTCCTATTACAATGATAACTTCGTTTTCAATGGATAAGACGACTTTAATAATACTATTAAGTCCTGTACATGGTACATTTGTCATTATTCAGTGAATGCGTCTATAAACGTATTTATTATGGATAATAATCGTTGGCTGAGATAAATTTTTTCTTTGGGGAAATATGTCTTTAACTCTCTTGTTAATTTAATTGTACATGCAAATTATCCCAATGAGGCTTATTTTATTTACTGAAAGGAATATTTCACTGAATTAAGGGTTAAATTCAAGGTTGCAATCTATTGCATAAATTGGAATAACTTATCTTTAGCAGTGATGCTGCAAATGTATTATCACCCCCATCGTTTCTACGGTAGGAGGTTCATGTCAACGCTCCTGTCATCAATTCCGCTTTCTCACGAAAGTTCTACGCTATTTTACATCTGACTTGCCTATCACTATCCAAAAACACTATTCCACCTAAACTAGTATATTATCTCCTATGTAAACGCTTAACTTAAGATTCCGTTGCTTTCGAAAACCTTAAAATTTTCGTTTTTTGTAATCAGATGCTAATATCATTCCTATCAGAACGATATTTTACGAAGATTAAATAATTCCAAGCTTATCAGTGAATTTGGCCGTGTATTTTTTATCATGAAATCTATAATTCTGAATTTTTCAGGTTAAATATAGATATATATGTATGTGTGTGTGTGTCGGTTTCAGACTGTCCCTATCGACTATTAGATTCTAAGCATTGCGAGAGCTTCCTCTTTCTTTGTCCTGCATTCAACCTGTCCTCATTTCCTCCTTATTTTCTCCTGTCATCATTATTTTTTATGAGCCTATTCCATTCCTTCCTCTTACACGCTTTCCCAATGTTCCAGATCTTTCAGAACGTTCAACATCCCACCAACTTTTAATATTTCCATCCACTCAGTTCGCCTTTTCCTGGCATGCCCCAGGAAGTTCCACTCATTACCTAGCCTACTCAGAACCTAGGCGTTTCTCGTTCTATTTACCTAAATTATTTTCTGCATTCCATGCCACGTCTGCATCAAAACTACCTCCAATCTACAATTGATGTCCAGAATGTAACTCACGTTTCGGCCTAGCGTTGTGGTGGGCAGGGCTAGCACCATCATCTTGGTGCCTAAACTTGTTTACAAATAGTTCGCATACAGCTGTGATAGTGTGCAGACTGTTGTTCTTCGATTTTCCTAAATATAAACAAATGTTAAAATGTGAACCGCAATACAATATCACGCGACTTGTGAAGTGAGTTCTCTGATTAAGTTTTCACTGGCAAAAAACCACAACCCAATTAAAATTCATATGGAACTTTGTGAAGTGAATGGAGACGGAATAATGAGTGAAGGCGGAGTGAGGCAGTGGTGCATTCAGTTTATTTATTTATTTAGTTATTTTAGTAACCTCCAAGCTAGGGTATGTGGTAGGGAGTGAATACACACTAGACTAAATTTGACCCGAATATGAACCTACCGCGGTCGGACAATGTTATTCTGATCCCACATCGTTCGCGGAAAATTGGCATTATAATCTATCTTTTCTGCACTTAATCTCTCTAATTTTACTAGCATGATCTCTCCTACTGTAGTCCGATGTGGGTAATAGTAAATTTTCAACGTCACTGCTAAAGAGACGCCCTTCCAATTTATGCAAGAGATTTAATCTGTAATTTAACCTTGGCTCCGTGAGTGATTTCCAGCCTAGCTGTTATAATATTTTGGATACGATACTACGTTTAAACAAAAGCAAATTCTCTCATAATGCGTAGAAGATGATAATTTCCGGGTGCGGTCCAAAACACATCTTTAAAAAATAGAATACCTTGAATTCAACCCGTAATTCAGTGAAATATTCCTTTAAGTAAATAAAATAAGACACATTGGGATAATTTTCTTGTACTATTAGATTAACAAGAGAGCTAAGGACATATTTTCTCAAAGAAAAAAATTGTCTCATCCGACGATGATTATCCATAATAAATCCGTTTATAGACACAGTTATTGAATGATGAAAAATGTACCATATTCAGCACTTAATAGTGCTATTTAAGTCGTCTTATCCATGGAAAACGAAGTTCTTATTGCAATAGAAATGTATTTCTTTCAATCTCGTTTTCTCCTGATAGGCCTGCCCTGCTTGCGGATTAGTACCTCAAATATCACCGGTGACGTGACTTTGAGAGCATGGATATCAGTGAAAGACGATACGCTGCTCTCAAAAATCTCTCTTTCAAATACTTTTTACGGAAAATTCAGTCTTTGATGCTTGATAAGCAAACGGAAGAAGTTAGCATACCGCCAACTCGCAGAAGTCAAACAGTGAGAAAATGAAATAAGGACATCGGTCACGTTGCGATAGAAAAATCTTGCATTTTTCATGGTGAGATGGAACAAGCAAAATATTTAATCAGAAAAATCACTTTCGTCGCTTCAAATTCACGCATATCTCCTAGAGTTTGTTTTAGTGTATTGACATGAAAGAAATTATTAACTTTGTAATTCCATACACTTCTTTTAAAAACACGACCCAGTTTGCATTTATTTATTTATTTTATTTATACATGCCCTGCAAGTCACCGCCATGGAGTGTGGCAGGTGGTGAATATACACCAGAATAATTTTACCCGAACATGGCCCTGCAAGCCACCGCCATGGAGTGTGGCAGGTGGTGAATATACACCAGAATAATTTTACCCGAACATGGCCCTACCACGGTTGAACAATGTTATTATGATCCCCTATCGTTCGGGGAAAAAATTACATCTTAAATCTATCTGTTCTACACTTAAGATCTCTAATTTTATCTGTATGATCCTTCCCACCATAGTTCGATGGAGATATTAATACATTTACAACATCATCGCTAAAGAGACCTCCTTCTAATCTATGCAAGAGCTTCAATCTGTAATTTAACCTTCGCTCCGTGAGTGTTTCCGAGTATAGCTGCTCTAATATTTTAGATTCCGGAAGTTCCTCATGTGTACGCGTGTAAGCTTCTTTGACGGCACTTAGGATCCCATAGTGGCATCCTTTTAGGAAGAATTTCACTATTGGGCATAGTAAATAGTTTGCTGGTGCCAAGTTGGGTCTGCCCAAAAAGTCGCGGTCTTCTACAGCACCTTGTAGATGGTCTTCGCAAGCAGACACTTGACTCTGCTTTTGGTTTTCCGTCAAAACCGTCGGGATAACTTCAGCGCAGATCTTCAAATTTTTCAGCAATTGTCAAATTTTTAGCAATAGTGTCATCTTATCAATGCAAATACGATCATGCGCACACTTAGCCGACGGTCTGAATTCAGCGCTACACGCAGACGTTGTCATCGGTTCTTGACGTCGACGGCCGTCCATCTCGGGACTCGTCCTCCACACTCTCTCCCCCATCTTTGAAAAGCTTGTGTAACTTAAAAACTGCAGTTTGTGACATGCTTTCATCCTTCAACACTTGGTAAATCATGCCCATTGCCTCTGTACACAATTTTTCCCCACCATCGAGCCTGTGCGGTGCGACGCCAAATCAAATGTCAAATCCTGTAAATAAAATAAAATAAATCCGCCTACCAGGCAGCCTACGAGCCCTGGTAAAGCCGCTTGCAAGGGCGCGTCAACCCTCAAGGGATTTGGAGAATTTTGAGGCATTTTAGCAATATCTGAATTAAATTTCTTTTTTCAAAACTTTTTCCGATACTTTTTATACAAACCTTGCATAACATATGTTGTCTTGTCACTATTTTCATATTTTATTTCAAAACGAAAGTTACTTTCTGTACAACTGACGTATGATAATTCTCTCGTTTTTTCAACCGTAAAGCACTACGCTCCATGTATAGGAATCTTATATAACTTTTTCTTACACATTATCTCGGAGTTCCTCATTCGTGAAAATACCCTTTCGCTAACGCACGACATCTCCTAATCTCCCAATTATCCTTTTCCTATAAAATACACCATAGAATACATATCCTGCTCTAAATTCTCCAGTTTAAACCACCTCTTATATGTTTTACTAAGCTTCCCTACTCCTCCAGAACCTCATTAGTTTCGCTTTGTTGTTGTTAATCATCTTCCCATGTCTCGTTCTTGTAAGGTACTGAATAATAGTTGAACTCCAAATACGGATTTGAAAAGATCAAAATTAAAAATAACTGGAGCGAATCGGGAAACGATGCGGAAACATTTTGTGGATGTGGATGGAACAAGAGTTTTAAAAGAAAAAAGACATTCGATGAAATGAATCGATTGGAATCGCGTAGGAATGGAGTTCGCGTTGAGACGACAAAATTAGCAAGAGAGCCGCAAAATTGCGGAGGGCTAAAATATTTAAGCCTGCTACCAAAAATTAACTGAAAGGAAACAACAGGACTCAAATTTGGAAAACGGGAGAGATGAGGATCTACGTGCGAGCTAAACAAACGAAGCAAGTGTAGGCGATACAGAAGCGCAAAAGTTTTAGAAAATCGGAAAAATGAAAAAATATAAAATTAATGACTGCAAAGGAAAGGGAGACTTTTCGAAAAGAAATAGAATATTTCAAGCACAAGCTCGGTATTAAAAATTAGTAAGAGGACGACTAATAACTTTATTTGAAAGTGATTTCCTACATGGATGTAAAATATTAATTATGGAGAAAATGGAAAGTTGAAAGATGAAGTGCGTGTCAGTTACAAAGTCTCCTGTCAATCAAAGTCAAAGTCAATTTTTTCTGGAAAACTACCGATACTAAGAAGTTGAAATTTCTGTTACTTCTCAACATAATCTTCCTTTAGACGGCCATATATTCTTTGTACAACGCAAAAGCCTTGATTCCATGGTTGCCTACATCACTTTTTAGTTATTCAATCTGCCCACTTGAAAATCCTGCAGGTCCGTGGCGAAGTATTCTTGTGTTTGTAGTCACACGCCTATTATCGGCCTTCGTTGAGCTGTTACACATACTTAAACGTACCTATTGCACTCAGTTGACCATGGATCTGGATGGGTGTCATTAAACCATTTCAGTGAAAAAAGAAATGATTACATGCCGCTCCTATAAACTATGCCACCCTATTTTAAGTGTAGCACTCGCTTCTCACTCTAGCGGCACCTTCAGGAACCCTATCAACTGTACGGTGCATCCATCTATGTTCTGTGTTTATAGATTGTGTCCGCGTGTTTTAAGCTCAATCATATCTTTCGTTCTACTTCTCGTAAAAACTTTGTTTCACTTCGTTCTACTTCCAGAAAAAATTATTAATCCTAAAACTGAAACTCACCCAATAGTGATAAAAAGCTTGTTTATTACATTTTATCAATAATTACAAATATTTGAGAGCCTATTATTCAAATTTAGCAAAGGAGGAGTCTAAATTTTGATGAAAAAGTTTCAATTGCCGATTTTTTAACCTTTTTAAAAACGCTATTAAATAAATAATGGCTGAACAGAACGATATGAAAAGCGAAGTGAAAAGTAACATTAGGATGTTTGCGGATGACACGGTGATCTATCGGGAGATATCTGGGGATGAGGATCGTTTTATTCTAGCGCAGGATTTAGATTGCATTACTAAATGGTGTTCTAACTGGGGATTGACTCTAAATTATAATAAATGTTCAGTGGTAAATTTCTTTAAAAGATCAACGGGATTTGCTTACAAATTAGCTGGAGGTGACCTAGCAGTAGTTGATACGGTAAAATACCTAGGTGTCACATTCACTAAAGACTTAACTTGGGGGACTCACATACGTAAAGTCTGCGGTCAAGCAAATAAAAAATTGGGATTCATTAGACGCATTGTCGGCAAAAGTGACTCAAAGGTCAAGGAACGTTGTTACCACGCTCTTGTAAGGCCTCATTTAGAATACGCATGCAGCGTGTGGGACCCGAGTGAAAAAGGTCTCATTCGGGAAATTGAGAAGGTTCAACGCCGGGCAGCCCGTTTTGTAAAAAATTCCTACGATAAAACGCAAAGCGTTACCGAAATGCTCATGGATTTGGGGTGGGAATCATTAGAAGAGAGACGATTCAATGCAAGACTGAAATTATTAAATAAATTCAGATCCGCATGTTTCAGCACCGAGGTCTCGCAGATTATTCGTACTCCTACATACATTGGTCGCTTGGATCATGCATATAAAATTCGGGAAATAGATGCCAGGACTAGCCGACTCAAGGACTCCTTCTTCCCACGGACAATACGGGATAGCAACTGTAGGATTATAGATAGTAAAAATTCCACTTGCCACCCTCAGTGTCTAAAAAATAATTAGTTCTACTTAAATGCATGCTCCTCCACTAACCTTATGTGTTTTGTTATAATAACCCATTCTTTCCGCATGATATCATTCGTGTTCTGTTCATCTGTTTTTAAGTTTCCCTTTCAGTCCCTCTTCCCTCCCGGCGGGGGGAAATTCCTGCTACCTGCAACGTTGGGTCGAATTCCCTTCCTTTTACTGTCTCTTTGGGGGGTTGAGTGTTTTGTGGTGCATTTTCATGTGGTAGTGATGTTTCACATTCTTGCTTGTTGTGTCCTGGCTTGCGTGTTTTAGGATGGCTTTCGTGCTGTATCCTGGGGTGCAGTTTTTTGTTGTTTTGCGGTGTATGTGTTTGCATGAGTATTGGATGGAGGGAGTTTTGCATGAGTGTGTGCGCTGCTGGGGTGTAATTTTCCGTGTTGTTTTTTGCATGTGGTATTTTTCGTTTTTACGGTTGGTGACCTAACACCCCCCGCCACACGCCCTTGCGGCGGCTTGCGGGGTATTATGTAGATGTAGATGTAGATATAATAAATAGTTAAGAGGGTTTCAGTTTAATAGTTTAGTATTATGAAGCCGTGAGGAACAGAGTCCTACACTTGCAATATTATCAACATGAGACTAAACTATGAAAAGATATGCACCACTCATTAAAATCTTCTCGTTACATGTATCTAATAACCTTCCAATAAATCCTTATTTCTTGCTGGCTCGTCCAATTACGGTTCAACTCAAATCTTGAGTAAACTTCCTGAATTTTCTATCTTGAGATATTCCAAAGAAGTCTCATTGACATTTGAACTTTAGATTTATAAAAAGTACCCAAAAAATTAAAATACTTTATGATCGTGGTGAAAAATTCATAAAACATGAATGATTTTAATCGTATAAAAATAAACACAGTTTATGAACCTGTAATGTGAACGGTCATGGCATAGAAAATTTCAACAAACTCCAATAGGGTGAAGTTATTCTTTTGTAAATCCTACGTATTATGAAAGAGTCTACTATAAATAACTTGTAACGTAACAAACGTATTATGACGCAGTAAAATCTAAATTTTTTACACGTTGCTGTGAATAAAGCAAAACTTTCGACGCTGCATTATCTCCACTGCGAAGGCGGTATAACATCCTCCCTCGTAGTTTTCAGTGAATGAAATCGACGCTGGTAAAATTAAAAGCCTTTAAAAGAATTTATTTTGTCCTCGCCAGCGAAACTCCTAGACATAACGCGCATTTTCATTCCACACTAGGAGCAGTTTCAACGGAAGGCACAAATGAAAACTGTTAGATTACCCACAGAGAAGGAATAAAACAAAAACAATGTGACTGAGGTAAAAATTATTTATCATGGCTTTTAAACGCCACAGGATGAATAGAAACTGCTTGTAGCGCACTTTCATCAATGGGTGTTTTCCCCTTATTAATATTCCTCCAAGGTAGCTTATGCAGGGGAAAATATGTTGCAGAGACGCGACGAGACTCAGTTTTACACTGGCAGAGAAGTGGCCGGTGAATTTACGTACTAAATGAGATACGTGAGCTCTAAGTGTTACATGGGCATCTGAAAATAACTATGAGGTAGATCGGGGATTTTTCCCGAATAAGTAAATTATGCATATTGATATTATGGAATGTTTTCCTAATTTTTTTTATTTCTGTAGTATTTCTGCAAATTACACTGCTCTTCAAATGCGGAATAGGCGTACGCGAATTTCAATTTGGGCATCTAGGCTCAAATTATTATGCATTGGCCTTAGCTCTACTTTTGAATGCACTAAGTATTTGTACATTTTGAAAATCCTTGAGAGAGAGAAGTATTGGACAGCATACGACATTTATAAAATTTCGGGGTCGTTCAAAGGCATCCACGTGGAAACTTTTCATGGCTGGGAATTAGCATTTATATATTTTCTTACATCTATATTGCATTGCAATATTTAAGGCTTTCGGCCGATATCATAATCAAACTTTAACTACGGAGTGACTTAAGATGTGAGGTAGTATAAGTTTATTACTTATGTAATTACTCAATATTCAATATTTCTTTCCGGACTTCCTGTAGCGATCGATTTTAGTTTGTGTTTGGTTAGTAGACACTATGGGCTGTGTCCATGCAAAACCTACCTTAATCAGTAGAATGAAATATATATATATATATATATATATATATATGCTTTCGTAGACGTAACACGGAAGTGCCGAATAGTACAATACACATTAACACACAATAAAGAAACACAAAAAAAGAAGAACACTCACACGTTATTTCTTGATATTTCGACGGAATCACTCCGTCTTCATCGGAAGATATAGAAGTAATATACCATTTATCCTGCAATGGTTTATCCTTCGATCTGCTCCCTTCCAAGTCATAGGAACTAAATCCACCCAATACAGTTTGATAGACCCCTTCATCCTTCGACGACGACCCTCCCCCTCCTTCCCATCCGAATAATGTCCTCCTAACCCAACAATTCCCCCTTCATCCCTCCTCCGGACAACTCCCCCCTACCCCATCACTCGGCGAAGGACGTTATTGAAAGTGGATACACACTCTTGATCGCTCCCAACTCTTTTCGGCAAGCACTCGCGCACAAACAAGGGCTTTCTCCAGCATACCCAACTACCCCCCCTTCCCCGACGACCGGAACATCATGTCGCCTTAACAGACGAACGAATGTCCTCGAATTTACTTGTCCCGGCGACGATCCTCTCATCACACCAACTAAACCGCTCCCTCAACCTTCTTATCGCCTCCTTTCCTTTGCTACTCCAACTCCAACCCCTCCTCTCTACCGACATATCCTCCTCCACCAGTGCTCACCAATACCTTCTCCGTCTCATATTTGCAGCTTCGGAACTTTTTTAATTAGTGATTTTTGATTATTAGATAGTTGACAAGAGTATTTTTAAAGAAACATATTTTCTTTCAGCGTCAAAGCATTCTGGAATCTGAAGTGGGCAGAGGCTTCTAATTAACAATTAATTTTGAAGACCGTTGCAAAAAGATGAGCGTTCCTGGTTGTACGTGAATAAAAGACAGTGGAAAGATACATTGTATTCTTCATTTAATTAAGGTGAGCGTTGTCCAAGCGTGGTAGGGAAGGCAAAGGATGAATATGTTCGACGGAATAAAGTGCGGTAGATTTAATACAGAAATGTAGAATTGATTATTTTAGTGTACGATGACTCGTTGCAAACCTAAATTGTCAAGAGTTGTAGTTGAGGCTTGGAAATGTAGGTGTAGCTAGCCTTTATTTTCATTAAAAACCTTCTTTAAATCCTAGGCTACCGTGTGTAATAATACAAGGTATATGTACTTATACACGGTATACATTTAGTTGAAAGAATTGAAAGGGACCCAAGGTTAGGCTGATTTTAATAAAAAGTTTCTCGGTAACAAATTTTTATCATAAATTCATAACAATACGCCAAAGAATAAATTTTTTGTTGCTGATAAAGAAATGATTGCTAATAATGAGTGCTTTCAATAAAATTTTTGTATTTTTGAGTCGTCAAAAAGCTACTTTGTTTTCCATATAGCGCCCTTTCTGAAATAAATTATATCATTCTAATGTTAAGTTTCCGAGAGGATTTAAGGCTTTAATGGGGAAATACAACACACACACACACACACACACACACATATATATATATATATATATATATATATATATATATATATATATATATATATATATATATATATATGTACATGGGCCATGTTTAAAGTAATGAGTATGGTTTTTTGTGACGCGACTATCCATGACAGCGCTGTAAAACCGGTCGGAAAGTGCGGTGGGGGGTTTTTCCCTTACGAAGCAGTTGGTTGACAGTTTGCTCCGAGCCGTCCGAGTGGAAAGACGTGTGCTAAATGCTAAATTGAGGAGCACTGCGAATTATCCACCGTCATATAACGCCCCGGAACGGTAACCGAAGGTACGCTCAAATTATGCCGCATAAATCTCATAACATTATGCCCTCAGATGTACTTATCTCCATGGAGGTTTTAATAATCGTATTTTTCTTATGGCCCGAAAAGTACAGAGGATTAAGGCCTAGGTATTAATAGTGCAGTAGAGTGTCATACTATGTTTTGGAATAAACTACTCCAACCCGGAAGACTACGCATAATAATAATATACTAAATTACTTTTCCGTGAATAGAGCAAGGTCGTGAACATGGCCATTTTCAGGCATCAGGCAGAAGGAAAACCTAAGGCGCACACTACCGCTGCGATGATTGTGTGAGTTGCCAAGAACGAATGCAAGACACTGCTGGAATTTTGGGATAACTGCCCGTATAATGCCCCACGAGTGCCATACTCTCATGCTAAATGAAAGCCATTTGAGTCAAAATCCAATGAGGGCAGATAAAATTTTCTTTCTCATTCCAAGAGAGTAATTTCCGACACAATGTTGTTTTAGAGGAATGCCAAAATGATAATCAGATACCATTAACTTCATTTGTTTGCCAATTGTGGTTTTTCATTGAGATCCTACCCCATAAACGGGATCGGAAACCTACGACCCCATTAATGCGGTAGGGCCTGGTGCCAATGCTTTTCCATCGCGGATTCACGATCTCTTGCGGACAGAAATTCAACACGACGACCGCGCAAATCATGGTGTGAAACACCCCCGCGAACGGTGCAAAGTTCGCCTTATAGCAGGTCATCATGTCTGCCTTTTGACGACGAAAAAATTCAACACATCCGTATTGCAATGCAAGTAAGCATCCTTGTAAGTATTTCGAATTAAATCCGCCCTTCCTCCTCCTTCCCACGGCTGACCATGTTCATAGTGACAGCACCGATAGGGGTGTTGATAATATCCACACTCCACAATTACTCGACATTGTCCAGTTATCTACATCCTTAAAGCAACTAGCTCACCTCGGAAGATTAAAATCAAATCATAAACTATGTCAATTAGTTCTAGGTAAGCTATAATTATTGCTCAAAAAAAACCTCATCAATTTAGTAGCCACGGAATGAAAGCTTAATTAGCTAAAGACATTTTTCGAGTCATAACATCTGCGATGGCTGACCAGAAAATAACTTACGTTTCAGGCTATCGTTGCAGTGGGTAGGGCTAGAGCCAACATCCTGGTGTCTATACGTCCCTACACGCTGCACGCATCCTGCCGTGGTAAGTGTAGACTGTGGCTCTTCTACTTCGCTCACTACGAACTATTAAAATGTTCGCTGAAATAAAATATCCCACGAATTGTAAAGAGCGATCTATGATTATGTTTTTACTGGCAAAAAACCACAACCCAATTGAAACTTTAGAAGACCATGATAAATTTTTATATATAAGGAGGCCTAGATTTGTGACAAAATGAAATAAGTTTGCCTTGAAGATACAAGTTGAATGATTGAAATACAGCGATATATTTTATCAATTTGGGATATGCAATCAGTACAGCTTGCGTTTGATGTAAATTTAGGTTAATGAAGTTTAAGGTGAATTTAGGCGAATGAAGGCTGAGAAAGCTCCATCCTGTCATGTTATTGAGGTCAGCATTAATTTGTTGTATAGCGAGAGGAAGGGTATTGATTGTGGCACTTAGAAATATCTGGAGGTCGTCTGCATACAGGTCATATTTGGAGTATTGAGGAGATGAAGAAGTTTCATTAATGTACAACGAGAATAGTGGTGGTCCCTGGATTGAGCCCTGTGGAACACCGCGCGTTTTATTGAGCCAAGTGTCACCAGCCACCACACTTTGTCGGCGACCTGAGAGGTAAGAGGAAATCCATTTAGTGGAGGTTCTTGAAAATCCAAGGCAAGTTAATTTAGCCAGTAGTACATCTTTGTCGATGGAATCAAATCCTATGCTAAGGTCAAGCAGGACAAGAATTATGACCAACTTTTTGTCCATAGCTCGTCGAAGGTCAACAGTTATTCTGTCCAAAGCTGTGGAAGTACTATGAGCCTTGCAGAAGCCAGACTGGAATACATCTACAATATTAAACCGAAATATAAAATCTGTTATTTGTTTATGCAGAAGTTTCTCTAGCACTTTGGATAAGATAGGTAGGAAGCTAATTGGTCGGTAATCTGGAGTTATGGTTTTTTATTTTATCGCGATTCACCGAATTAATTCATTTTTCCACAAAGAAGGAAATGTTTCCTGAGATAGCGAGCAGTTGAAAATATTTGTGAAGCATGGAAGTATGAGAGGAGTTAATTTATGCAGAAGCAGAATAGGAATTCCAACCGAACCTTGTGCTGTGGATTTAATCTTTCGTAATGAGTTGCGAACTTCTAATTATGCTACCGGAACAAATTGAAATGTATCAGAAGGTGGTAGTTTGTTTATTTAGTTTATCATGGCGGTGAAAATCAACGAAAAAATTCGTGAAAATTGCCGATTTACCTCTTTCCTGCGATGAGGACGTAGATTGCACCATATTGCTTTGACGGTGACGCAGAATTGCATGCTGGCGTACACAAGTGGTTAAAATGTAAGGCGACAGATTTCTTAAGAGGCGGAAATGTATATATTGTATATCTTTATAATAAATGCCTCAATTAAAAAGACAAATATGAAGAAAAATAGTTCAATAATGTGCCTTTCAATTGTAAATAAGAAAATTTTTCCATATTACTAGATTAATATTTCATTTCAAAACGTAGGTTACTTTCTGGACAGAAATCGTAGTTCCATTAAAGCCACTTAAGCTTCGGAGTATATTATTATTATTATTTAAATTTCGTTGCAATCAGTCAAATAGCCCAAAGGCATCGTGTTACTGATGCACCATTATAATGCAAAAAAAGAAAGACACATGAAATAACATACATTTTAAAATCAATGACACTTAAAGTTTCTCGGAATTCCCGACTGCATGTGAATTATCACACATGACCCAGCCTCACCTAATACACAGTCAAACATCACACTCAGTCCAAAATCACGCACTGCTCTACCTCATACCCCTTCCCAATATGTATATATATATATATATATATATATATATATATATATATATATATATATATATATATATATATATATATTATTTATTTATTTATTTATATTTTTATGTATTGTGTGGACAACACCTTTATGGCGTTCGCTTATTCTTGATGCACACATGCATTTAATTACAGTAAAAAAATGAAAACATTAACACAAACAAAACTCACTTCGGCTCAACTTATATCAGGGTACAAGGATTCACTACGACTCCTTGAACCCTAATGAAGGTTAATAAAATAAAATGAAAACTCCTATAGCCGTAATAAGGTACCAGCCACCTTCATAAGGTGGATGGGACCAACATATATATATACATATATATATATATATATATATATATATATATATATATATATATATATATATATATATATATATATATATATATATATATACACATTCTTCATGCACACTTGCATTTCATTGTAGTAAAATAATAAAAAATATTAAAACAAACACAACTCGCTTCGATATTCTGGTGGTCCCATCCACCTTATGAAGGTGGCTGTTACCTTATTACGGCTATAGGAGTTTTCATTTTATTTTATTAACCTTCATTAGGGTTCAAGGAGTCGTAGTGAATCCTTGTACCCTGATATAAGTTGAGCCGAAGTGAGTTTTGTTTGTGTTAATGTTTTCATTTTTTCAATGTATATATATATATATATATATATATATATATATATATATATATATATATATATATAGTATATATATATATATATAGTATATATATATATATATATATATATAGTATATATATATATATATATACACACACACACATACGAATATATATGTGTGTGTTTGTGTGTAAAGAGAGAGTATGTGTGTGTATACACCTGCAAACACTCAAAGTCTTCCTGTCCCTAAGCTTTTCTTTTCATTAACCGATCCCCTTAAAAAGCCTAGAACCCTCACCTAATTCCCCATCCCACCCTATCGACCCTCCACCAATCCTCCTTCCTTCCATTCCCCTTCGTAACTCACCATTTGAACCCACCCCCTCCCAACCGGTCAACTACTATCTCCCGAAAACTAATGCTGAACTTTACTCCTTTCTTTCTTCCGAAACCCCCCCCCTTCCCTTCCTCGTCCTCTCCACCACCTTCGCATTCTCCCTGTCATCTCTCTCCCCCTCTCCTTATCTACCCGTCCGCCCGAGAGGAAAACAAACGAAGGTTGATATAAAAAAACATCAAAGAGGGAGAGGGAGGGAAAGTTGGGGTGGGAAATAATCCCGAGCAAGGTGGATGCGGAGTGAGGGAGGGAGTAAGACCATGAGGGATTTTACGAGAAGGACAGCGAGGGTTGGAAAGGGGGTTGAGGGCGAGGGAGGGAAGCATTGAAGTGCCTATTGGTTAGTTGGAGACCCTAACCTGGGAGGGGTTGCGTAAAGGGTGGGTTGACGAGAAGAAATGGGAGGGTGGGGGATGAGTAGAGGAGGGGCACAACTCAACTAAAGAGGGTCTTTAATTATAGATTTCTCCCTCCCCAACCCCGCCATCTTCCGGAATAATGAAAGAGAAAGGGCATCTTTCATTTTCCTCCGGAAAAAAGCAAGCCCCTCCCCTCAAACTGAAAAGCCCTTCAATTACTTCATTTAGTTTACCCTCTTTCTCTGCCTGGCCTCTGCCGAGAACAGACGTGCTCGAGCTCGCTCCCTAGAACCGGTTCGACCCTACCTGAGACTACCTGCGTGCCTGCTGATACTTCTGTACCTCTGTGTTTGTTCTTCCCTAGTGAAGTGTAGTTTAGTGTTAGCTTTAATTTTGTGAAATAGTTAAGTTTATTTAGTTTTTGTGTTGCTTGTTATTAGTTTTTAATAGTTTGGTGGTATTCCTAGTGGGTACTCGTAGTGGCTTGCGGTGGTTTTTGTCCGTCGAATCTAATTGGTTATCGGTGAGTGCTTTATTTTCTTTACCATATTTTTTCTTTCCTTTCTTTACTATCTTCCAAAGCGTAACTTATTGATTGAGGTAAATTTAACTAACCCCTCTTAGAAATTTTAGCGTAGCGTATACAAGTTAGCTTTTGTTGGGAACTCGGTTGTTATTTAAGATGGCTTCATCTAGGTCCCCTGTTGCCATGCTCGAAGGCACTGGCGAATGCGCGGCTTTAAGGGCCCGTATTGTCATGCTGGAGAGAATGGTGCGGGAGCTTCGATCGGAGATCGCTGGCCGGAGGACTCCCCTCAGGAGAGATGGTGCTCGGGGTGGGAATACGAAAACCCGCCACGCCCATATGGGTGCACGGATTCGTCCGAATGCAACACGTGGCTGGGCGATTAGAGACCTACCCCGTGTCCCATCTCGTGCCCCGTGCCCCGTGCGTTATCTCGGTCGCTTGACCGTCTGTATTGCTGCGTCCAGCTGAAGCTGTTTACAGCATGCGTCTCTTAAGGTGAGTTTCTGTTTATATTTCCTTCGTGATAGTTTGTTTGCTTGTATTTTTAGTTTTTATTATTATTTTTTTTTCTTGTTGATGTCTTTCTTTTTTTTTTCTTTTAAAAAGCTAGTGTAAGCGTTTTCCCCTGTTATTCCTCCTTGGGTTAGTTTTATGTAAGTTCAGTGTGGCACAGGGACATGAGCTGTTGTTCCTATTTTAGGTCTTTTGTGCGTTGTCAACTCTCCAGGAGAGTAACTCCATAGGTCAGTCAAGAGGGGATTTTCGGTGCTTCGTAGTGAAGCTTCCATGTCTGTAGCCATCTTTTTTGCAATGGACAGGATTGGCGTTAACTTTAGGTCCTTTCTCAGCTCACTGTTTCTAATGAACCAAGGGGCTCCGACGAATCTCCTGACAATTTTGTTCTCCGTCGATTGAATTTTGTTAAGGTTAGTTTTGGCGGCTTGTAGCCATACTGGCGCTGCGTAGGTTAGCAGAGGACGGATCATGGCCGTGTAGATGATTTTTTTTGTTTTTAAATCTAACGGTGATCTTGGTTGCATGATGGGTTTTAACGCTGCCGCCGCTGCTGTTGCTTTTCCGATGGCCTGTTTGATGTGCTGGGTCCATCTGAGGCCTTTATCGATAGTTATTCCTAGGTATTTTACCTTTTCTTTTCTAGGGATACAGTCGTTACCAAGGAAGAGGGGTGGCCCGATTCCTGCCTTTGGCCTCCTGCTAAAAGTCATATGTACGCTTTTTTTACTGTTTGCTTTTAGTTTCCAGTCGATCAACCACTCATTGAGGGTATCTAATTGGGACTGTAGCCTATCCGCCGCCCAAGACGGGTTTGTGGCCTTTGCTGTAATCGTGGTGTCGTCGGCGAATAAGTATATTTCAGCGCCAGGGTTACGTGGCACGTCGTTAACGTATACCGAAAATAGTGATGGCGACAGAACGGAGCCCTGTGGGACTCCGGCATTGATGCTCTTCCTCTCTGAAATGCAGCCGGCATTGTCGACATGGAAGGTTCTTCCTTCCAGGAAGGACTTGATAATCTTTAGGAGGTATGTCGGGGTCGGTGAGTTAGTGAGCTTGAGGAGTAAGCCCTCTGACCAAACTCGATCAAACGCAGCTTCCAGATCCAGAAAGGCCGCCTGGGTGATCATTCCCTTGTTAAAACCATTTGTGATGTTCTCAGTTAACCTTAATATCTGGTGGGTTGTTGAGGTCCTGGGCCGAAACCCGGCCTGCTCGGGGATGGTTCCTTCCTCCAGGAACGGGCTTAGTCTATTTTTAACGGCTGACTCGAAAAGTTTACCGGTGGTATTCAATAGACTGATCGGCCGATATGATGCCGGGTCACTGAGTGGTTTTTGAGGTTTTGGAAGCATTTTGATCTTGGCCCACTTCCACTCAAACGGGAAGTGGCCGGAGTTTAGAGCTGCGTTGAAAAGTTTGGCTAGGAACCGATGGGCGTTCGGTGGGCATCGTTTCAAAATTTTGTTACTTATGCCGTCCGGACCACCTGCGCCTTTAGGTTTGAGTCGCTTTATTAGGAAGCCGACTTCCTCTGGAGTGATTGGGGACGTTTGGCTGTTTGGCGCCCAATTGAGACTATTCCAGTTGTTGACCGCCTCTGAGGCGTACGTCGAGCCGCCTGTGTTATTAAACCTTTCTTCGAGTATATCCGCGAAGAGGTTACTTTTTTCCTCGTCTGTGAAGGCGGTGGTGTCCTCGCTCTCCAGTGGTGGGGATCCAGCCTTTGGTCCTTTGAGGGCCTTGGCAAGTTTCCACGCTGAGCCGTCTACAGTGGAGAGCTCCGCAACTGTCTTTTCCCAGGTGTTTTTCCTGTGTTCCCTCAGTAGAGTTTGCACCTTGTTGCGGAGGACGCAGAAGAGCTGTCTACTCTCCATTTCTCTATTTCTTTGCCATTTGCGCCTTGCCCGGTTCCTTTCTGTAATACATCGTAGAATTTCGTCTGGAATGCCGTGTTGCAGTGTGGTCTTTTTTGAAGGCTGCCTAGCAACACGCAGTGCTGCGTTTACCTCTTTTGCCCAAATGATGGCGGCATTGTCTATTTGAGGGGGAGAGTGTAGTGGTAGACTATTCAGGACTGCTATTTTCCCTTCCAGTGTCTCGCCGAACAAGTTCCAATTAATTTTGGTACCTTCGTTACTCAAGGAAGGAATTAGTGACAGGTTGACGGTGTACAAAAGCGGAAGGTGGTCTGAGGAGGAGTTATCAAGTGTTATGGGAGTCGATATATTGGGTGTGTTCTTTGAAAGAACGATGTCCAGGATGTCATTTTTGTTGCTCGGGATATTGGTGTAGTGAGTATAGGTATTAGGTGCGCTGATGACGAAGTTTACTTCTTGTTGCAGTCGGCGTAGTCTGGTTCCCGCTGCGTTTGCGGCGCGGCATCCCCAGTCTGGATGTTTGCAGTTGAAGTCGCCTCCCAGGATGCACTTATCCTTAATGATTGACCTCAGCGCTCCTTCGTCCGTGGGTGTGAGATTGCCCGGAGGCAGGTATATCGACCAGAAATTAATGTTTCCGCCCGTGGTGGTGATTGTGGCGCCTATTGCTTCAAGGCGGTAGGAACGTGGAGGAGGTAACATTTTGGCTTGGTGGCATGACTTGACAAGCACCATTACTCCTCCTCCGGCCTTATTTTTCCTATCACAGCGGAACTGTTTGTAACCCGGTGTGAAAAGATTTTTTGACGTTGTAAGCCAGGTCTCCTGGAGCAATACTATGTCGGCATGGTTTTCCGACAAGAGAAGGAGTAACTCTTCCTTTTTGTTACTGACGCTATTTGCATTCCACTGAATGATTCTCATTGTCGAAGTTGGTGCGTTTTTCATCATAAGAATAGGATGGCGGCTTTAGTTACTTCTTCTATTAGTATTTCAGATGTGGATTTGCCATGAGGCGGGTTGATAAGTTTACTTATCAAGCCCGTGAGCCAGGAGATAATTTTATTTTTTAGTTCGTTAATTCCTTCGGCCTGGGGCGCTGGTATGGCTGCCGAGGAAACGGGTTGGGAAGTGGCGTTTGGTGCTGTTGGAGGCGCCGGAAAATTAGATTCGGAAAGTGCGGGAGCTAGTGCAACTGCGGGCGCCCCACGGTTAGATTGGGCGCTTCGCAATTTCTCAGCGTAAGTTCGGTAGCGCTGACATCCGCGGTAATTCGCGGGGTGAGGGCCTCCACAGTTAGCGCAGGTTGCTGGTTCTGGGCGACTTCGGGAGCAATCCGAGGAGAAATGATTTTCTCCACATTTCACACATCTGCTGTTTAGACCGCATGTTTTGTAAGTGTGCCCAAAGCGTTGGCATCGCTTGCATTGCGGAGGGCCGTTGGATGGGCGGAATGGTTCGATGGTGATTACTAGCCCACAGAGATGGGTTAGTGCAAGAAAGTCTTTTTTGTCGCTTTCCCTTGTAATCTTAATTTGAAACAAGGAAAGTAACCGGGCTGGAAGAGGAGGGATCTCCGCGTCCGGGTCCGCTGCCAAAATATCTTCCCTCTCTTTTCTTTGGCGCCATGTCGGACGCGACGTCTTCATTTGAATTATTTCGTCTATGGGTAGATTGTTTTCCAGGAGTTCTTCCTTAACGTCCTCGATTTTTGAGTCGACCGTCAACCCTCGTATCACTAGATATGTTTTCTTGTCCTCTTTCAGTTGGTAAGTAAAAAACTCCCAGTTCTTTTCCCTTAAAAGTGCCGTAACCTTCCTGTAGTCGTCGCTCTTTGTACAGCAAATTTTAATGTGGGACCCTGTGAAGGAGCATACCGGAGGGAAGTTGCAACAGGACGTAATTTGCCTTTTTTTTATGTTCCATTCCGAGTGATCTTTCAGAAAAATTGGCGGTATTCGGTCTCTCTTCGGTTGTTCCGGAGAGGCGTCGTCGTCTATCTGCATTGTTATTGGTTCAGGTACTTCACTCAGCACTTCATATCTGTTTGCCGTGCTTGTGTCTCGTTGCACAGAATCGGCTTCCCGGGGTGACTTTTGAATTTTCCTCTTTTTGGAGGTAGCAACGGTATAGCCGTCTTTGTCAGGAGATGTGCACTGCGTACTTTTCACGACCTCTGGGTGAGCCGTATTGTCACTGGTTTTCATCGATGAGTGGTTTCGTGTATTTTTGGAGTCGCCAATCCCTAAATGAACGGGAAGCAATGGACTACTTTCAGCGCGGCGAGCAATGGCAGATACGGGGTCAGTAGGCTTCTCAGTAGGGTCTGGGCGAATTCGACCCTTGAGAGGACCTTTTGTCTGCTCCTTTACGGCGTCATTATATTCGTTGTTTATTGAGCAGGTATCACTCTGCCTCATTAACTTGTGAAATCGTGGATCTTTCAACAGGTATTTTGGAACGGAGATGGTCACAGTTTCTCCATTTTCTTTAGCAGGGTCCTTCTTTGGTAGCAACGACAGAAGCGTATTCAGAGCAGTGGTTGCACTGTCCTTGTCCAAGGGGTTGCTCGGATTTAGTCCTTCCATACTTCTCTTTTGGTTTGTAGGAGTCTCCACCTAGGGGGGGGGGTTCCGCCGCAATCTCAGTTGAGGAACCTTAGCAAAACCGGCCGATCCATCCGACAAGCGGAAAGGGCACAGTCGGTCTAAGCCTGGTCCTCCCTAGCCTACACGCTATTCCCTAAGGAGTGGACCCGTGCCGATCCCCTGGGAGTGCAATGAGGGAGATCCCTCTTCCCTGGTTTTCAAACACGGGGCGACCTACGGGGCGTACCGAAACACCACCCGGAGGTGAGAAGAAGGATCTAAGTTAGCCTTCCCCTCCGAGCGCTTCCAGTACGTAATTGGAGACTCCTTGGATTCTAAATTAGTGAAATAACTCACTAGTGCCACCTAGTCAGTTCGGAGTATGAGTCAGTCATTGCCGAATGAGGGATCCAGTCTGTCCCAAGCGGACAGGGCACAGTTGATCTGGGTCTGGGATCTCTCTATCCTACCGACTAAATCCCTCAATGTCCCATCTCCCAACGAGGGAGTGTCTCACGTCCGTAGGTCGGACGATTGGAGGGTCGTCTCTCGGGGCAAGGGGAAGGTAACGCTGCGGCGTGGATTGGACTCTGCGGAGGCAGATACCATCCCCGTCTCCAACAGGTACCAGGTGCTGTCGGATGACAGCACCACCGTACCTGCAGCCCCTATCCCTACTCCGAGGGCACTGCCTAGGGTAAGACGTCAGGGAACGGGAAGGGAGGGAGTTGTAGTAATAGGTAGCTCGAATGTCCGTCGTGTAATGGTTCCATTGAGGGAAAGGGCGCGCCGCGTAGGCGCCGATCAACGGGTGACCGCCTGGTGTATACCAGGCGGAGGAGTCCCTCAGGTGACGAAGGCAATCGAGGCGGCGGTCAAAGGCACGAAGTGCTCTAGGCTGCAGGTCGTGGCCCATGTGGGCACCAACGACGTCACGGACCGTGGATCCGAGGAGGTCCTCCGTTCCCTTAGGGAACTGAGCTCCGAGGTGAAGCGCGTTCAGGGCGTCGAGGGGGTTCGGCTGGGACTAACGGTCTGCAGCATCGTTCCGAGGGAGGATCGCGGGTCTCTGGTTTGGAGCCGAGTGGAAGGCATAAACCAGAGACTATCGAGATTCTGCTCGGACATAGGAGCCTCCTTCGTCGACCTGAGACCATCCCTCCGATCTTGCAGGACTCCCCTTAACCGATCTGGGGTTCATTACACGGCGGAAGCGGCGAGTAAGGTAGCGGATAGGATACTCGACCACTGTAGGCCTTTTTTAGGATAGAGGGCAGGTCACTTAGTGGGTCAGTAACATCTGGGGATAGCGCGTATAATATTATTAACAAAAATATAAAAGTCACCGACAAAACTGGCATTGATTTAGAAAGACATGTGACACGCACTTCCCCACAAAGGCGTCCTAAATTACAGTCAGGCACAAATAAGGACGTTATTCAACATCAAAATAATTTAACTATACTTGTTATAAATTGCAGAAGCCTCAAGAACAAATCAGCGGATCTAGAACACATAATCCAAACTCATTCCGCTGATATAGTATTAGGCACAGAGAGTTGGCTGTGCAATGACATAAATGACCAAGAAATTTTCCCAATAGATTTCAAAGTTTACCGACACGATAGAGATACAAGACCCGGAGGAGGGGTTTTCGTGGCAGTTAAAAATCATTTTGAAAGCAGGCAAGTTTCATTTGAGAATAATAACATAGAAAGTGTTTGGTGCACCTTAATACGGACCAATCAACCCAACATAAATTTATGCTCTTTCTACAGACCTCCAGACTCAGATTTGAAAACACTTCACACCCTCAACGATCAAATTTACAATTTTACACGTAAATATAATAACAGCATAAACATAATTGGTGGCGACTTTAATCTCCCTGGTATAGATTGGGACAGCAATATCGTTAAATCTGGGACCCGCGATCGCGAATCTTGCAATTCCATGATAAAATTGGTTCAAAGAAACTCCCTCCATCAAGCAGTACGCATGCCCACCCGTGGAAAGAACATATTGGATCTATTTCTTACAAACACGCCTGAACGTATTATTAGTGTATCAACTGATGAGGGCTTGAGTGACCATAAAGCAATTAATGTCCACTTGGACATAGAAATAAAAAAGATCATTAAACCAAAAAGAAAAATTTATAATTACCATAAAGCAGACTTTGAATCCTTTGCCAATCAATTAAACTCTTCACTACCCGAGTTCAAAACCCGCTTAAGTCATGTCAACGTGGAAGAAACTTGGACAGAATTTGTCAATATCATGCAAAAAGGAATCGTAGATTTCATACCTATAAAATACGTTAAAGCAAATCGCGACCCCAGGTGGTACAATAAAGACGTTAGAAAAGCCCTTCGAAAGCAGAGAATGCTACACTCTAGGGTAAAGAGGGCAGGCGTGAACACATCATCCCCTGAGAATAAACAATTATGGGACACATATAGATCCTCCAAAATTGAAACCAAAACACAATTACGTAGCGCTTTACTGGACTTTAAACGCAAAGTACTTTGCGAGCACTTGGACACTGACCCCAAAGCTTTCTGGTCATATGTTAGGGAAGTAAATGGGAGTAAACAAACCGTGGCTTGCTTAAGGGATTGTAGCAATATAATTCATACAGACAGTGAGGGTAAAGCTAACATCTTAAATTCATTCTTCCAAAGCGTTTTCTCGAATGATGTTGCCACCGCATATCTCCAAGAAACAATACATACTCCACCCATGGAAAAAATAACAGTGGACCAACAAGGAATTCTAAAATTGCTTAACGAGATTAAACCCAACAAATCCCCGGGTCCCGAAAATATACCAGCTAGGGTGCTAAAACATTTAGCTCCAAACATTGCCCCATACCTTGAATTTATATTTAACAAATCCCTCACAGAGTGCAAAGTACCTAAGATTTGGAAAACCGCGCAAATAACGCCTATTTTTAAAGGTGGTGACAGGGAGGATCCCAGTAATTACAGACCTATATCTCTCACTTCTATCTGTTGCAAAATCTTAGAGCACATAATTGTCAGTTCAATAATGAGACACCTTGACAATATTAACTTTTTAAGTGACAATCAACACGGATTCAGGAAAACTCGCTCCTGCGAAACCCAATTAGGATTATTTACACATGATTTACTTTTATCGGGTGAGAGAGGTAGGCAAGTGGATGCCATCTTCTTAGATTTTCAAAAGGCATTTGATAAGGTCCCACATGGTAAACTCATTCATAAATTAAAGGTCGCGGGTATAAATAAGGGCACCATAAGTTGGGTTAAAGATTTTCTTTCGGAGCGGGAACAGAGGGTAGTCCTTGATGGCGCTAGTTCCGACAGCGTTCGAGTCACGTCGGGGGTACCTCAGGGAAGTGTGATCGGGCCGTTGCTTTTCTTGATTTTTGTTAACGATTTGAACCGCGAAGTGAAAAGTAAAATTAGGATGTTCGCGGATGATACGGTGATCTATCGGGAGATATCTGGGGATGAGGATCGTTTTATTCTAGAGCAGGATTTAGATTGCATTACTAAATGGTGTTCTAACTGGGGATTGACTCTAAATTATAATAAATGTTCAGTGGTAAATTTCTTTAAAAGATCAACGGGATTTGCTTACAAATTAGCTGGAGGTGACCTAGCAGTAGTTGATACGGTGAAATACCTAGGTGTCACATTCACAAAAGACTTAACTTGGGGGACTCACATACGTAAAGTCTGCGGTCAAGCATATAAAAAATTGGGATTCATTAGACGCATTGTCGGCAAAAGTGACTCGAAGGTCAAGGAACGTTGTTACCACGCTCTTGTAAGGCCTCATTTAGAATACGCATGCAGCGTGTGGGATCCGAGTGAAAAAGGTCTCATTCGGGAAATTGAGAAGGTTCAACGCCGGGCAGCCCGTTTTGTAAAAAATTCCTACGATAAAACGCAAAGCGTCACCGAAATGCTCATGGATTTGGGGTGGGAATCATTGGCTGAGAGACGATTCAATGCAAGATTGAAATTATTAAATAAATTTAGATCCGCATGTTTCAGCACCGAGGTCTCGCAAATTATTCGTACTCCTACATACATTAGTCGCTTGGATCATGCATATAAAATTCGGGAAATAGATGCCAGAACTAGCCGACTCAAGGACTCCTTCTTCCCACGGACAATACGGGATAGCAACTGCAGGGTTATAGATAGCAAAAATTCCACTTGCCACCCTCAGCGTCTAAAAAATAATTAGTTGTATTTATATGCATGCTCTTCCACTAACCTTATGTGTTTTGCTATAATAACCCATTCTTTCCGAATGACCTCATTCATGTTCTGTTCATCTGTTTTTAAGTTTCCCTTTCAATCCCTCGTCCCTCTCCGCGGGGGCAAATTCCTGCTACCTGCAACGTTGGGTCGCATTCCCTGCCAATTAGAGACTCTTTGGGGGTCGAGTGTTTCGTGGTGCATTGTCATGTGATAGTGATGTTTCAATTTCTTGCTTGTTGTGTCCTGGCTTCCGTGTTGTAGAATGTCTTTCGTGCTGCATCATGGGGTGCAGTTTTTTAGTTGTTTTGCGGTGTATGTGTTTGCATGAGTATTGGATGAAGGGATTTTTGCATGAGTGTGTGCGCTGCTGTGGGTGTAATTTTCCGTGTTTTTTTTTTTTTGCATGTGGTATTTTTCTTTTTTACGGTTGGTGACCTAACACCCCCCACCACACGCCCTTGCGGCGGCTTGCGGGGTATTATGTAGATGTAGATGTATTTTGCCGACGGTGAAGCGACGGGGAGGAAAGTTTTTTTTTTATTTTTTTGTCGGCGTTCACGGGATCGCAAAGAAAAAATTGTTACTTAAAGTTTCTTTTTTTTTAAGAGGAGGGTGGAACAAAACGAAAGATAAGTTTTATTTTTAAGGAGAAAGGAGGAGAACGTGCGTGCAAGCATGTGTGCGTGCGAGTGTTCGGTGGAGATGAGGGGAATGAAGTAATTGAAGCCGTTCCATTCCTCTCCCCCCTCCTTTCTCTTCCTCCCTCCCACTCTCCATTTTTTTTACACATTTCCTTTCTTGAAAAGCTTTCCGTGTGATTAAGCAAGGTTTCTGATAGGGGGATTAAAAAGCTCAGGGTCTCTGGAAATCTAGCGAGTCTCATTTCGATTGCTCGCATCCGTGAAATAATCAGGGAGATTTCTTTGCCGAAGAGGGAGTTGATGACGGACGAATCAAACGTGGAGGTAAATACGGCGAAAAAAATATCTCCCCCCAGAGCCCTAAGTGGAGCAGGCATATATATAATGATTCTCTCTCTCTCTCTCTATATATATATATATATATATATATATATATATATATATATATACACACCCACGTATATTTCGTTCTCCACGTTGACCTTGGAGCGAGTTATATCTACCGCACGCGCCACGATTCGTTTTTGTTTAAGGGTCACACGATATCCGGTCGAAGAATTTTCCAAAAATTCAATGAAATTATATCGCATACTTACTAGCTGAACATTGATGATGAAATCGGTGATTCGTGGTGAAAAATCTTCGTAAATATTATCATCAATAATTTTTGAAATATTACATAAGCAGGAGTGCGCATGCGCCTGGAAATATTCTGTGACATTTTGTAATTTATGGATGTTTGCTGTTAACCCTTGACGAAGAGACGTAGCTGACAGGATTATCTGTACTCTTGACATATTTACCAGCCGTTCCCTTGCAAGGGTGCGACAAGGCACGGTTTTTCAATTAGCTATGATTCTGTGGTCACTTAAAAGTATTTTGAGAGGTATGCGCTGATATTATATCGTGGCCTAATGAACTGAAATATTTATATTTCCATTTTACCATAGACACAAAATATTACTCTCTAAGAATTTATTTCTTAAGTAGCTATTTATTTAAGATAATCACGCCAGGCATTATTATTATTTGATGAATATGCAAAATAGCTATATACATCTCGTACAAAATGCCAGCATCCCAAGGTAAATGTATCTATAACTCTGTGTAAGAAAATTTGCTAATATTTTTCATAACGCTAATCACATACAGTTTTAGCACCCTATTTGGTATATTTTATTTGCGCTGTACATCTATGAGCTGAGCACTCTTTTACTATGATGGGTGGATTTTTCGCTGGTGGTCACAAGAGTGCCTTGCCCCGGAATCGAACCCGGGACCCTCCGGTCCAACGCTCAACCCACTGGACTACCGCGACCCACTATATATATATATATATATATATATATATATATATAATGGGCTAATATATATGTATATAACTCTACTAAATTCAACTAACAGCTTTATGTGTGTATATGCATGTAATTATAAATTTTATGCCTAATATAATATGCATACGACGATGGGTTAACTGGAAGAAGGGGCCATTACGTCTCAATTTCGCCAAAATAAAGACCTCTATCTATCTATTACATTCATTAATATTAACATTTTATCTCAAACCACGTTTGCCATTTTCTCCACGTATACGTTTAAATACGAGATGTCTTCAAAAAGTAACGATAATTTCGTAACACGAAAGCAATACGAAAAAAAAGCCTGTGTTTTGGGCGAAACAATTCATGGCTTTTGCATCACGATAATGTACCTGTTCACACTACTGAGCGCTTGTTCGCGTTTGGCCAAAAGCAGCACTGAAATGATGTTGCAGTCCCGATATTCGCCAGAAATGGTCCCGTTTAATATTTTCCTGCCCTCAAAAATAAAGAGAACCTAAAGGGCCGGTAGTTTTATCGCCATTGATGAGATGAACAACGCATTGCTGAGAGAGCTGAAACCTATTATCATAGATCGGGATACAGAAGTGTTGAAAAGTGCTGGTGTAAGTTGAGACAACTGAGAAGGGGATAATATTTTTAAAGACGAATAAATAATATTCTTTCCAAATAACTCAAACTACCGTTATTTATTGAACACACCTCGTACTTGCTATAATAGTTCCAAATAAATATCGTTTACTTTACGGCAGTGAAATCACATTACATGAAAATTTTTCACCAAGAATTTCAAATGAGAAAGCTGGAAGGGAAAGATGGAATAAACAGTTTGAAAGAGGAAAAAAAATATGAGTGTGAGGAAATGTGTGAATTTGGTTTGTGAAATGTGATTCCCTTTCGAACGTTATAATGATGAACGATCCCATATATTCAGATTGCATAACATCGGCATTCACTCATTAGAATTATAAAAGAAATGTGATCAGAAATTGATTTTTTTTAAACACGTGAGTCATGGTTACTTGAACAACGAGTTGGGAAATGCAAGGAAGAAAGTGAGTCTGCGGCAGATGTTTGAAAATAAATGTTATATTTGGGTCACAGATGTAACAAGTGGGCACTTGACCCTAATGAATAAAACCTTGAAAAAACACGAAAAGGTAAGTGAACGTTCAAAAAAGGTAATTAAATTACTGTTCATATCAATACTCTTAAATAATATTGCTAACGATTGCATTTATAAATTTCCAAAGTATTTTTATCAATTTTAGTCTTGTTTTATCTTCTTTTAGTCTTATTTTATCAATTATAGTTTAAAACTGGAGACAAAAAGTCAAAATAGAATAACTTTCAAAAATATTAAATTTATTTTATATTTTCTGGCAGGCCGAAACATCTCGCAGTTTTAGTCACAGGTTTTTTTTTCAAAACGAAATCTATATCATTCCTAGGCGATAAAAGTCTTTGCATATATGTTTGATAAATACTGTCTTGAAAATTTGATACCTTGATTTCAGCTGAATTTCATAATTTGTCAATTATTAATTTCAGTTGCCGCCAACGAAATTTTGTATCCATCCCACTCCCCACTCCTAGACCTACCACTCTTCGGTGTCAACGATTGACGCCGAAAGATGTAATTATCTTTTACTCCCAGCTACAGGTATATTGTAACCTCCACCATCCCTCTCTGACCAACCCTCCTCCCTCGATCAGACGGTATGCATGCCAAGCTGGCTTCTATGACGACCACCAGATGATAAAGTTAAACGTCGAAACCTGGGCCGTGTTTTTAAATAAAGTGCATGGAATGACAAAGTCGATAATTTCATTGCATTTCAATATACTTAAAGAAACTTTAGGAGAAATGCGTAGTGTTGAAGCGAAGAAAGTACTTTTTGTGATTAAATTACAAAGTTTGCATCATCCTACCATGAAAAATGCAAGATTTTTCTATCTTACTGTAACCGATGTTCTTATTTGCTTTTCTCATTGTCTGACTTCTACAAGTTGACGATATGCTAACTTCTTCCGTTTGCATATTAAGCATCAAAGACGGAATTTTCTACAGAAATTATTTTAAAGAGAGGTTTTTGAGAGTAACGTGACGTCTTTCACTGGCATTCATGCTATTAAAGTCTCGTCACTGGTGGTATGTCGGGTGGTAATAATTTCGACTATTTGCCAAATTGGATCGCGTGCAGCGTAGAGGAGCTAGATTTGTGAGACGTTTTTATGATAAAGTTAGTAGTATATAAAAATTATTGGAGAATCTAGGTTGGGAATCACCCACGGGGCGCAGCTTACATTACAAATTAAATCTCTTGCATTAATTGTAATAACGTCTCTATAACAGTGATGTTGGAAATGTATTATTACGCTCATCGTACTATGGTAGGAGAGATCATATCGTAGTAGTAGTATTTAGGGGAGGCGACCGACAGCCGAGGTCACTTGCGCTATATGGGATGGACAGGAAACGATGAAGGGTGGAGAGAAACCCGGCGTATTACTCTCGAGAAACCTCTCAGTATTACTGGAGAGTTAATGGATAAAGATGAGAGGGGATCGAGATGGTGCGGGGGCTAACGTACTGGCTTCCCACCTACAGGGCCCGGGTTCAAATTCCAGCGGTGTTGAATATTTTTCAGAGGTATCTCGATCCCTACTTGAGGTGCTTTGTGGAGAGCATTTTGAGTGAGTGCACCGTCCGTCGGATTGGACGTTAAGCTGCGGACTCTTGGCGCCTTTCCTAAAGAGTAGGCTAAAGCCGACGCCGAGTTTCTCTCCACCCTTCATCCTTTCCTGTCCATCCCCTATGGAGCAAATGACCTCAGCTGTCGGTTGCCTCCCCTAAATACTACCACTATTACCGAGATCATGTCAATAAAGTTAGAGAGATCAAGGGTAGAACAAAAAGATTTAAGGTGTCATTTTTTCCACGAACGATAGGGGATCATAATAGCTTTGCTCAACCGCGGTAGGGTAATGTTCGGGTAAAATAAATCAGGTGTGTATTCAATCCCTGCCACACACCCTAGCGGTGTCTTGCAGGGTATATATAAATAAAGAAAAATAAAACAGTACCATTAGCAGACCAGGCCTATCATGAGAAAACGAGATTTGAAAGCGATACATTCCTATTACAATATTAACTTCGATTCCCATGGATAAGACGACTTTAATAATACTAAACTGTATTAAGTGCTGAATATGGCTAATTTGAGATCATTCACTGAATGCCTCTATCAGCGTATTTAGTATGGATTATCATCTTCGACGCATTATGAGAACATTTGCTTTTGCTTGTCGAACGTTCCTCCACTATTTCTTCGCACCTTCTGCCTGTCTTAATTCAATCTGAAAAGCACAACTATTTTCTTTTCCTTCCTCTACCCCGCTTATACAATATTATGTCTTTTTCTCACAGCCTTTAGCATACTACACTACCTTTTAATCATCCGGCCACTTACTCTCTCTCTCTTTTTCAAATTTTCTCTTCACCCACCCCATTTTTTTATTTATTTTTTATCCATATATACCCAAAAAGCCACAACCAGGGTAGTGGCAGGGGTAGAATACACACCAGAACTATTTACACCTTACTTATAACCCTATTTACTATGTCATTTTTCTTCCTCTCGGTCCTAAGTATTTTCTCGTTCAATAAATCTAATTTTAACACTCTAAAAATTTCTAAGCCTCTTTCTCAAGTGTGTTACTTTATTCTTTTATTTTTTATTTATATGTATACCCTGCAAGCCACCGCTAGGGTGAGTGGCAGGGCTTGAAAGGTGGGAAAGGTTTCATGGAACGCAAAGCCAGAAGAAAGAGATGAGCCACCTTGGCCAAATGCACATTCAATCACGAAATCCCACCATATGGCGAACAAATATTCATTCACATGGAAATAGATATAAGGAATAGGGATAGGAACACATAGGGAGAATTAAGGGGGAGAGACTGGCGAATAGAGCCATCTGACCCCCTCTTTTCGCCCTTTTTCCACCATATAATTGCCTTAGTATTTTTTTATACATTCGTTGTATTTAAAAAATACAACATATTGGATGATAACGTCAAAACTTTGAAACACGTCTCATGCTCAAAAATGGCATTGGGAAATTTTATTGAATAATGTTACTTCTCCTACATAAGGGAACATTATTTTTTGTGCATCAATATTAATTTAAATATATTCGATTCGCAGGTAACGGATAAACCACCTCAAATAATTAGTTTATTAAGTCTCTTATCACCTTTACACACACCGCGGGATTGCGATTTGGTAAGATTTCTAATGCGGTCACATCTCTTCAGAGAGAGAAATATCCTAGATTACACACACTCGAATTTGACCCGCTGTCGATGTATGGGCATTTTTATTGCTACGTCGCCCAACTTCCGCACACGTCATCCGCCCAAGGTCAACCAGTCCACGACGAAGGCTTGCGTCGACATTACCGAGAAAATTTGATCCCCCAAAGAAGATACCTGTTCTTTCTTTTTCAACCTTTTCCTTCCTTGACCTCGTCATTCGTGACTCGTCTATTGTCTTCGGGCAATTCGTGAGTGGGATCGTTCATGGCAAAAGCACGCGGATGACTTTTCCTCATATTGCAAACTCTACCGAAAGGTTGACCTGCGAAAGGTTGGGTCTAATTTAAAGCTTTACTACATATGCTCTGAGTAATATTAGTCCTTCGTAAAGATATTTATATTTTATTACTATTGTTTGCAAACTTTCAATGCTTAAAATTACCAAAAAAATAGATATTATGCAGTGATTTTTTTATTCATGCATAAGATACACTATTTTTCTTAATTCTCGTCAGAATTGCGGGTATTATATTTGACGCAATAGATTGGAGAACTACGTTCGATAAGGTATTATCAAGCACCAATCACGGTAAACGTCCCGTGAGTATAGGTGAGCCGGAAGAAACATTAGTGCATTAGTAAATCTGATATGCACAATGTTTGGACTTGGATTGGTTTAAAAAAACAATATGGAAACGTAACAATTAAGTTTCTTTATCCCTGCGAATGGAATAATCAGAAATTGCAGCAACTGGAAAAGTAAACAACCTATTATGGACTATTTTCAGAAAAAACTAAAATAAATTAACTCGTAGTTTGGTTTAGAAGATTCAAATCAGTTTAAAAAAACAAGCAAAATGACGAAACAAGTCACAAAAATTTGCAAATAGAGTTACTTGATTTTACGAAACTACTTTTTTCCATTTTTAGATCGGTGATATATTTCGCTGGCTCAATCATTATTTGCAACTCAACGAACGTTCACCAATCGGATCAACAAATGGATATTAAAACCAAATACAGCAAAAGGAATAGAACCTCAACAAGTTCAATTTTAACACCCTCAATTTTTTCAAACGCTCCCAATTAAGCTTGCTCACATCATTACAACAATTTCAGAGTGAAAAAAATCATTCTTTACACTCTGAAAATTTTACATTGAAATGCATATTAGTGGATGACTCCGTTGAACGTTACTGTTAGCGCATCTCCTACAGTTTCTTTAGCACAAGCATAGTGTAATTTAGGACATATCGACACACAAACACACATTCATGTATGCAAAATGTTTCCTTTATCGGGAGTTGAACCACGGATCTTCGAACTGCCGGGCCTATGCCCTAAACTACTTGAGCTATCAAGTAAATGTAAATTACACTGAAATCTACGGGGTATTTAAGCAGCCAAGTGCTCCAATGCTTTGGTCTGGAGTTTTCCACGCCTTGTACGCATTCTGCAAGGCAGCGCCAGGAATACTGCTAAGCTTTCTCGTCACGGCCTGCTGTAACGTTTCCACCAAGCCGTGGTGACATCCATTCAACACGGATTTGAGGCGGGGGAAATGGAAGAAATCTGTTAGGGCATTTTCTAAAAAAATTGAATCCTCACTTACATGGTCGAGAAGCTCGTCACAGATCCGCGTGCGAGTTTCCTTTTGTTTGTCCGAGAGCACTCATGGCACCAATTTCGCACACACCTTTCTCATGCCCATATTTTCGGTCCCAAGTCGATGCACATCTCTTTTAGAATTGCTAAACTCATCAGAAACCATGCGAACACTTAATCTACGATCCCTGTACAACAAAGCCTTCACTATTGCAAGATTTTCGAAATTTTTTGAGTTCATAGGGCGTCCTGATCATTCGGCGTCTTTAATATCTTCTCGACCCTCCCGAAACAAATGTGCCCCTAAAAACACCCGATCTACCCATGGTGTTATCACCATTAGCTGCCTTGAGCTCGTCATGAGTATCTTCCCCAGTTTTTTCCAGTTTCACGCAAAATTAGAAAGCGTAGCGCTGTTCCAATTAAGGGTTCATGATGGAACGTAACGAAGTCACGTTGAAGAGGTTTCACAAACAATCGATCATAGCTCCGAAAAGACTGGGGGCAAAATGCCACCTGCCCCTAGCCTTTCTTAGGAGTCTCTTCCCTCGAACCCAGCTGGAGAAACAGCCTCCCGTCCCTCCGTCTACCTGGCTAAAAATTATGCCTTCTACTTTTGAGAAAGGCCTTGTGTGTGTGCGTGTGTGTTTATATATATATATATATATAATATAAATGAAATAATTGTTGCCCATGTGTGGATGGAGCCCAAACATCCCCGCACCACACGCCCTTTCGGTGGGTTGCTGGTAAGTATGCAGAGGTAGGAACTTCCTCCAACTATTATCGAAGGAGAGGCTAACTTAAGAGAGACGATTGGCTTGCTACAGAGAAAATATCCAATGGAGAGGAATGATCTTTCGTTAAATTAACCATTTGAAATTATTTATAAATACACCCAATAGTAATAAGGATTGCCATATCTCCCGGAGTATCTCTTCCGCGATAAGATCCTTGATAAAACAATCACTTTGTCTGTTTGAGGATATGCAAATTTGATGAGGTATAAGTTGAAGTTTTAAGATGGGGAATTTGCAGAAAATGACAGAAGTACGTCTTGTATTTTTTCCCTTTGTTATGCCTCAAAAGGTAATTGCGTAATGTAAGTGTACAGAAGGTGATAATCAAGAAAACACTAGGCGATGGGTTATTTTCTCCGGGTGATTTTCAGTGTGCCGCATATGGAAGATGGATATTGCCAAATACTAAGCCTCACACGCGCATAGGTATATAAACACACTTTTCTTCCGGGAACTCCGCATTCATTCCTGCCCCTCGTGGAGAGAAACCAGTTTGGGAGGTCCCTGCGAAACAGGTACGCATCAACATTTCTCTTCTAAACGAAAGGTATTCCACCTTGCAGTGCGTCTGATAGAATCGGCAAGCTACTCCTGCATAAATGTTTTCATCTGCATTTTATTTGCTATAATTTTTTTGTAATTACATAATTCTTATTTTTTATAAGGTAGGAATCTAGCAGAATCACTTAGATCAATGATATATCTCAACAAAAAAAAAGGAAAGGCAGAATAAACAGGACGCTTAGTTTGATTTCACTTGTAAAAAAGGTAATGCACTTCAACAATAACATGAAGGATGAGGAAGCATATGATTTCTTAGGGGATGGTCAGGTTGATTTCAGAAAATGAATGGGAATAATTGAGCGCAAATAAACTAGGTTAGTTATTGAAAGAAAAATTGAAAAAAATATCCAGGACGTACTTAGTTAGCATTTCATCAAAATTCTAATATTTAAAAAAGATTTCAATGAGATATAAGTTGTCCTTATGCCACAGCTAGTGAATCACCATCCATATTCTAACATCTATTACACTCATATTATTGACACACAATGATACGCAATAAAGGTCTACCGATTTTCACTGGTGATTAAAAAGATATATTTTCATTTATGACAAAAAATATTTAAGAGTGTGAGATGACGCCTCGGTAGCTTAACTGGCTAAAGCACTCGACCGGACTTCAAGAGATCCAGGTTCGAATCCCGATCAAGGTTGATAATTCAAAACTTTCAAAATTATTGTTGAATGGTAATGCGCATTATCGAATGACTCCGTTAAAGGTTACTGCCGCGGCACCTTCCGCAGTATCTTTGAATTTGAAAAATATTTTACAAATCACCAGAGGTAGGAACTACACTGTTTGTGTCATCACATATCCCTTGTACCCGTATGCAGTGTAGTTCTTTTTTGTTGTAGATCGTACGTATAACACGTACGACCGACAACACAAAAGAACTACACTTTTTACCTCAGCTAAGTTGTTTACATTTAGTTTTAAAATAATTAAACTACGAGTGAAATGCATATGCAATAAAAATGTTCGCAAAATAGGATTTTTTGAACGTTTTTCATGACCACACATACATGTATGCGCAAGTTGTAGTTTTGCGTGTTACATATTATATCATGTATTAAAGAAGTAATGTAGGCCGAATTGAAGAACTTTTTAATTCAGAGTGCGATGTCTGTTTGTCTTGCTAGACGAAACTAATATATGTTGAGATGTTACATCGTTATCCACATGTTAATTAGTATTTTCATAGTTAATTGTACCTACACTTAAAAACTCGTATTTAACTCTCACCAATAATTGCAGACTACCAAATTAGGTCACTGGTCGTAAAATTAGCTCTAAAACTCCACTCAGAAATCGAGAAGGCGTTCGAATGAGTAAATTTGGTAGAATTATCGGACGTATTAGATACGATAGGAGTTGATTAGAGGGATAGGAGAATTATCCATAACCTGCAAATGTCTCAGACTGCTCAGGTACGAGTGGTGAATGGAAAGTCAGGATGTACAGTGTTAGGAAGAGAAATAAGACAGGAGTGTCCATTAACACCAGGGCTGTTCAACGTATATGTGGTTAAAAAGAGACGTTTCAGGCGTGATATGGTGGAATATCATGTTTAATTAAAAATAGCAATTTTCCACGAAAATAAAGTTTAATGCGACCGGTTTCAATGTTACTTGTTTCAATGTTACTTTCAATGTTTCAATGTTACTTTCAATGTTTCAATGTTACTTCTGAGGTTTAACTGTCACCTGATTATGATGTAGTTTTCGGGAAATTACTATATTTAATTAAAAAAGTATATGTGGTTGTTTTTTACGAGAGGTGTAATTGTTAAGAGAGGTTTAGGAAGACACGGAGATAGGAATAGTGTTGAACAAAATTAGCGATATGACAAAATTTAGGAAAAATTCCAAAATTGTTTCACTAAAAAGTTGGATTTTTTTGTCTTCTGAGACCTCTCTCTTATCGCCATTAGTGCGCTACTATATCTCAATTACTTACCCCATCTTAGGCCCATAAAAAATGGGCTTCCATCCATTACAACTTTGACCGGTTATGAATTTCAATATATTTAATATAACTCGTATTCAACAGTTTACGGTAGGTTTTAGAAGGGCATAGAGTATTCAAACACAATTTTTTTGCTTCTCCTAATAAACACCTACAATAAACCCCTCTTCTATTGCGCGCACTCACTTCCTCCATTTATTCGCTCCAATATATGTATCTCATTCCTACCCCTTTCTCGCACGCCCAACGTTCTCTCGCCCTCCTTCGTCACGGCCGTCAACATTCCATCGCCAATTAAGATGCTCTGTATTCATCGTAACTTCCGCGCCATGCCTAACACTTCCTCGTTTTTTTTCCTTCCAGTCCACTTCATCTTTACGTCCTTCTCCACACTAAGATTTTAACAGTATTTGATGAACGCCTATCATATTGCTTCAATGACCACGCTTCCAGCCTGTATAAAAACCACGCTCCATAACAACATTTAAACGATTCTTGTCTTGAAATCTTTATTCAACGCTGCTGTCACCAATTCTCTTCTCGTGAAAGTTTCTTTAATGAATACAATTCTTCTTCTTGTGTCTCCACTACATAAACCATTACTGTTCTGATATAGGTAAACTGTTCCATCTCCTCTAGTTAATGACCTAATAATTTTTATATTTAGTATAGTATTCTTATTCCTTCAAAATTGAATAACCTTTGTTTTGTCAAAATTGATTCTCTTGCCATGACCTTTAAAGCTGACTGGTGGGCCCAGCAAATTTTGCGAACCCTTGGCTAACTAACTTGTTGTCCGACTTATGAAAGCTTGGTCATTCGTAAACGTAACTGATTTTATGAACTTTCTGCTGAATGTCATTTCTATCTCCATTTCTTCCCATAAAAACTTTACTATTTTATTCACATATCCGTTGAAAAGCGTGAGTGATGGTGAATGATAAATGTATACATCTACGCAATGAAATAGTGAAGATCACTCTCACGCCGATGACGTACTAAATGTAATCAAATTCACTTTTTTAATGAAATCCGTGAAACGGTAAAACTGGCAAATAAATAAATAATAAAATTAAAACTGACCGGCGTCGTACCTTTCTCCCACCGCGTCGCGAAGCCAACTGACGACTGCTTCTCCGATATAAATTCATCGCCATTTAGTGGAAGTGTACGGTGAGAAGTTTATGGACATCAAAAACGTGTGGAAGTGGTGCAGGGAGGTTTTTGATGGCCGGGAAAACGTCCACGATGAGCAGCGGTCTGGGCGGCCGAGTTTGTCGGAAACAACGGTGGCGCCAATTGACGAGATGGTGCGCAATAACCGGAGAATTACCCTTCATGAGATAAAGGAAGGCCTTAGTGAAGAGAATGGCTACTTCTCCGTGCAGAATATTGTGTCGGAGGTCCTCCGTTACAACAAGGTGTCTCACCAAAGGAGTGTGTTTCCATCATGACAATGCACGTCCTCATGTGTCACATCAAACGACCACCCTGCTCAATAAATTCGGCTGGGATATCATCGACCACCCTCGTTACAGCCCGGAAGTTGCCCCCAGCGACTATCACTTGTTTTCCGCTCTCTAAAAACACCTTGGAGGACAGAAATTCAAGTCAGACGAGGAAGTGAAAGAAGCAGTCGTCAGTTGGCTTCGGGACGCGGCGGGAGAAAGGTTCGACGCCGGTATTAAAAAGCTGCTTACAAGGATGCAAAAAGTGATTCATCGTCAAGGCGACTATGTAGAAAAAGAGCTAAATGCTCAACCTTTCCAACGATGTACGTAAAGTTTAGAATAAATTTTATTTTTCATAAAAAATAAATAGGAGACCTTACTTTTCGAATCGCCCTCGTATTTATTTTGAGTTTGTCGTAGGGAGATTAGACTGCCCGAAAACAATACATATTTTAAATCATTGTCAATTTATTTCGTTGTTCCATTTGCTTCTCATGCAATAAATCAATAACCTTTCAGCGAAAAAAATCACAACGTGAGTTTTATTCTTACCAAAAGAATTATACGCTACTTAAGTAGGACATTAAACGGCTGAGATATCACAGTATTTCACAGCGGCCAATAAAAAAATAGCCCATCAGTAACTTAGCCATTAACTTAGGTCCACTCAAAGTATCTAAATTTATGATTTAAAAGACCAAGAGGGTCAAAGACATATGCTTTCCAGCTGAGTTACACGTGTTCATATGATATATCTATACTTTAATGACCTGTGACTTTCATAATTTACATCGAAACTTTCTAGTGCCCTGAAATTTATCGATAAGGTGCATGGCAGGGTGTGACTGCACACCAGCCATGCAACATAAAAGATAAGTATTGCTTACATGTAGTCAACAATAGATATTTCCATTAGTCAAAACAATTTTTAATATTTTTTACAACAGCTGTAATTCTTAGATGGAATGGTCCGGCTAAGCGTTGATGTTGATGAATATGAATACGGATGAAAAGATACAAGCAAAGAGTATTAAAAGCACAAGAAGGTCACCACTAGAGAGTACTCGTCTTTGCACGCACCCTTAATGGAATGTTCAATCACGAGTAATTTTCATTTCTGACCCCGGAATCACTTCCAAATTTCCTCTTTGTCACATTTTGAGATGTTTTGGAGAGTTACTGCTAAATTTTCAACTGGTAAAGATCTAATTAATTCGATCAACTGGCTAAGGTAGAGTCATAAACATAACATGCATCCTATCGCCTTAAAAAAAATAGCCATTTTTAGGGTTTATCTTTCTAGAATTTCTCCATACCGAAGATATAATATAAGGAATTTGATTCAACGTCTAAGACACATATTTTTGTAAAACCATAACAGACGCATGAGGCATGTTGCAGACAGAAGAAAAAATAGGATTGAAGGTTTCCTTCGATAAAACAGAACATAAAGAATACAGACACAAAAGGAGGATAAAAAGCATGAAAAAATCAGGAAAAGTGATTAATTCATATGTGTAGAATAATATATTCAATTGAACGGATTGGACATCACAACAAAAGAAAAACGAATATGAAAACTGCAAATGACTTACAAAATTGCACATAATCAATACAATAAAAGGGCAAATGTCCATTCATGCAAAAACCAGGCATTACCACACAGTCATTAATCCCGAAGCTATAAATGGGTCGGTGTACCTAACGATGAAGAAGAAAGGAGTTCTTCGAAAACTGGAGATAAAAGAAAGGAAAATGTTGAGGAAGATCTCAGGGCCGTTGAAAAATATAAAGATAATTTTGATTCAGAGAAAAAATGAGAATCTATTTAATACCACCGACAAAATAACAGTTATGGCAACTGCACCGGTATTGTCTACTACTAATAATATAATATTTATTTCCAATTACATATTACTAACTGAATTCCTTGAAACTCTTCATCTAAAACGCTCCCATTTTTTTCATTCCAGGGAAAATACGTCTCCAAAATTCACCGCAGTGAAGAATAATTCGTCTTCATCCCGTCGTTGGATTCAATTAATACTCTTTTTAAGTGTTCCGGTCTCCCAGAGAGAGGAGACATCAGAACAGGAAGACGCCATTTCAGTATTAAGGATTCGTTCCTCGTTTTTGTACACCCCGGAATCGAAATGAGGTCGAAAATAACAGTGCTCCTGTCAACCTGTGCGTTTTTGACCTTCGTCGCGCCTATGCCCTTCGATCAAAGGACATGGCTGGCCGATGGTCATGGTCTCAAGTCCATAACATTTGAATTCTTCGACAGTTCGACATCAATGCAGCTCAAGCCTTACCCGCAGTTTCCTGAGCCATGTGACCCAAACAAACCCTTTGCCTCCTACCCCGAGATAGCATTTGGCCGTGAAACTTCAAAGCCCCCACCACCCCCTATACGGCAGAATGATATGGGAAGATTTCGACCAAAATAACCGTCGAAAAATAAGCATTCACATTGGAAACAAGTAAGTTCATATCTCACGCGACAAGGTATACCAACATGGCACCAGCAAACTAAAACAAAAGAAAAGAAACACACAAAAAATAAACACACCTATTCCGAATTTTCGGTTGTCAAACTACCTTTCTCAAGGGAGAGAAGAAACTCCCCTGAGGAGAGTAGAGTTCTTTAAGGAGAGTAGTGTAGGTTGCCCATTATCGCCTGTTTTATTCATCATATATATGTATACTGAGGAAAAGATGAGGGTGGCATGGAAAGGTCTGGAGGTGGATGGCGAGATAATAAACTGTCACATTTCCAGATTATCAAGCAATTAGGAATAAGACAGACAAGTAATTGCTGTTATGATTAAGTCTTTTGCATATAAAAGGCGAGCCGTTTGTGATAATTAAATACGACGTAGTGAGATTTTCGAGAAAGAAGAAACCCAAGGTAAGCATTAAAAGTATGAGGTATTAAACTAGTGTCAGTGATTCAATTCAGGTATATTTGGAGAGAATTTTGAGATTAAAATGGGAGTATGGATAAGGACATTAGAAGAAGAATTGTGTTAGTGACAGAGGCATGTACAAGTAGAAAAGAATTGATGACGGGTACACTGAGTAAAGTTGCAAAAAAAAAGATTAAGAAAGACTTAAAATATAGAACTTAAAACAAGAATATATTAATTGCTTCACTCCTTAATTTGTGAAAAATTGTCCCTGGAAAAAAATATTTTAATCATCCTAGGAGTTTAATAACCGCGACCACAGTCCTAAATTAGAAGATCATGACGTTTAAACATAAAAAAACAAGTGATTCTCGAGTCGTTCCGCATCTTGTGATTGTGTGAGAATATCTTCTGAGTGTCGGTCATACCTTGAAAGCACGTTTGGAGTTAAATGAAATAGATAGACAAGTAGAAAGGCTTTCAATCTATTAATTCCTTAAGGTTAATTAAGCTTGGTTTCAGCAGTTCTACCGCTGCAACAACCTCGACGATAGTTCAAAATACTTAGACACAATTCGACTAACATGTTGAATCGGCTTCATTTTCGATTTAATGAAAATCGATAGGTTACGAGCCAACTCCTTTGTTAACCTGGGAATTAGAATTGTGAAAACAAGAGAAGGCATTTTAATCCCGATTGTGACAGTAAACCGTTACGATAACTCCAAACGAACACCCTCCGTGGTCGATCAACGAGGGTATTTTGAAACTTTCTGGGAATGGAATTGAAAAAAAAGGCTTATCCCAGGGAAGTTTTTTATTTTTAAACATAGTCTCCCTCTACACTAATACACTTGATCCAGCAATGCTTCCATGTCTTTATCCCATCTCCAAAATTACATTCCGCCAGGCCTGCAAAATAACCGTCTACTTTAGTGGTTGATTCATCCCTTGAAGAGAATCTCCATCCACCTAGGAATATTTTGGGCTTGTGGAGGAGAATGAAATTTGATGGAGCAAAATCAGGCGAATTAGGCAGGAGTAGAAATAATTTTTATCTTGGTTCACGTATTTTTGCCATGGCTACGACACTTGTTAGTGGGTCTGAATTATTTTGATGAAAGGTTACATTCTTTCTGACCAAACCTGGCCTTTTTTCGTGTATCTTTTGTTGTATTTGGTCCAGGAGGTTAGCGCAGTATTTTTCAGTAATTCTTTGACCAGTAGGAAGATAATCTATCAGAAGAATTCCTTTCGCATCCCAGAAAACTTAAGCCATCACCTTTCCGGACGACCGTATTACCTTTGCATTCATTGTTAGTGGAGAATCAACATGTTTCTGCTGCTTTGACTGCTATAATGTCTCTGGGATATAGTCCCAGGTCAATACAAGTTTCATCTATGGCCACAAATTGGCGCAGAAAATCTTGTCGGTTGCTCTTAAAATCGGGTCAAACTTTGTTCGAAAATTTCAATTGTGATGCGTTTGTGATCCTGCGTCATGAATCGCGGCGCGGAAAAGAGACAATGTTCTCATATATCCTATTCCAAAATTAAAATGTGATATACCCGTTCACATGACACCTCTATAGCATCAGAAATTTCTCGCACATTCAGTCGGCGATCTTCCATGACCATTTTATGCACTTTTGCAATACTTTTTGTGGTAGTGGCCCATTTAGGGGGGACCACTTAGCGGTTCATCATCCTAGCTGTCCCGACCTAACTTTAACCCGTTTGTTCACTCGGAAACTGTTGAATATGAAGGAGCAAAGTATTCTGAATGTCGATATGAATTTTCTTTTCTTTCACACCTCTTTTACGAAGAATTCAATCACTGCTCGAATCTCCATTTTTCCCATCTTCCCAAATCACTACACGGGAAGAACAACAGAGAGGCACCCGCACCATAGATCTCTTCCCAGAGCACTGGCGCGTTAGTAATTAAATGAATAGCACAATGTATTTTTCCACTGCTCTTTATTATAGTACTACTAGTTTCAACACTTAGGCCCCATCATCAGGTACCTACTAGTTGTACCAAAGTAAATAACAGTGGAAAAATTCATTGTGTTCTTCATTTAATGGAAATGAACTTCCACAAAGTTCACCCAAACACCATCAAAGACGCGTTAGTGTTTACTCATGAAGGATTACCTATTACTACGCGGTAAACTCGTTGCACTTACTCTGACATTTGGTGGTGATCCGAGAACCTTTCAAAAACCCTTGTACTCGTATGACGGCACCTTAATCCAACATCTCACTTATACATGTAACACTATTTGAAAAGTAATCCACAGTTCAGAACGGTTTATAACCGTGTGTCTTAATTAACACACCTACACAACCCAAGCAATTGTAGTATTGTCGTTTTCTCAATGTCAAGTTCTTGTAATTACATTTTCAACCTGTAATGCTCTCATTTTTTTCTCTTTGGAGGTATTTTGAATCGAGTGGGAAAATTCAAGTTTACATCAGGCGGCCTTATCCTGGGAACAAAGGTCCAACTATACGAACGAAGGATTACCAAAGTCGAAATCCCCTGGGATACTGACTGTCAGCTGAGTGTCGTGCATTTCGACAAAGAGACAGATCTAACATCAACAATGAAGAAAAAGATGAAGGATTGTTCAAGGGAAACAAATGCTCGTGCAATTACGATCCAAGAACACTTTTCCCCTGTTAAAATTATGTGAAATTTATTTCACCTAAATCTCTTTGGATCCAATTGTTTAGACTTGTAAATTGCAGTGAATTGTATTTTGAGCAAGAACAAAAAGAGTGTTAATCGTAAAAAAAACTTTACTTTGTAAAAAACATTAACAATTAATGGCTTTTGCATCACGATAATGCACCTGTTCACACTGCTGAGTGCTTGTTCGCGTTTGGCCAAAAACAGCACTGAAGTGATGTCCCAGTCCCGAAATTCGCCAGAAATGGCCCCGTTTAACGTTTTCCTACCCTCAAAAATAAAGAGAACCTACAGGGCCGTCGTTTTATCACCATTGATGAGATGAACAACGAATCGCTGAGAGAGCTGAAACCTATTATCATAGATCGGGATACAGAAGTGTTGAAAACAGCTGGTGTAAGTTGAAACTACTGAGAAGGGGATAATATTTATAAAGACGAATAAATAATATTCTTTCCAAATTCCTCAAACTACCGTTATTTATTGAACACACCTCGTACGTGTTCCAAATAAATATCGCTTACGCTACGGCAGTAAAATCACATTACATGAAAATTTATCACAAAGAATTTCAAATGAGAAAGCTGAACCATGGATGGAATGAACAGTTTGAAAGAGGAAAAGAAAATATGAGTGTGAGGAAATGTGTGAATTCGGTTTGTGAAATGCGATTCCCTTTCGAACGTTATAATGATGAACAATCCCATATATTCAGGTTGCATAACATCGGCATTCACTCATTAGAATTATAAAAGAAATGTGATCAGAAATTGATTTTTAAAAAAACGTAAGTCATGGTTACTTGAACGACGAGTTGGGAAATGCAAGGAAGAAAGTGAGTCTGCGGCAGATGTTTAAAAACAAATGTTACATTTGGGTCACAGATGTAACAAGTGGGCGCTTGACCCTAATGAATAAAACTTTGAAAAAACACAAAAAGGTAGGGTTAAGTTAAGTGAATGTTAAAAAAAGGTAATTAAATTACTGTGCTAATCAATACTCTTAATTAATATTACTAACAATTGCATTTATAAATTTCCAAAGCATGTTTTCAGTATCAAGTTTAGTCCTTAAAACTGGAGACAAAAAGTCAAAGTAGAATCACTTTCAAAAATATTAATTTTATTTTATATTTTCTGGCAGACCGAAATATCTCGATAGCGATAGACCGATATCTCTTTCAATAGAATAGGAAAATCAAGGACTAATCTATGTAGTACCTGCCTAACAGAAGACACCGCTAAGCATAGAATAGAGGAGTGCCTACAGTATGAAAAACCCAGACATGAAATTTGGCACAGTATGACTTGTAAGAAAACCAAGATGCGTGAGATTGTGCTATTTTGCCTTAAGCATAACAACGACCAATTATTTAAAATGGTGCAATGAAATTTGATAATTGTAGTGACATTTGAAGTTGGTAAATTAAAAGCTTGATAAAACTAGTAATTGTATTGCTCGTTTATTGTGTAAATAAAATTGTATGTAATTGCTATTTTAAGTTAACGTGTACTATTTTGCCTCGTGTACGATCAAAGGAAAAAAAAATCTTGTATGACTCTGTAAACTGAAGTGTTATCATAGAATAATATATTTATTTCTTATAATAATTATTATCTCTAATTGTACTAAATTTGGGTTGTACATTACTTCTGTAATTTAATGCTACTGTATCATCTTGTTTGATATTTCTTTTTCTCATATTGTGTAATTGATGTTAATTATATCAGAACACAAAAGGGGGATTAAGCGAGAGCAGGAACCCCCTCAACGTATCATGCTATTTTTCTGTATGCTATTTTTTTTGTATTTGCTTCCGCAATAAAAAAGGAAAGTTGTGATTGAGGAAACTCCTTCACCACCTTTCCTTATTATTATTATTATATTGGAGCGAATAAATGGAAGAATGGAGGGCGCGCAATAGAAAAAGGTTTTATTGTAGGTTTTTATTAGGAGAAGCGAAAAAATGGTCTTTGAATAGTCTGTGCCCTTCTAAACCTACCGTAAACTGTTGAATACGAGTTATATTAAATATATTGAAGTTCAGAATCGGTCAAAGTTGTAATGGATGACAATCCATTTTTTATGGACCTAAGATGGAGTAATTAATTGAGATATAGTAGCGCACTAATGGCGATAAGAGAGAGGGGAGAAAAATATCCAACTTTTTAGTTAAACAATTTTGGAATTTTTCTTAAATTTTGTCGTATCGCTAATTTTTTTCGACTTTATTCCTATCTCCATTTCTTCCTATACCTCTCTAAAAAACAACCACATATACGTTGGAAAGCCCTGATGTTAATGGACACTTCTGTCTTACTGCTCTTCCAAACACTGCCCATCCTGACTTTCCATTCACCACTCGTACCTGAGCAGCCTGAGACATTTGCAGGTTGTAGATAAGTCTCCTATCCCTCCAATCAACTCCTATCGTCTCTAATACATCCGATAATTCTACCAAATTTACTCATTCGAACGCCTTCTCGATTTCTGAGTAGAATTTTAGAGCTAATTTTACGACCAGTGACCTAATTTGGTAGTCTGCAATTATTGGTGAGAGTGAAATAAGAGTTTTTAAGTGTAGGTACAATTAACTATGAAAATAGTAATTAACATGTGGATAACGATGTAACATCTCAACATATATTAGTTTCGTATAACGCAAGACAAACAGACATCTCACTCTGAATTAAAAAGTTCTTCAATTCGGCCTACATTCCTTCATTAATACATGATATAATATGTAACGCGTAAAACTACAACTAGAGCATACATGTATGCGTGGTCATGAAAAACGTTTAAAAAATCCTCTTTTGCGAACATTTTTATTGTATATTCATTTCACTCGTAGTTTAATTATTTTAAAACTAAATGTAAACAACTTAGCTGAGGTAAAAAGTGTAGTTCTTTTGTGTTGTCGGTCGTACGTGTTATGCGTACGGACGACAACAAAAAAGAACTACACTGCATACGGGTACAAGGGATATGTGATGACACAAACAGTGTAGTTCCTACCTCTGGTGATGTGTAAAATATTTTTTAAAAGTCAAAGAAACTGCGGAAGGTGCCGCGACAGTTACCTTTAACGGAGTCATTCGATAATGCGCATTGCGATTCAACAACAATTTTGAAAGTTTTGAATTATCCGCCTTGATCGGGATTCGAACTTGGATCTCTTGATGACCGGTCGAGTGCTTTAGCCAGTTAAGCTGCCGAGGCGTCATCTCACACTCTTAAATATTTGTTGTCATAAATGAAAATATATTTCATTTGATTTCTTCCTTTACCATCATAGCAGGGCAAATTTTTGACATTTATCACAAATGTTGGATGCAATTAGTTTATAAGCTGACACTAACTCAGTTTCTGTAAACAATTCTTTTTATAAACTCGATGGTTTCAGGCTTCACTTTGTGGAAATCCATTCTAATAAGTTTAATCACCAGCGGAAATCGGTAGACATTTATTACGTACCATTGTGTGTCAATAATATGAGTGTAATAGATGTTAGAATATGGATGGTGATTCACTAGCTGTGGCATAAGGACAACTTATATCTGATTGAAGTATTTTTTAAAATATTAGAATTTTGATGAAATGCTTACTAAGTACGTCCTGGATTTTTTTTTCAATTTTGCTTTCAATAACTAACCTAATTTATTTGCGCTCAATTATACCACTCCCTTTTCTGAACTCAACCTGACCATCTAAGAAATCATATGCTTCCTCGTCCTTCAATTTATTGATGAAGTGGATTACCTTTTTTACAAGTGAAATCAAACTAAGCGTCCTCTTTATTCTGCCTTGCCTTTTTTTTTGTTGAGATATATCATTGATCTAAGTGATTCTGCTAGATTCCTACCTTATAAAAAATTAGAATTATGTAATTACAAAAAATAATAGCAAATAAAATGCAGATGAAAACATTTACGCGGGAGTGGCCTGCCGATTCTATCAGGTCACTGCAAGGTGGAATACCTTTCGTTGAGAAGAGAAATGTTGATGCGTACCTGTTTCGCAGGGACCTCGCCAACTGGTTTCTCTCCCCGAGGAACAGGAATGAATGCGGAGTTCCCGGAAGAGAAGTGTGTTTATATACCTATGCGCGTGTGAGGCTTGGTATTTGGCAATTTCCATCTTCCATATGCGGCACATTGAAAACCCCCCGGAGAAAATAACTGGAACCCATCGCATAGTGTTTTCTTAATTATCACCTTCTATACACTTATATTACGCAATTACCTTTTGAGGCATAACAAAGGGAAAAAATGCAAGACGCAAACAAATAGTAGTCATAGATGGGTTGTGCTCAACCGATAGAGATGCAACTTCGGGCGTCCCCCAGGGAAGTGTAATAGGGCCTCTTCTGTTCTTAATATACATAAATGACTTAAGCACACACGTTAGTAGCAATCTGAGGTTCTTTGCTGACGACACGGTGGTATACAGGGAAATAAGGAGCCAACTAGATCGCGAGCTACTCTCTAGAGACTTAGACAATATCTCGGAATGGAGCAATAAATGGGGATTAACACTTAATATAGATAAATGCACAGTTTTGAAATTTTGGAACAAAGGAAACGAGGGACAGGATATAAACTACAAAATAAAGGGTTCAGTATTAACTACGGCAAATCAAGTTAAATATTTGGGGGTTGTTCTAACACCACGCCTTTCATGGGGAGCACATATCAGGACAATATGCGGATCAGCTTTAAAGAAACTCGGCTTCATAAAACGGGTGGTGGGGTAATGTAATGAAAAAGTTAAAAAGAGGTGTTATTTTGCTCTAGTTAGACCTCATTTGGAATATGCCGCAAGTATTTGGGATCCTTGGGAGAAAATTTGTCAAAAAGAATTAGATAAAGTCCAGAGAAAATGCGCTAGATTCGTTTAAAATTGTTATGATAAGAACACAAGTGTGACAGGTCTCTTAGGGGATTTAGGCTGGGAGCCACTTGAAGTACGGAGAGAACAAGCGAGGCTTAGACTTTTAGAAATTACCAAAAAAAAAGATATTATGGAGTGATTTTTTTATTCATGCATAAGATACTCTATTTTTCTTACTTCTTGTCAGAATTGCGGGTATTATATTTGACGCAATAGATTGGAGAACTACGTTCGATAAGGTATTATCAAGCACCAATCACGGTAAACGTCCCGTGAGTATAGGTGAGCCGGAAGAAACATTAGTGCATTAGTAAATCTGATATGCTCAATGTGTGGACTTGGATTGGTTTAAAAAAACAATATGGAAACATAACAATTAAGTTTCTTTATCCCTGCGAATGGAATAATCAGAAATTGCAGAACTGAAAAAGTAAACAACCTATTTCCGACTATTTTCAGAAAAAAATAAAATAAATTAACTCGTAGTTTGGTTTAGAAGATTAAAATCAGTTAAAAAAACAAGCAAAACGACGAAACAAGTCACAAAAATTTGCAAATAGAGTTACTTGATTTTACGAAACTATTTTTCTCCATTTTTAGATCGGTGATTTATTTCGCTGGCTCATCTACATCTACATCTACATAATACCCCGCAAGCCGCCGCAAGGGCGTGTGGCGGGGGGTGTTAGGTCACCAACCGTAAAAAGGAAAAATACCACATGCAAAAAAAACAACACGGAAAATTACACCCCAGCAGCGCACACACTCATGCAAAAATCCCTTCATCCAATACTCATGCAAACACATATACCGCAAAACAACTAAAAAACTGCACCCCATGATGCAGCACGAAAGCCATCCTACAACACGGAAACCAGGACACAACAAGCAAGAAATTGAAACATCACTACCACATGAAAATGCACCACGAAACACTCTACCCCCAAAGAGTCTGTAAAAGAAAATGCACCACGAAACACTCTACCCCCAAAGAGTCTGTAAAAGGCAGGGAATGCGACCCAACGTTGCAGGTAGCAGGAATTTCCCCCCGCGGAGAGGGACGAGGGATTGAAAGGGAAACTTAAAAACAGATGAACAGAACACGAATGAGGTCATTCGGAAAGAATGGGTTATTATAACAAAACACATTAGCAAAAGGTAAGCAAAAACGTTGAATTTACAAGTCGGAACAAAATTAAACACTATAGAGATGTTAGGTATACTTCCAGGTGCATGTGTATGTTAGTTGGTAGTTTGAGTGTTTGCATGTGTGTGGGGTGTAAGTGTTCATGCATGAATGTATGCCATGTTTTTTTTTATAAATGATTTTGTCGTTATTGCATGCGGTTTTTTTTTTCTTTTTCTTTTCTAAATTATGGGTGGTGTCCTAGCACCCCCCGCCACACGCCCTTGCGGCGGCTTGCGGGGTATTAAGTAGATGTAGATGTAGAACACATAAGGTTAGTGGAAGAGCATGCATTTAAATACAACTAATTATTTTTTAGACGCTGAGGGTGGCAAGTGGAATTTTTGCTATCTATAACCCTGCAGTTGCTATCCCGTATTGTCCGTGGGAAGAAGGAGTCTTTGAGTCGGCTAGTTCTGGCATCTATTTCACGAATTTTAAATGCATGATCCAAGCGACCAATGTATGTAGGAGTACGAATAATTTGCGACACCTCGGTGGTGAAACATGTGGATCTAAATTTATTTAATAATTTCAATCTTGCATTGAATTGTCTCTCAGCCAATGATTCCCACCCCAAATACATGAGCATTTCGGTGACGCTTTGCGTTTTATCGTAGGAATTTTTTACAAAACGGGCTGCCCGGCGTTCAACCTTCTCAATTTCCCGAATGAGACCTTTTTCACTCGGATCCTACACGCTGCATGCGTATTCTAAATGAGGCCTTACAAGAGCGTGGTAACAACGTTCCAGCCTTCGAGTCACTTTTGCCGACAACGCGTCTAATGAATCCCAATTTTTTATATGCTTGACCGCAGACCTTACGTATGTGAGTCCCCCAAGTTAAGTCTTTGGTGAATGTGACACCTAGGTATTTTACCGTATCAACTACTGCTAGGTAACCTCCAGCTAATTTGTAAGCAAATCCCGTTGATCTTTTAAAGAAATTTACCACTGAACATTTATTATAATTTAGAGTCAATCCCCAGTTAGAACACCATTTAGTAATGCAATCTAAATCCTGCGCTAGAATAAAACGATCCTCATCCCCAGATATCTCCCGATAGATCACCGTTTCATCCGCGAACATCCTAATTTTACTTTTCACTTCGCGGTTCAAATCCTTAAAAAAAATCAAGAAAAGCAACGGCCCGATCACACTTCCCTGAGGTACCCCCGACGTGACTCGAACGCTGTCGGAACTAGCGCCATCAAGGACTACCCTCTGTTCCCGTTCTGAAAGAAAATCTTTAACCCAACTTATGGCGCCCTTGTTTACACCCGCGACCTTTAATTTATGAATGAGTTTACCATGTGGGACCTTATCAAATGCCTTTTGAAAATCTAAGAAGATGGCATCCACTTGCCTACCTCTCTCACCAGATACAAGTAAATCATGTGTAAATAATCCTAATTGGGTTTTGCAGGAGCGGGTTTTCCTGAATCCGTGTTGATTGTCACTTAAAAAGTTAATATTGTCAAGGTGTCTCATTATTGAACTGACAATTATGTGCTCTAAGATTTTACAACAGATAGAAGTGAGAGATATAGGTCTGTAATTACCGGGATCCTCCCTGTCACCAATGATGAGTTTACCGTGTGGGACCTTATCAAATGCCTTTTGAAAATCTAAGAAGATGGCATCCACTAGCCTACCTCTCTCACCCGATAAAAGTAAATCATGTGTAAATAATTAATAATAATCAAATTTGTATATCCTCAAACAGACAAAGTCATTGTTTTATCAAGGGTCTTATCGCGGAAGAGATACGAGTACTCCGGGAGATATCTACATCTACATCTACATCTACATAATACCCCGCAAGCCGCCGCAAGGGCGTGTGGCGGGGGGTGTTAGGTCACCAACCGTAAAAACGAAAAATACCACATGCAAAAAACAACACGGAAAATTACACCCCAGCAGCGCACACACTCATGCAAAACTCCCTCCATCCAATACCCATGCAAACACATACACCGCAAAACAACAAAAAACTGCACCCCAGGATACAGCACGAAAGCCATCCTAAAACACGCAAGCCAGGACACATCAAGCAAGAATGTGAAACATCACTACCACATGAAAATGCACCACAAAACACTCTACCCCCCAAAGAGACAGTAAAAGGAAGGGAATGCGACCCAACGTTGCAGGTAGCAGGAATTTCCCCCCGCCGGGAGGGAAGAGGGACTGAAAGGGAAACTTAAAAACAGATGAACAGAACACGAATGATGTCATGCGGAAAGAATGGGTTATTATAACAAAACACATACGGTTAGTGGAGGAGCATGCATTTAAGTAGAACTAATTATTTTTTAGACACTGAGGGTGGCAGGTGGAATTTTTACTATCTATAACCCTACAGTTGCTATCCCGTATTGTCCGTGGGAAGAAGGAGTCCTTGAGTCGGCTAGTCCTGGCATCTATTTCCCGAATTTTATATACATGATCCAAGCGACCAATGTATGTAGGAGTACGAATAATCTGCGAGACCTCGGTGCTGAAACATGCGGATCTGATGGTCACTCAAGCCCTCATCAGTTGATACACTAATAATACGTTCCGGCGTGTTTGTAAGAAATACGAGGGTCATCCGGAAAGTAGTACCCGTTCGTGAAATAAAGACACAAAAGTAAATATTAACAAACATAAAAAATTTTATTTGAAAGAGGATACTTTAAACTACTTCTCAACATAATCTCCAAGCAAATTAAGGCATTTGTCATAACGTGTGACAAGTTTCTGTATTCCTGCTGCATAGTCCTTCGCCGCCAGCTCATTGAGATACGCGAGGGACCCATCTTGCACAAATTTTTGCATAATGCAGATGGTGTTTAACAATTTCATGAACAATTGTTCGAGAAACATTGGGAAAATGCTCACAGACATCATCAATTGTGACGCGCCGATCGTTCCTCACGAATTCGTCAACTGAGCTCACCAGTTGGTCTGTAATGACAGACGGTCTCCCCGAACGCTCATCGTCGTGTGTGTTCCCCCTCCCCATGTTGAAGTTGCGACACCACCGCCGAACAGACGACTCGTCCATTACATTGTCTCCATACACCTCCTTTAATTGGCGATGAATATCACATGGGCGAACGTTTCTTGCATTGAGGAATTTAATCACTGCCCTCACTTCACAACTGGCGGCGTTCTCAATTTTTTTAAACATTGTAAACAATCACAGAAACAACACAGGCAATGCTAGCGTCACGCAACTTGGCTCAGAGAAGGCAGACAAGCCACTGAAGCTATCTGACCTCGTCCAGCGGCTACTCGCGTCGTCAGCACTTCATGCGGCACGAACGGGTACTACTTTCCGGATGACCCTCGTAGATCCAATATGTTCTTTCCACGGGTGGGCATGCGTACTGCTTGATAGAGGGAGTTTCTTTGAACCAATTTTATCATGGAATTGCAAGATTCGCGATCGCGGGTCCCAGATTTAACGATATTGCTGTCCCAATCTATACCAGGGAGGTTAAAGTCGCCACCAATTATGTTTATGCTGTTATTATATTTACGTGTAAACTTGTGAATTTGATCGTTGAGGGTGTGAAGTGTTTTCAAATCTGAGTCTGGAGGTCTGTAGAAAGAGCATAAATTTATGTTGGGTTGATTGGTCCGTAGTAAGGTGCACCAAACACTTTCTATGTTATTATTTTCAAATGAAACTTGCCTGCTTTCAAAATGACTTTTAACTGCCACGAAAACCCCTCCTCCGGGTCTTGTATCTCTATCGTGTCGGTAAACTTTGAAATCTATTGGGAAAACTTCTTGGTCGTTTATGTCATTGCACAGCCAACTCTCTGTGCCTAATACTATATCAGCGGAATGAGTTTGGATTATGTATTCTAAATCCGCTGATTTATTTTTGAGGCTTCTGCAATTTATAACAAGTATAGTTAAATTATTTTGATGTTGAATAACGTCCTTATTTTTGCCTGACTGTAATTTAGGACGCCTTTGTGGGGAAGTGCGTGCCACATGTCTCTCTAAATCAATGCCAGTGTTGTCGGTGACTTTTATATTTTTATAAGTAATATTATACGCGCTATCCCCAGATGTTACTGACCCACTAAGTGACCTGCCCTCTATCCTAAAAAAGGCCTACAGTGGTCGAGTATCCTATCCGCTACCTTACTCGCCGCTTCCGCCGTGTAATGGACCCCAGAACGGTTAAGGGGAGTCCTGCAAGATCGGAGGGTTGGCCTCAGGTCGACGAAGGAGGCTCCTATGTCCGAGCAGAATCTCGATAGTCTCTGGTTTATGCCTAAGATATGGCAATCGTTATTATTTTTGATGTATTTTTAAATGATTTCAAATGATCAATTTAACGAGAGATCATACCTCTCAATTGTTGGATAGTTTCTCTGTAGTCAGTCATCTCTCTTAAGCAACCCGCCGAAAGGGCGTGTGGTGAGGGGGAGTGTTTGGGCTCCATTCACACATGCGCAACAATTATTTCATTTATATATGTATATATAAAAGTAAAATATATGTATATATATTATATATGACATGTATAGGTATATGTATATGTACAGGGACGCACCCAAAAGTGGTAGGACTGATTTTTTTACAAGAATTTTATTGACGATATACTTACATCGACTTAATAATCTTCAAAGTATGCTCCTTGAGCTGCTACACACTTAGTATAACGTTGCTCCTATTCCCCGTACGCCCGCTGGAAATTTTCTTTGGGGATGCCGTTGATGACCCTCGTCGAAGCCTCTTGAACGGCCTTTATCGAGTCCCTTGAGCTGTCTTTTCATCAGGGGGAAGAAGAAGAAGTCCGGTGGTGCCAGATCGGGAGAATAGGGCGGGTGCGGCAACGTGGCAGTGCCGTATTTGGCCAGGAGCTGTCTGACGACGAGCGCGCCATGGCACGGCGCGGCAGAATTTTCGGCACCATCTTGGCGCACACCTGGCACATGGCCAAATCCTGTGAAATAATGCGTTGAACGGCTTAAGGCAGTGTCCCCATAAGCCTGCTTGATCATATCGAGGGTCTCAGTTGCCGTCTTCCCGAGTTTCGCACAAAACTTCACGGAATACCGTTGCTCTAAATTCAGATTCATTTTGTTTTTCGACGCGGACAAAAAACTTGCTTCACTAAAAACGGTGTCCTCACTCAACGACAGCCCGCAGGCGACCGAGGTTGGTGTCGGTCTGTTACTAAGAGCCCCCTCCACCTTAACCTGCCAAGCAGGCCCCCCTCCACCGCTCCGTTCGCGCCAGAGAAAATCAGTCCTACCACTTTTGGGTGCAACCCTGTATATGTATATGTTTTGCAAAAATTCCAAGATGGCCGCAAGTAGTAGAACACGTGTCTCTCTCACTCCTAAGCTTTTCTACTTTTTTGTCGTTAGTTCGCTACTTTCTCCGAGTTTTTCCACGCGAATTCTTGTGCATATATCATCTACATCTACATCTACATCTACATAATACCCCGCAAGCCGCCGCAAGGGCGTGTGGCGGGGGGTGTTAGGTCACCAACCGTAAAAAAGAAAAATACCACATGCAAAAAAACAACACGGAAAATTACACCCACAGCAGCGCACACACTCATGCAAAAATCCCTTCATCCAATACTCATGCAAACACATATACCGCAAAACAACTAAAAAACTGCACCCCATGATGCAGCACGAAAGACATTCTACAACACGGAAGCCAGGACACAACAAGCAAGAAATTGAAACATCTCTACCACATGAAAATGGACCACGAAACACTCTACCCCCAAAGAGTCTCTAATTGGCAGGGAATGCGACCCAACGTTGCAGGTAGCAGGAATTTGCCCCCGCGGAGAGGGACGAGGGATTGAAAGGGAAACTTAAAAACAGATGAACGGAATATATCCTGTGATCATTATCCATGTGAAGATATCCCAGTTCCGCAAGACACTTTCAGTTACAGAAGTTTTTACTTTTCCGCCTTCGCATCAAGTTGTTTATCCCCCTGTCGCCTCCGTTTCCCCGTCAGCCTGTCACCCGCCAGCTCCCGGCGACTCCTCGGACCCTTGCCGACTGCCTCGACGCCACACTCTCGGTGCGGAGTTGTCATCCTGCTTCTAATCCTGCTCTCGGGTGATGTGAGCCTTAACCCCGGCCCTCCTTGTGCCCCCCCAGTGCATGTGTACTACCAGAATGTGAGAAGTGTTAAAAACAAACTATCAATTTGTGACTCCCATGCGCATGAACTTGCGCAATTTGATATAATTGCGTTATCCGATACTTGGCTGTCCCCCTCATTTGCCGATGGTGAATTATCCTTCTCGGTCACACACAGTGTCTACCGTCGAGATCGTCTGACTAGAGGTGGTGGGGTGCTCCTTGCCATTAATTCCAAGTACCCCTCAAAGCGACGCAAAGACCTCGAAACTGCTTGCGAAATCGTATGGAGTGAAGTCTCTCTACCCCATGGTACGCATTCAAAAGTAAATAAAATCTTTGTTGGCTGTTTTTACCGTCCCCCAAGCAGTGATATATCGGTTCTCGAAAACTGTCTTGATTCTGTGTTTAAAACTGCCTCGTGCTTTTCATGTGGTAGTGATGTTTCAATTTCTTGCTTGTTGTGTCCTTGCTTCCGTGTGGTAGGATTGCTTTCGTGCTTCATCATGGGGTGCAGTTTTTTAGTTGTTTTCGGTATATGTGTTTGCATGAGTATTGGATTATTAAAAAATTATAATAAATGTTCAGTGGTAAATTTCTTTAAAAGATCAACGGGATTTGCTTACAAATTAGCTGGAGGTGACCTAGCAGTAGTTGATACGGTAAAATACCTAGGTGTCACATTCACTAAAGACTTAACTTGGGGGACTCACATACGTAAAGTCTGCGGTCAAGCAAATAAAAAATTGGGATTCATTAGACGCATTGTCGGCAAAAGTGACTCAAAGGTCAAGGAACGTTGTTACCACGCTCTTGTAAGGCCTCATTTAGAATACGCATGCAGCGTGTGGGACCCGAGTGAAAAAGGTCTCATTCGGGAAATTGAGAAGGTTCAACGCCGGGCAGCCCGTTTTGTAAAAAATTCCTACGATAAAACGCAAAGCGTTACCGAAATGCTCATGGATTTGGGGTGGGAATCATTAGAAGAGAGACGATTCAATGCAAGACTGAAATTATTAAATAAATTCAGATCCGCATGTTTCAGCACCGAGGTCTCGCAGATTATTCGTACTCCTACATACATTGGTCGCTTGGATCATGCATATAAAATTCGGGAAATAGATGCCAGGACTAGCCGACTCAAGGACTCCTTCTTCCCACGGACAATACGGGATAGCAACTGTAGGATTATAGATAGTAAAAATTCCACTTGCCACCCTCAGTGTCTAAAAAATAATTAGTTCTACTTAAATGCATGCTCCTCCACTAACCTTATGTGTTTTGTTATAATAACCCATTCTTTCCGCATGATATCATTCGTGTTCTGTTCATCTGTTTTTAAGTTTCCCTTTCAGTCCCTCTTCCCTCCCGGCGGGGGGAAATTCCTGCTACCTGCAACGTTGGGTCGAATTCCCTTCCTTTTACTGTCTCTTTGGGGGGTTGAGTGTTTTGTGGTGCATTTTCATGTGGTAGTGATGTTTCACATTCTTGCTTGTTGTGTCCTGGCTTGCGTGTTTTAGGATGGCTTTCGTGCTGTATCCTGGGGTGCAGTTTTTTGTTGTTTTGCGGTGTATGTGTTTGCATGAGTATTGGATGGAGGGAGTTTTGCATGAGTGTGTGCGCTGCTGGGGTGTAATTTTCCGTGTTGTTTTTTGCATGTGGTATTTTTCGTTTTTACGGTTGGTGACCTAACACCCCCCGCCACACGCCCTTGCGGCGGCTTGCGGGGTATTATGTAGATGTAGATGTAGATGTAGAATTTAAATATATTCGATTCACAGGTAACGGATGCACCTCTTCAAATAATCAGTTTATTAAGTCTCTTGTCCCCTCTTCACACACCGCGGGATTTGGAAAGTTTTCTAATGCGGTCTCCAGAGATATAGATATCCTAGATTACACACCCTCGAATTTGACTCGACGCCGATGTGTGGGCATTTTTATTCCTGCGTCGCCCATCTTCCACACACGTCATCCGCCCAAGGTCAACCAGTCCACGACGAAGGCTTGCGTCGACATTACCGAGAAAATTTGATCCCCCAAAGAAGATAGATACCTGTTCTTTCTTTTTCGACCCTTTCCTTCCTTGACCTCGTCATTCGTGACTCGTCTACTGTCTTCGGGCAATTCGTGAGTGGGATCGTTCATGGCAAAAGCACGCGGATGACTTTTCCTCATATTGCAAACTCTACCGAAAGGTTGCCTTGCGAGAGGTTGGGTGTTATTTAAAGCTTTAATACATGTGCTCTGAGTAATATTAGTCCTTCGTAAAGATATTGCTATTTGAATACCATTGGTCGCAAACTTTCAATGCTTAAAATTACCAAAAAAAAAGATATTATGGAGTGATTTTTTTATTCATGCATAAGATACTCTATTTTTCTTACTTCTTGTCAGAATTGCGGGTATTATATTTGACGCAATAGATTGGAGAACTACGTTCGATAAGGTATTATCAAGCACCAATCACGGTAAACGTCCCGTGAGTATAGGTGAGCCGGAAGAAACATTAGTGCATTAGTAAATCTGATATGCTCAATGTGTGGACTTGGATTGGTTTAAAAAAACAATATGGAAACGTAACAATTAAGTTTCTTTATCCCTGCGAATGGAATAATCAGAAATTGCAGAACTGAAAAAGTAAACAACCTATTTCGGACTATTTTCAGAAAAAAATAAAATAAATTAACTCGTAGTTTGGTTTAGAAGATTAAAATCAGTTAAAAAAACAAGCAAAACGACGAAACAAGTCACAAAAATTTGCAAATAGAGTTACTTGATTTTACGAAACTATTTTTCTCCATTTTTAGATCGGTGATTTATTTCGCTGGCTCATCTACATCTACATCTACATAATACCCCGCAAGCCGCCGCAAGGGCGTGTGGCGGGGGGTGTTAGGTCACCAACCGTAAAAAGGAAAAATACCACATGCAAAAAAAACAACACGGAAAATTACACCCCAGCAGCGCACACACTCATGCAAAAATCCCTTCATCCAATACTCATGCAAACACATATACCAAATCTCTCATCCGTCGCGACTACGAAGAATATACACTAAGGCTATCATCGTCCATGACATCCGACCCAAAAAAATTCTGGTCATTTGTCAATCGTCGTCGTAATCGCCCGCAGATTCCCGTTGCTGTTTCTTATGGCAATGCTAAAGCCAGAAAGACCGAACTTATTTCTGAAATTCTTCACGGAATGTCTGACTCCTGCTTTCAACCCTCCCGTCTCCAGCGATCTTTCCCTCACTCCAAGTTGTTGCTACTCTCTATCCCAAATCCAAACCGATACCCGGGAGGTTTTTAAATACCTTTGTAAAATCCCCTTCCGTCGCTCCCCTGGCCCCGATGGCATAAGTCCTATATTTGTACGCAACTGCGCTTCCTTCCTCTCTCTTCCCTTAAGCCTCTTATTAAGTCGCTGCTTTTCCCTCGGTACTCCCCCCCCCCCCCCAATGGAAATCCGCTAATGTTATCCCTATTCTTAAAACTGGAACTAAAAATGAAATATCTAATTATCGCCCTATCTCTTTACTACCTATTCTTTCTTCTGTTTGCGAGAGGATTATTCTCAACAGACTTTATTATTTTACTTCCCCTTTTCTGTCAAGCAACCAACATGGTTTCCTTCCGGGCAGGTCGTGCTTGACCAATTAAGCACTTTTTCAACACCACGCTGTAAGTGCGATAACAAGTAAGACTCAATTAGATGCCATCTTCTTGGATTTCTCAAAAGCCTTCGACTCCCTCAATCATAACCTCCTCATTAATAAACTCAGTCAGCGTTTTAACGTTCATGGAAACTTTCTCAAATTACTGACCAGCTTTCTTTCGAATAGAAATCAGCGAGTAATACTATCTGGCGCCTCATCTCCTTGGTCCTCTGTAACATCTGGAGTTCCTCAAGGTAGTATTCTCGGACTATATCTTTTTAATCTGGACATTGATGACTTAGCTTCCCTTGTCCCAACCTCCCTAGCCCACACGTTACTATATGCCGACGACTGCAAAATTTTTAAGGAAATTAATTCCCCCGCGGATTGCTACCACCTTCAGGAGGCTTTAAATAAAATTTCAGAATGGTGCAGCACATGGATGCTAAATTTAAACTCAAATAAATGCAATACTCTAGTTCTCTCCCTAAAAAAATCTCCTCTTAACTTTAACTATACAATTAATTCAGTTCCTCTGAATCGTGTTGCTTCTGTCAAGGATCTTCGTGTATTAACTGATCGCAAACTAAATTTCTCAGGTCATATCAAAGCAGTTAAATGCAAAGCCATGTCTCTTCTAGGTCTACTTTACCGCTACACAGAAATAAAAGATGTACAATCTCTAACCGCATATTTCTCAACCATTATCTTACCATTAATTACCTACTGCTCCCCTATATGGTCCATATCTGCCCTATCTAACCTTAATACCCTTAACACGATAACAAATTTTTTCAGTAAAATTGTCAAGTACAGAGTCCCCCATCTTCGGGACTCGCCCACTGAATCATTTCTTTCCTTGCTCTCGATTTTTAATCTCTCCACTCTACGTCTAAAATCCGATTTAAAACTCATGCATAACACCCTTAACTCCATTAACGACTGTCCTGAACTAATTTCCCTTATCAATTTCAGAGTTCCCCCCCGAGTTACCCGCGATCACCCTTTATTCCACCGACCCGTTCCCAGATTGTCCCTCACCAAACGTTCCCTTTTCTTCCGTCTCCCCGCTTTACTGAATTCCCTTCCCATAAGCATTGACCCCCTCTCACTCCCAGCCAACACATTTATTAACCTTTCTCTGACACATCTTGACGTCACGGACCGTGGATCCGAGGAGGTCCTCCGTTCCCTTAGGGAACTGAGCTCCGAGGTGAAGCGCGTCAAGGGCGTCGAGGGGGTTTGGCTGGGACTAACGGTCTGCAGCATCGTTCCGAGGGAGGATCGCGGGTCTCTGGTTTGGAGCCGAGTGGAAGGCATAAACCAGAGACTATCGAGATTCTGCTCGGACATAGGAGCCTCCTTCGTCGACCTGAGGCCAACCCTCCGATCTTGCAGGACTCCCCTTAACCGTTATGGGGTCCATTACACGGCGGAAGCGGCGAGTAAGGTAGCGGATAGGATACTCGACCACTGTAGGCCTTTTTTAGGGTAGAGGGCAGGTCACTTAGTGGGTCAGTAACATCTGGGGATAGCGCGTATAATATTACTTATAAAAATATAAAAGTCACCGACAACACTGGCATTGATTTAGAGAGACATGTGGCACGCACTTCCCCACAAAGGCGTCCTAAATTACAGTCAGGCAAAAATAAGGACGTTATTCAACATCAAAATAATTTAACTATACTTGTTATAAATTGCAGAAGCCTCAAAAATAAATCAGCGGATTTAGAATACATAATCCAAACTCATTCCGCTGATATAGTATTAGGCACAGAGAGTTGGCTGTGCAATGACATAAACGACCAAGAAGTTTTCCCAATAGATTTCAAAGTTTACCGACACGATAGAGATACAAGACCCGGAGGAGGGGTTTTCGTGGCAGTTAAAAGTCATTTTGAAAGCAGGCAAGTTTCATTTGAAAATAATAACATAGAAAGTGTTTGGTGCACCTTACTACGGACCAATCAACCCAACATAAATTTATGCTCTTTCTACAGACCTCCAGACTCAGATTTGAAAACACTTCACACCCTCAACGATCAAATTCACAAGTTTACACGTAAATATCACGCAATAAGTTAACACGTTATAATAACCCATTCTTTCCGAATGACCTCATTCGTGTTCTGTTCATCTGTTTTTAAGTTTCCCTTTCAACCCCTCGTCCCTCTCCGCGGCGGGAAATTCCTGCTACCTGCAACGTTGGGTCGCATTCCCTGCCTTTTAAAGACTCTTTGGGGGCAGAGTGTTTCGTGGTGCATTTTCATGTGGTGTTTCAATTTCTTGCTTGTTGTGTCCTGGCTTCCGTGTTGTAGGATGGCTTTCGTGCCGCATCATGGGGTGCAGTTTTTTAGTTGTTTTGCGGTATATGTGTTTGCATGAGTATTGGATGAAGGGATTTTTGCATGAGCGTGTGCGCTGCTGTGGGTGTAATTTTCCGTGTTGTTTTTTTTGCATGTGGTATTTTTCTTTTTTACGGTTGGTGACCTAACACCCCCCGCCACACGCCCTTGCGGCGGCTTGCGGGGTATTATGTAGATGTAGATGTAGATGTAAATATAATAACAGCATAAACATAATTGGTGGCGACTTTAACCTCCCTGGTATAGATTGGGACAGCAATATCGTTAAATCTGGGACCCGCGATCGCGAATCTTGCAATTCCATGATAAAATTGGTTCAAAGAAACTCCCTCCATCAAGCAGTACGCATGCCCACCCGTGGAAAGAACATATTGGATCTATTTCTTACAAACACGCCGGAACGTATTATTAGTGTATCAACTGATGAGGGCTTGAGTGACCATAAAGCAATTAATGTCCATTTGGACATAGCAATAAAAAAGATTGTTAAACCAAAAAGAAAAATTTATAATTACCATAAAGCAGACTTTGAATCTTTTGCCAATCAATTAAACTCTTCACTACCCGAGTTCAAAATCCGCTTAAGTCATGTCAACGTGGAAGAAACTTGGACAGAATTTGTCAATATCATGCAAAAAGGAATCGTAGATTTCATACCTATAAAATACGTTAAAGCAAATCGCGACCCCAGGTGGTACAATAAAGACGTTAGAAAAGCCCTTCGAAAGCAGAGAATGCTACACTCTAGGGTAAAGAGGGCAGGCGTGAACACATCATCCCCTGAGTATAAACAATTATGGGACACATATAGATCCTCCAAAATTGAAACCAAAACACAATTACGTAGCGCTTTACTGGACTTTAAACGCAAAGTACTTTGCGAGCACTTGGACACTGACCCCAAAGCTTTCTGGTCATATGTTAGGGAAGTAAATGGGAGTAAACAAACCGTGGCTTGCTTAAGGGATTGTAGCAATATAATTCATACAGACAGTGAGGGTAAAGCTAACATCTTAAATTCATTCTTCCAAAGCGTTTTCTCGAATGATGTTGCCACCGCATATCTCCAAGAAACAATACATACTCCACCCATGGAAAAAATAACAGTGGACCAACAAGGAATTCTAAAATTGCTTAACGAGATTAAACCCAACAAATCCCCGGGTCCCGAAAATATACCAGCTAGGGTGATAAAACATTTAGCTCCAAACATTGCCCCGTACCTTGAATTTATATTTAACATATCCCTCACAGAGTGCAAAGTACCTAAGATTTGGAAAACCGCGCAAATAACGCCTATTTTTAAAAGTGGTGACAGGGAGGATCCCAGTAATTACAGACCTATATCTCTCACTTCTATCTGTTGTAAAATCTTAGAGCACATAATTGTCAGTTCAATAATGAGACACCTTGACAATATTAACTTTTTAAGTGACAATCAACACGGATTCAGGAAAACCCGCTCCTGCGAGACCCGATTAGGATTATTTACACATGATTTACTTTTATCGGGTGAGAGAGGTAGGCAAGTGGATGCCATCTTCTTAGATTTTCAAAAGGCATTTGATAAGGTCCCACACGGTAAACTCATTCATAAATTAAAGGTCGCGGGTATAAACAAGGGCGCCATAAGTTGGGTTAAAGATTTTCTTTCAGAGCGGGAACAGAGGGTAGTCCTTGATGGCGCTAGTTCCGACAGCGTTCGAGTCACGTCGGGGGTACCTCAGGGAAGTGTGATCGGGCCGTTGCTTTTCTTGATTTTTGTTAACGATTTGAACCGTGAAGTGAAAAGTAAAATTAGGATGTTCGCGGATGACACGGTGATCTATCGGGAGATATCTGAGGATGAGGATCGTTTTATTCTAGAGCAGGATTTAGATTGCATTACTAAATGGTGTTCTAACTGGGGATTGACTCTAAATTATAATAAATGTTCAGTGGTAAATTTCTTTAAAAGATCAACGGGATTTGCTTACAAATTAGCTGGAGGTGACCTAGCAGTAGTTGATACGGTAAAATACCTAGGTGTCACATTCACCAAAGACTTAACTTGGGGGACTCACATACGTAAAGTCTGCGGTCAAGCATATAAAAAATTGGGATTAATTAGACGCATTGTCGGCAAAAGTGACTCGAAGGTCAAGGAACGTTGTTACCACGCTCTTGTAAGGCCTCATTTAGAATACGCATGCAGCGTGTTGGATCCGAGTGAAAAAGGTCTCATTCCGGAAATTGAGAAGGTTCAACGCCGGGCAGCCCGTTTTGTAAAAAATTCCTACGATAAAACGCAAAGCGTCACCGAAATGCTCATGGATTTGGGGTGGGAATCATTGGCTGAGAGACGATTCAATGCAAGATTGAAATTATTAAATAAATTTAGATCCGCATGTTTCAGCACCGAGGTCTCGCAAATTATTCGTACTCCTACATACATTAGTCGCTTGGATCATGCATATAAAATTCGGGAAATAGATGCCAGAACTAGCCGACTCAAGGACTCCTTCTTCCCACGGACAATACGGGATAGCAACTGCAGGGTTATAGATAGCAAAAATTCCACTTGCCACCCTCAGCGTCTAAAAAATAATTAGTTGTATTTAAATGCTTGCTCTTCCACTAACCTTATGTGTTTTGCTATAATAACCCATTCTTTCCGAATGACTTCATTCATGTTCTGTTCATCTGTTTTTAAGTTTCCCTTTCAATCCCTCGTCCCTCTCCGCGGGGGCAAATTCCTGCTACCTGCAACGTTGGGTCCCATTCCCTGCCATTTAGAGACTCTTTGGGGGTAGGGTGTTTCGTGGTGCATTTTCATATGGTAGTGATGTCTCAATTTCTTGCTTGTTGTGTCCTGGCTTCCGTGTTGTAGGATGTCTTTCGTGCTGCATCATGGGGTGCAGTTTTTTAGTTGTTTTGCGGTTTATGTGTTTGCATGAGTATTGGATGAAGGGATTTTTGCATGAGTGTGTGCGCAGCTGTGGGTGTAATTTTCCGTGTTGTTTTTTTTTTGCATGTAGTATTTTTCGTTTTTACGGTTGGTGACCTAACACCCCCCGCCACACGCCCTTGCGGCGGCTTGCGGGGTATTATGTAGATGTAGATGTAGATGTACCGAAAACAACTAAAAAACTGCACCCCATGATGCAGCACGAAAGCAATCCTACAACACGGAAGCAAGGACACAACAAGCAAGAAATTGAAACATCACTATCACATGAAAATGCACCACGAAACACTTCACTTGTCTTTTGCCTTTATCGAGTCCCTTGAGCTGTCATTTCATCAGGGGGAAGCAGAAGAAGTCCGGTGGTGCCAGATCGGGAGAATAGGGCGGGTGCGGCAACGTGGCAGCGCCGTATTTGGCCAGGAGCTGTCTGACGACGAGCGCGCCATGGCACGGCGCGGCAGAATTTTCGGCACCATCTCGGCGCACACCTGGCACATGGCCAAATCCTGTGAAATAATGCGTTGGACGTTGGATGCAGACAGACCCAACTGGTCTGCAATTCTTTCTGATTTTTTTACAAGAATTTTATTGACGATATACTTACATCGACTTAATAATCGAGGTATTTATGCAGCCAAGTGCTCCAATGCTTTGGTCAGGAGCTTTCCACGCCTTTTACGCCTTCTGCAAGGCGGCGCCCGGAATACTGCTAAGCTCCCTCGTCACGGCCTGCTGTAACGTTCCCACCGAGCCGTGGTGACATCCATTCAACACGGATTTGAGGCGGGGGAAATGGAAGAAATCTGTTAGGGCATTTTCTAAAAAAATTGAATCCTCACTTACATGGTCGAGAAGCTCGTCACAGATCCGCGTGCGAGTTTCCTTTTGTTTGTCCGAGAGCACTCGTGGCACCAATTTCGCACACACCTTTCTCATGCCCATATTTTCGGCCCCAAGTTGATGCACATCTCTTTTAGAATTGCTAAACTCATCAGAAACCATGCGAACACTTAATCTACGATCCCTGTACAACAAAGCCTTCACTATTGCAAGATTTTCGTCGCTTTTTGAGTTCGAAGGGCGTCCTGAACGTTCGGCGTCTTCAATATATTCTCGACCCTCCCGAAACAAATGTGCCACTAAAAACACCCGACCTACCCATGGTGTTATCACCATTAGCTGCCTTGAGCACGTCATGAGTATCTTTCCCAGTTTGGCCCAGTTTCACGCAAAATTAGAAAGCGTAGCGCTGTTCCAATCAAGGGTTCATGATAGAACGTAACGAAGTCACGTTAAAGAGGTTTCGCAAACGATCGGTCTTGACTTCGCAAAGGATTGGGGCCAAAAGCCATTTGCCTCTAACCTTTCTTAGGAGTCTCTTCCCTAAAACCTAGCTGGAGAAACAGCCTCCCGTCCCTCCGTCTACCAGGGAAAACATTATGCTTACTACTTTTGAGAAAAACCTTGTGTGTGTGTATATATATATATATATATATATATATATATATATATATATATATTTATATATATATATACATATACATATACATTTATTTATTTAGTAAAAATTGTGCACATACAGCAGGATTGCCAATTTATAGTGACACGTATAACAGCAACATGTAAGGACACAAACATACAAACATCAACAAGACAATAATTAGCAGTTATTAGAACTAAATTTTCATAGAAATAACAAAAACAGTGAAAGAAAGCCACAAAACCGGGATGTGAGAGTGAAAGGAGCGATTGTGCTAGTTCTTTCGAGAGAGATGTCTACATCTACATCTACATAATACCCCGCAAGCCGCCGCAAGGGCGTGTGGCGGGTGGTGTTAAGTCATCAACCGTAAAAACGAAAAATACCACATGCAAAAAACAACACGGAAAATTACACCCCAGCAGCGCACACACTCATGCAAAACTCCCTCCATCCAATACTCATGCAAACACATACACCGCAAAACAACAAAAAACTGCACCCCAGGATACAGCTTGATAACTCCTTGATAACACTTGATAACTCCTCCTCAGACCACCTTCCGCTTTTGTACACCGTCAACCTGTCACTAATTCCTTCCTTGAGTAACGAAGGTACCAAAATTAATTGGAACTTGTTCGGCGAGACACTGGAAGGGAAAATAGCAGTCCTGAATAGTCTACCACTACACTCTCCCCCTCAAATAGACAAAGCCGCCATCATTTGGGCAAAAAGAGGTAAACGCAGCACTGCGTGTTGCTAGGCAGCCTTCAAAAAAGACCACACTGCAACACGGCATTCCAGACGAAATTCTACGATGTATTACAGAAAGGAACCGGGCAAGGCGCAAATGGCAAAGAAATAGAGAAATGGAGAGTAGACAGCTCTTCTGCGTCCTCCGCAACAAGGTGCAAACTCTACTGAGGGAACACAGGAAAAACACCTGGGAAAAGACAGTTGCGGAGCTCTCCACTGTAGACGGCTCAGCGTGGAAACTTGCCAAGGCCCTCAAAGGACCAAAGGCTGGATCCCCACCACTGGAGAGCGAGGACACCACCGCCTTCACAGACGAGGAAAAAAGTAACCTCTTCGCGGATATACTCGAAGAAAGGTTTAATAACACAGGCGGCTCGACGTACGCCTCAGAGGCGGTCAACAACTGGAATAGTCTCAATTGGGCGCCAAACAGCCAAACGTCCCAATCACTCCAGAGGAAGTCGGCTTCCTAATAAAGCGACTCAAACCTAAAGGCGCAGGTGGTCCGGACGGCATAAGTAACAAAATTTTGAAACGATGCCCACCGAACGCCCATCGGTTCCTAGCCAAACTTTTCAACGCAGCTCTAAACTCCGGCCACTTCCCGTTTGAGTGGAAGTGGGCCAAGATCAAAATGCTTCCAAAACCTCAAAAACCACTCAGTGACCCGGCATCATATCGGCCGATCAGTCTATTGAATACCACCGGTAAACTTTTCGAGTCAGCCGTTAAAAATAGACTAAGCCCGTTCCTGGAGGAAGGAACCATCCCCGAGCAGGCCGGGTTTCGGCCCAGGACCTCACAACCCACCAGATATTAAGGTTAACTGAGAACATCACAAATGGTTTTAACAAGGGAATGATCACCCAGGCGGCCTTTCTGGATCTGGAAGCTGCGTTTGATCGAGTTTGGTCAGAGGGCTTACTCCTCAAGCTCACTAACTCACCGACCCCGACATACCTCCTAAAGATTATCAAGTCCTTCCTGGAAGGAAGAACCTTCCATGTCGACAATGCCGGCTGCATTTCAGAGAGGAAGAGCATCAATGCCGGAGTCCCACAGGGCTCCGTTCTGTCGCCATCACTATTTTCGGTATACGTTAACGACGTGCCACGTAACCCTGGCGCTGAAATATACTTATTCGCCGACGACACCACGATTACAGCAAAGGCCACAAACCCGTCTTGGGCGGCGGATAGGCTACAGTCCCAATTAGATACCCTCAATGAGTGGTTGATCGACTGGAAACTAAAAGCAAACAGTAAAAAAAGCGTACATATGACTTTTAGCAGGAGGCCAAAGGCAGGAATCGGGCCACCCCTCTTCCTTGGTAACGACTGTATCCCTAGAAAAGAAAAGTAAAATACCTAGGAATAACTATCGATAAAGGCCTCAGATGGACCCAGCACATCAAACAGGCCATCGGAAAAGCAACAGCAGCGGCGGCAGCGTTAAAACCCATCATGCAACCAAGATCACCGTTAGATTTAAAAACAAAAAAAATCATCTACACGGCCATGATCCGTCCTCTGCTAACCTACGCAGCGCCAGTATGGCTACAAGCCGCCAAAACTAACCTTAACAAAATTCAATCGACGGAGAACAAAATTGTCAGGAGATTCGTCGGAGCCCCTTGGTTCATTAGAAACAGTGAGCTGAGAAAGGACCTAAAGTTAACGCCAATCCTGTCCATTGCAAAAAAGATGGCTACAGACATGGAAGCTTCACTACGAAGCACCGAAAATCCCCTCTTGACTGACCTATGGAGTTACTCTCCTGGAGAGTTGACAACGCACAAAAGACCTAAAATAGGAACAACAGCTCATGTCCCTGTGCCACACTGAACTTACATAAAACTAACCCAAGGAGGAACAACAGGAGAAAACGCTTACACTAGCTTTTTAAAAGAAAAAAAAAGAAAGACATCAACAAGAAAAAAAAAATAATAATAAAAACTAAAAATACAAGCAAACAAACTATCACGAAGGAAATATAAACAGAAACTCACCTTAAGAGACGCATGCTGTAAACAGCTTCAGCTGGACGCAGCAATACAGACGGTCAAGCGACCGAGATAACGCACGGGGCACAGGATACAGCACGAAAGCCATCCTAAAACACGCAAGCCAGGACACAAAAAGCAAGAATGTGAAACATCACTACCACATGAAAATGCACCACAAAACACTCAACCCCCCAAAGAGACAGTAAAAGGAAGGGAATTCGACCCAACGTTGCAGGTAGCAGGAATTTCCCCCCGCCGGGAGGGAAGAGGGACTGAAAGGGAAACTTAAAAACAGATGAACAGAACACGAATGATGTCATGCGGAAATAATGGGTCATTATAACAAAACACATAAGGTTAGTGGAGGAGCATGCATTTAAGAAGAACTAATTATTTTTTAGACACTGAGGGTGGCAAGTGGAATTTTTACTATCTATAACCCTACAGTTGCTATCCCGTATTGTCCGTGGGAAGAAGGAGTCCTTGAGTCGGCTAGTCCTGGCATCTATTTCCCGAATTTTATATGCATGATCCAAGCGACCAATGTATGTAGGAGTACGAATAATCTGCGAGACCTCGGTGCTGAAACATGCGGATCTGAATTTATTTAATAATTTCAGTCTTGCATTGAATCGTCTCTCAGCCAATGATTCCCACCCCAAATCCATGAGCATTTCGGTGACGCTTTGCGTTTTATCGTAGGAATTTTTTACAAACGGGCTGCCCGGCGTTGAACCTTCTCAATTTCCGGAATGAGACCTTTTTCACTCGGATCCAACACGCTGCATGCGTATTCTAAATGAGGCCTTACAAGAGCGTGGTAACAACGTTTCCTTGACCTTCGAGTCACTTTTGCCGACAATGCGTCTAATTAATCCCAATTTTTTATATGCTTGACCGCAGACTTTACGTATGTGAGTCCCCCAAGTTAAGTCTTTGGTGAATGTGACACCTAGGTATTTTACCGTATCAACTACTGCTAGGTCACCTCCAGCTAATTTGTAAGCAAATCCCGTTGATCTTTTAAAGAAATTTACCACTGAACATTTATTAGAATTTAGAGTCAATCCCCAGTTAGAACACCATTTAGTAATGCAATCTAAATCCTGCTCTAGAATAAAACGATCCTCATCCTCAGATATCTCCCGATAGATCACCGTGTCATCCGCGAACATCCTAATTTTACTTTTCACTTCACGGTTCAAATCGTTAACAAAAATCAAGAAAAGCAACGGCCCGATCACACTTCCCTGAGGTACCCCCGACGTGACTCGAACGCTGTCGGAACTAGCGCCATCAAGGACTACCCTCTGTTCCCGCTCTGAAAGAAAATCTTTAACCCAACTTATGGCGCCCTTGTTTATACCCGCGACCTTTAATTTATGAATGAGTTTACCGTGTGGGACCTTATCAAATGCCTTTTGAAAATCTAAGAAGATGGCATCCACTTGCCTACCTCTCTCACCCGATAAAAGTAAATCATGTGTAAATAATCCTAATCGGGTCTCGCAGGAGCGGGTTTTCCTGAATCCGTGTTGATTGTCACTTAAAAAGTTAATATTGTCAAGGTGTCTCATTATTGAACTGACAATTATGTGCTCTAAGATTTTACAACAGATAGAAGTGAGAGATATAGGTCTGTAATTACTGGGATCCTCCCTGTCACCACTTTTAAAAATAGGCGTTATTTGCGCGGTTTTCCAAATCTTAGGTACTTTGCACTCTGTGAGGGATATGTTAAATATAAATTCAAGGTACGGGGCAATGTTTGGAGCTAAATGTTTTATCACCCTAGCTGGTATATTTTCGGGACCCGGGGATTTGTTGGGTTTAATCTCGTTAAGCAATTTTAGAATTCCTTGTTGGTCCACTGTTATTTTTTCCATGGGTGGAGTATGTATTGTTTCTTGGAGATATGCGGTGGCAACATCATTCGAGAAAACGCTTTGGAAGAATGAATTTAAGATGTTAGCTTTACCCTCACTGTCTGTATGAATTATATTGCTACAATCCCTTAAGCAAGCCACGGTTTGTTTACTCCCATTTACTTCCCTAACATATGACCAGAAAGCTTTGGGGTCAGTGTCCAAGTGCTCGCAAAGTACTTTGCGTTTAAAGTCCAGTAAAGCGCTACGTAATTGTGTTTTGGTTTCAATTTTGGAGGATCTATATGTGTCCCATAATTGTTTATACTCAGGGGATGATGTGTTCACGCCTGCCCTCTTTACCCTAGAGTGTAGCATTCTCTGCTTCGAAGGGCTTTTCTAACGTCTTTATTGTACCACCTGGGGTCGCGATTTGCTTTAACGTATTTTATAGGTATGAAATCTACGATTCCTTTTTGCATGATATTGACAAATTCTGTCCAAGTTTCTTCCACGTTGACATGACTTAAGCGGATTTTGAACTCGGGGTAGTGAAGAGTTTAATTGATTGG